>NC_134880.1:41003371-41030871 GCF_041734735.1 Babylonia areolata
TTAAGATTTCAAATATCAAATCCGGAAAAAAAAGTAACAACGGAGCTGTTGTGCTCACCATCTCTGCGATCAATGTAAAAGGCAATAAATTGGGCTGACAGCTGGCTCTGCAAAACGCCGGTGTCGCAAAAATGGATTGCCATAAAACCCAGAAACGTTTTCAACTCCAGTTTCAAGAAGGAGTCCAAGCGTGTGGACTGATCTGTATTATACACGCTGAACCACACCTGCTTAAAAACAGGGGTACCAACCAGGGTGGCTAAGTGGTCAGAATCATGGACTGACTGCTGGGGTGAGCAAAAAAATCTGAAGGAAGCGCAAACAAGAGATTATAGATTACAGAATACTTTATTATCCCAACAAGAGAAGTTCATTTGTGGTGTAAAACACATAAACAATACACGGAAATCACAGTCACTCAACATGTATACACAAAAGACAAACTGTTCAGATGGCAACCCATGCGTACAATAAATAATCACAATAGATAACAACATCACATACATACATCATCACAGCCATACATGTGCAACACAAAATCAATTAAAGGATATGAATAAAATAGGCATGAAATAGCACACTAAAACTAGACGTAAGACATAAAAATATTATAATACGGCGTTTGCATATTAAAAGATCTCACATGACGGGCGCAACAGCCGAGTGGTTAAAGCGTTGGACTTTCAATCTGAGGTTCCCGGGTCAACAGACGTGCAGACCTGCTAGTGCCTGAACTCCCTTCGTGTGTATACGCAAGCATAAGATCAAATACACACGGTGAAGATCCCGTAATCCATGTCAGCGTTCGGTGGCGTATGGAAACAATAACATACCCGGCATGCACCCCCTGAAAACAGGGTATGGCTGCCTACATGGCGGGGGTAAAAGGAACAGTGCATGTAAAAGCCCACTCATGTGTACGAGCGAATGTAGGAGTCGCAGCTCACGAACGAAGAAGAAAGATCTCACGCATCTTGTCCAGCACACCAACAGAATCAGGAAGACAAAGGTATCGTACCGCTGTTCGCCTCAAAGGGGAGGGGGGGGGGGGGGAAGCAGAATCAAAGGAAGTGTGTCTGCAAGGAAAAAGATTTCTTCTACCCCCCGCCCCGCCCCCCCAAAGTATCTTTTCACAGCACTGTGGATTAACTAACAAACACACACAAAAAAAAATCAAAAACAGCATTTCAATGACTTGAAAAAAAGGAGGAAAGGCATGGTGGCAGGAGATTGTGAGCTTTTCCGATAAATGATCTGAATTAATTAATTAATTTCCAAGTGGCTAAATAAAGATGCATTGTATTATACTGCATTGTATTGTAATAACCCGTTGAACGCAAGTGCGCAGACTGCAACGATTTTAGAAACAAGAGAATGGCAACATGAAAGGAGTGAGATGCGTGGGTGTAATATTGGGAAGGAACGAGGTGATGATATTGTAGGAGCTACAGATGAAGAAGAAGGGGGGACGTGGGGGGTGGGGGGGAGTGAGGGAGAAACAAAGAGGGGAAGGAAGAGAGAATTGGCTGGAGGAAGCGTTGATCTGCATATGTATAAATAATAGTCTTTTGTGATGGACTGTGACTCTCAAACTAGGAGGCAAATTGCACTGGTTCTTAGTGCTGCAGCCTTGGACAGTTGGGGGATAGATGGTCTTTGGGAACCATCCCAATGCCGACTAGTGAAACTCCATGTGGATTAATAAAATATTCATCTGCTTTGGTTTCTCTCGAGGAGAAAGTCGTCCGTTAGACCCGATCCGACTATCGTTTCGAATGAGGGTGGAGTTTTGTCAGGAGTCCCGACGGAGATTGACCACACATCTTTAAGAACACCGAGACATCAAGATCATTATTTACACGATAATGGAGTTCCACTTCAACTTCGTTTGCATGTACCAGGTTTGTAAAATATTCACATGCACATGTGAGAAGCGCGTGCGCCCCGACCCCCTAAACATATGAATGTACACACACGCACGCGCATGAATATAACACACAGCCGTGGGCAGACAGGCTTAGCAGACGCCAAAAACAATACACACAAACTCACACACACACACACACAATCTCTCTCTCACTCTTTTTCTCTCCAGAGAACGACTGGGTAGATCAGATCGCATTAAACAAGATAGAATGTGATGAGCAGTTGAGGGCTGATAAATAGAAAGGCAGATGAAATTTGTTGAACAGTTTCCCTGCTTGCTCGTTAGCTTTGCCGATGTTTATGGTGTCTACCAAATCTGTCTGGCCATTTACATTTTGCTGAAGCGCTGTCATATTTTCAACACGATTTCCACAATGTCAGGTCAACCACGTTAATAATTAAGTTCCCAAAATAAAGCAAAAAATAAGGATTAGTGAGTAATCATCTACCAGTACGACTACTACTGTTACTATTACTACTACTGATAATAATGATAACAATGATAATATAAAGATAAAAGGTAAGGCCACTGAAACAATTGTGGAATCACGTAAATAATGAGAGAGACAGACAGACAGACAGATTGAGAGGGAGACAGGCAAACACTAGAATCATATTGCATATAAACAGAGAAGCCGGCTCATTCAGAGAGAGAGAGAGAGAGAGACTTTTCTGTGAAAGAGGGGGGGGGGGGCAGAGGAAAAGCATGCCTAATGAGAGAGAGAGAGAGAGTCAGTGAAGATGACAGAAGAGGAAGAAAAACAGAAGTAGGAACAGAAGAAGAAAGAAGATAAACAGATGAAGGATGATATGGAGAATGCAAAAGAAAAGAAGAATTCAGCACACACAGATTATTCCTAATTCTGTGACACACCCTTGAAGATACTTAGTAAAACAGTAAATCTTATTCTTTGGGAACGTTTTCAATGTCTCTTCATTGCTCAACGTTGTAATTTGATCTTTTATTGACTCACTTGTGTAAACAAAGTGATTCTATGTTTTAACCCGGTGTTCGGTTGTCTGTGTGTGTGTGTGTGTGTGTGTGTGTGTGTGTGTGTGTGTGTGTGTGTGTGTGTGTGTGTGTGTGTCCGTGGTAAACTTTAACATTGCCATTTTCTTTGCAAATACTTTGTCAGTTGACACCAAATTAGGCATAAAAATAGGAAAAATTCAGTTCTTTCCAGTCATCTTGTTTAAAACAATATTGCACCTCTGGGATGGGCACAAAAAAAATAAAAAATGAAGCCTAATTATATGCAGACTGCACTTACTGTTATATTTATATTTTTTGTATTCTCTAAACTTGGCACTTTGATCTGATATTCTGACCCAACAACAAGAGCAGTCATTATTATCATTTTTTTGTTCAAACAGGAACTTCTTTTGCTAAGCATGGAAGTTTTATTTATTTGGAAACGTTTGGGTGCAGATAGTAAAAAAGGGAAATTACTCTGTAATTAATGCGAGGGGACTTAATCTGCTTTAAACTGATCTTTCTCATCTTAAACATTACATTTTGAAATTATACTCAATACATAAAAAGCTTGGATTTTTTTTTAAGTGTATCACAAGTGAGTCTTGAAGGCCTTGCCTCTCTTGTTTAATAAATAACAACAACCCAACAACAACAAAAAACAAACAAACAAACAACAACAAAAAAAACAACAACAACGAAAAGAACTAATGTGCTCATCTGCTTGTACCTGACCTGATCTGAGGCATCAAGAATGGCAATACATGCAAGAAAGCGGTGTGTGAAATCCTAAATATATCACAACATCATAAGTCCGCTGTCTGTATTATTCCCCACTAACCAACCATTGAGTCCACACACTATGTTTTTGTAATTGTTATTCGGCATTTTTTTTACGAGATGTATGTTCTCTTTAAAAAACAAAAGTCAAGTAAGAAAGTTTGATAATAAATCTGGTTATCAGACATTTCCTGGTGCTGTGTCGTATTTCAAACACGATCAACAATATACCAAGTGAAACTACTGGCGAGACAGCCTGTGCTGAAATTAACACCCCCTTTCCAACCCCAGCCTTCCCCATCCCCCTCCAAAAAATTGACGTTGATGGTACGCTTCACCATACGATTTTTTGTTTAATTTGTGTTGCTTTGTAGAAGGAGATTCAATCAATAACAACACACCGAAATTGCTCACTATCAGACTGCAGGGAGGATAGTGTGATTGTGATCGGTAAAATACGGTCTCCACGCAGCAATAATTACACGGCACACTGTAGCCATCTGTCGACATCGTAAAACCAAAGGTCAGTCTTCACACGTCTCCGGCTGACACACATTCATACAAATACACGCTCGCTCGCTCTCTCCCTCACGCACGCACGCATGCACACGCACACACACACATACACAAGCTCTCTTCAAATCACACACACAAATGAAGTGTGGCATACATGCAGGCACACAAAGAGGCACACACACACACACACACACACACACACACACACACACACACACACACAACTTTAACTCGCCTACAAACACACACACAAACACACACACACACACGCGCGCGCTATCTCCTAAATCATACAGTTTCGAAAAGGTTCAGCGAAGAAAGCTCAGTCAGTCACACATCTCATGGTTGCCTCTCAAAGCAAGACAAACCTGTTTAGTATCCTAACCTACTACAAAAGAATACAAAGTCAACAAGTAATACAAAACAACTTTTTGTCCATCCCACAAAAAGCATGAGAACAAATATATCGTCCTGACCAACTGCCAAAGTCCAATAAATCCCGACACCATTTCACAATAACAGCTAACAGAAAACGCTATCGCGCACAGAAAGTGGTTAAAGTCTTAATAGGCATAAACTGTTTTTTAAAAAGTCTCGTCCCATGAGCTCAAACCAAAAACCAAGCAAATCCAAGCTTTTTCGACGATAAAGGCTGGGATGCATAACCGATCTTTGCAGCGCTAAATTTGCTAAGAGCTAAGAAATTTCCCAAGTCTATGAAAATAGCGAACAGTTATGAACGTTGCTGATAAACGCAACAGAAACTTTGCACTGCAAAGATCGTTCATACATCCCAGCACAGGTCCGTCACTGGGCGAAAACAGAGGTTTATCTCAGATGACTAATGATCCACCTTCCCTTCACTGCCTGTAATTCAAGGCATGGACAGCGACATGGGCAAATGGGAGCAAGTCCTATTCGCCCATTCTTGTTTTGCCGTCTCTTTGATCGTATCGCCATCTTCAATGGACTCTTGAGAGTTGGAAAGTGACCTGTTTCGCCTATTCTGAGTCTCTCTCTCTCTCTCTGACACACACACACACACACACACGCACACGCTTAATATATCGGCCCATTTGGAACAGGCGAATAGGTATCACCAATTTAGTAATAGGCGATTCAGGAACAGGCGAATTGGAACGACACCGGCATGTGCATTGTCAGACTCTAAGCAACCCCTTCTATGAATCTATGTGACACCCAGCGTACGGGTTGGGTTGCATTCGCGAACTTTGCAGCGCGGAGCTGGCTTTACTGCTGTTGATGTTCTCATCATCACGGTCATCATCGTCCTTATCATTATCATTGTTGAGAATTGTCACTTCTTGCGATGGCACATGTAGATCCTGCCTGGAGGAAACAGGGAAACGAAAAGAAGAAAATCCGCGACGTCACAGCAACCGATCCAGGACAGACTGTCCCTTGCAGCCGCTGAGGAAGGACCTGCCTGTCCCGAACTGGCCTCGTCAGCCACCAGCAGACATGGACAGCACTCTTCTGAATCTTCGGTCGCGGAGCTAAGCCATAATTACAACTGTTGTTGTTGTTATTACTACCATTATTATCATTATTATCATTAAAGCCAAGCCATGATTTCTGTTCTTGTCATTGCTCTTATCTTATCATTATTATTGTTGTCATTGTCACCATCATTATTACAGTTATTATTGGTACGTATTGTTGTCATTGTCATCATCATTATTAGAGTTATTATTGGTACGTACATAGCGCCTATTATCTTCAGTCGCAGACCAAATTCTAAAGCTTTGTGTTTAGAAATTTCCTAAGTCTTCGCTTATTTCGAGTGACTTAGGAACAGCAAACTTGGCGCTGCCAAATGATCGTTAAGAATGTTAAAACTCCACGGTAAATTCCACATGAATAGGAACGTTCTTAACTCTTAAGTAAACTTAGCGCTGCTAAGATCGTCTCATGCAACCCGCCCTGGTCATGTTTAATCTTTTTAAACTTTGAAATGTTATCTCTTCGACCTAACTAAGATGGTGGGTACGTGTCAGGTATAATGAACTCGTCCGCATGCACTGCCATGTCCATGAAGACACTGGAACTGACCGCAAGTCACCAGGCAGTGGACCACAGGGCAGACAGACGGAGTCGACAGAATAAGCCAAAGGAAACGAAACTATGGGCAGAAGGAAGACAACCAGAACAAAGTGAAGAATCTGCTTTGAAGGAAAATAAATGCGCCTGCAGGCAGAAAACAGAAATAAGAAAAGGAAGGAGGCGCTGCACACGCGACACGCACTTCCCGGGGAAAGCAGCCCGAATTTCACACACAGAAATATGTTGTGACAAAGTAATATAAAGCAATACAATACAATACAATACAGAACAGTAGTGATGCAGAAATTCTACAAGGCAAAGCATCAAACATAAACCATGCATCGCTCCGAAAGATTATACTAAAAAAAAAGTTCTGAAAAGATAAAAGTGAATCTCTCACTCTCTGTGCGTGCGTGCGTGCGTGTGTGCGTGTGTGTGTGTGTGTGTGCGCGCGCGCGCGTTCGTGTGTGTGTGTGTGTGTGTCAGTCACACCTACCTGTGCACCTGAACCCAAGCCGACAAAGGTGGGACACCCGCTGCATGCAGTCTAAATGCTGAGCAAACACCTAACATTGATTACTCGCAGACAAAACCTTGCTCTTTTCTGTGTGTTTTCATCCGCCGAGACGTGTTTCGTGTGTTGTTTTTTTTTTCTCATCTTTTTCCTTGTCGACCAGTTGAACCTAGATATGTACCGTTCGTCTCCTGTTCCAGTTCAAGAACAAAACAACATCGGCATGGCACGTTACATCCGTTTTACTGCGTTTTCAATACGACACCCACGGAACAGTTGTTTCATCACATAAATTGAAGAATGAAAGATAAAACAGATGTCGAGCACATTTCAGGGGTACGGCACTACATAAGCCTGCATATTATTATCATTATTATTATTATTACTACTGTGCTTGTGTTTTTATAAGATTTCCGATTTATGTTTTTACCTTTTATGTAATAGCCCCCTCCCCTCAATATTTCTTGTGACTCCAGTACACATGGTAATAGACGCATCCTATTATATTCTATTCCGTATTTGAACTCTCTCTTCCTCTTGGGATTGCTCAGTAGAATCAATAACACCAATTAAACGGACACAAGAAGTAACAAACGCATGTCACATTGTTCTTATTTCACCTTTCAGCACTGACGGAATTCGTGACAACATCGGTCGCTTGACTGAAGAGAAGAAGACTGTTCGCCCATGAACTGGAAATGGCTACGCGAGCCCAAGATGTCATCGCGGAAGATCCTATTGGGGAACTTCACACTGATATCGATGGCAGGAGAAATACAAACTGAGGTGGTCAGGTGAGAAGGATATGCAAGCTACGTCCTTGTAATGCCCCCTCTTCCGCTCTTGGGTGGTGGGGGGGAGGGAGGGAGGGAGAGGGAGAGAGAGAGAGAGAGAGACGAAACGAAACGAAACGAAAGTTTATTCAATAAGGCCATGGCCCCATTTGAAGGGGTGATTACATATTTTGTAAGAACAGATTCGCATAAGAATATAATCTTACAACGTGTATGCTCAAAGCTCTGTTCTCTTTAACCAATCATGAAACTCCGTCGTTTTAATGACTTATAGATAAATATGGCAAGATTCGAAAAAGACGTTATCATTTGTAGAAGACAGAAGTAATACTAACCGAAACTTACCTGGTCTGCTATAATATCTCAACGGAATATATATTTGTCTCAAGTCATATAATACAGGACAACATAATACGAAATGGACTTCATCTTCTTTTGCAGATCTACATAACGGACATACCATATCGTTTACAGTGCTGGGCTTGTGTCTTTTACTGTGTACGTTGATATCAGATACACCAAAACAAAACCTTGTTAAAGCGCATCTGATGACTCGGTTAATATATTTTTGTGTGCTAAATATGGTTCTGTGAAATTATTCCTTTTAAACAATCTGAACAAAGAAAATCTTTCACTATTTTGTACACGGTCGTTCCATCCCTGCCATCTACAGTCAACCATACGCTGTTTAAAGCAAACAAGAAAATCATGAACACATCAAACCCCTTGATTAAGCCATACAAATGCAAAACCATTACTACATAAACATTTTCGAATGCTAGTCACCCATGTTACCCTTCCCCTGGCATCCAAATCATATAACACTTTATAAGCTTGAGCAGGCAATCTGCATTCATTCATTTGAACCAGTTTTAACCAATACCTAATACATTTTACATACGAATTAATATAAATCGGATACCTACCAAGCTCACCGTAAACTAAGTCATTTGGCGTTCTTCTGTCCACCTGCAAAAACCTCTTCATAGCAAACAAATGTAGTTTTTCTATCTCGTACCCCTTTTCCAACCCCCAAATCTCACCACCGTACTGTACTAAAGGCTGGGCTTGAACATCAAACAATTTAAAAAACAATCTAACAGAATTACGAGAGAGAGAGACAGAGAGAGAGAGAGAGAGAGAGAGAGAGAGAGAGAGAGTGTATGTGTGTGTGTGTGTGTGTTTAACATACGTTTTTAGACACATCTTTATCGTTCTAACAACGGTACGTTGTCATAGCAAATCAAGTTAGAAAGTTAATTCATCGTGTTTTTCAAAGATGTCCTTTACCCTCTGCCTAAACAGCGGCGACAGGACTGTGGTTTCGAAAATATATCACGCTACAGTGATTAGAAATGAGCGATTAGCAATGACAGTGCATCAGGCGGGAACACAGAAAAGCAAAATATACTGTGTTGACATCTGCGCGCATGATCGACTGATATGATTCGTATATTTACAGTTTAAGGCATTCAGCTTTAGTCTATAAAGTACAGAGGTTATTTCTCGTAACATCATGATAATCCCTCTCTTTGTATTTGTGTTGTGTTGATCAGAGATTCTCTCCAAACGTCTGTAGCCCTCTTTAATGAACAGAGAATGATTTTTACATCTAATCAGCCATCCACCTTGAGTGCACTTCTTGTCCTTGTGTCTGCCCACTCAGTTGTATACAAACCACAATGAGATGGTACTCTCAACAAAATACACCAGCAGGTGTTTGAAATCGAAAAGAAAGTAGATGCTGTTTTTCAGTTGTACGATCAGAACTCGCACTGAGCAATGACGATTTCAATGCGAGCAACAGACTTAGAATCCACGCAAAATGTATTTGAAGAAAGATGGAGTTTTACAATGTAACAAAGCCATAAGAACAGCAGCTAACTCTCGGTGAAGATCGAGCAACTTTCTTCAATAAGAAATCATTTTCCTAACTTTAAACCTGTGATTACAAAGTCTACACTTGCCATAATCAAGATCACCCCTCTCGCCCTAGAAAAGAAAAAGGAGTGTGGACCGTATTGCTGTCAATCATGACTGTCACTGCTCCACCTCCCCTCCCTCCCTGCCCCCTCTTCCCCCGTCCGACAGTATGATGGAATGTTTGGGATTTTTTCATTCGACAACCTCCCATTTATGCAATGTACGTGCGTAACAACCCCCCCCCCCCCCTCCTCGTGTCCCAGACCTCAAACCGCCCAACTCCTGCTGACAAAACTCTGCCGAAGAAGTCATGGGCCCAGGGCGACCAGATAGCCAACGTGTTTTTCCTTCCGACATGCAGGCAGAAAATTTCATAAAAGCAGTCTCGTCCCTATCACTGAAAACTCTCCTTCCTCAGCCCCACCACAGCCGACTTTTCTACCTTTCATTTTTCTGGAAGCGCCGAGAGCTAATGGAACGGTTATATCCAAGTCAGTAATGTTTGACTGCTTAGGCACGCTGATATAACTTGTGTGCTCGAGCTCACGCGCTGTTGTGTGTGTGCACACATTAACCCACTTTCGCATTCATTACCTCATCCCATTCGATCAAAAGTCAAAACGAACGTGATGTAACAAAGACGCTTTCCGTCAAAATGCTAATTAAGGAACTCAAGATGGGTACAGACGCACAAGACAAGTATTGATCAACAGGTGAGGTTTGCACGGCTGAACCAGATACGTCTGTCATTCCGCCGGCTTCAGGTGAGACCGGCGACCAGACACAACGGCAAGGCCCGGTGACGTAAGACTGACGCAAACCGACGTTTTCCGCGAGTTCTCCACAGGCCCGGTGACGAGGGCAAACCGGTCGTTGTTTTTTGATGACAGCGATCTTTATGACGGCGTCGGACTTGTCGACCACCGGAGCAATGCTACGAGTAGTGTATTGCATGTAGTATCGATTAACAATATTCATTCTCTCTCTCTCTCTCTTCCTTTTGTTTTCGGAAAACCAGGACTCGGGGGATGAGGGGGGGGCTGACAACTGTTGTTTTCTTTTTTCTTCTTCTTCTTCTCCCTTAGTTTCACACAATGTTATCCTTCGTATTATATTTTTAAAAAAACAACAACAAAATTTCACAGTCACATCTGGTAAACGATATCGTCTCGTTTCAACTGTAATTGAAGAAGAGTGTATTAGTTTTAATCGCGTTTTTTTTTTTTTTAAATCCAGCGAATCCAGGGTTTGAATTACGCATTACCTGTTAGTGTGCACCCTGGCATTTGCAACACGAGTTTGAGAACTTTGATCTCTTCGTGTTTATTCACCCCCACCACCCTCTCCTGTCCACCATCTCTCCCCTTCTCTCTCTCTCCTGTTATAATCACTGCAAAGGGCAACCCGTCCATAGGAAATGAAAAGTGGATAGTTTTTCATAATTCTTTCAACAGCACAAAATCCACAAAGTGTAATAAAGAAATGGGAGGGGGGGCGGGGCAGCTGACTCTGTCGAATCATAACAAAAGACAATATCGATCGTGTACAGTCTGTTATAACAATCATCACTAGCTGCTAGTTCTATTTCAGAGCACAAATCCTTGCAATCACTCTAAGTCAATGGGTGAACGAGCAAAATGCGAAAGAGGCATACTTTGATTTGGCGAAGAAATCCAAACTGTGGGGCAGAACGAAATGATACCAGAGAGCAGCATTGCGCTCCTGGTTCTCCAAAAGGTCAAAGTCCAGAGAAGACCTCATCGGGATGAAAACACTCTCTCTCTCTCTCTCTCTCACACACACACATACACACGCACGCGCACACACACACACACAGAACGAAGAAAACAAAATAGCAAACACAGCATGGCGACAATTAGGCCTAATGTGGCATGATCAGAAAGTTCATAATAAGCAGTACGTAAATAAAGAACAGTTATAAGTTATAAGTTACTTTCTGAATATACCTGAATATCTGCACTGACATTAACTTACACAATGTGTATGGGAGTTTGGTCGAGTGTGTAAGAGAAGTAATATTTCAAGGAAAAAAGGCAGGACAATGTTGAACTGCAACAGAACACACAAACTACAACGCCCCTACAAGATGAGACTGAACCTGGGAGGAGGAAGAAGGAAAAACCTTTATTGCCCCGTCACACACACCGGTGAATTTGTTTTGTTTGTTTGTTTGTATTTCTTTTTGTCACAACAGATTTCTCTGTGTGAACTTCGGTACAGCACCACCCACTTTTTGTTTTTTTTTTTTTGCATTTTTCCTTGCGTGCAGTTTTTTTTTTTTTTTTTTTTTTGTATTTGTTTTTCCTAATGAAGTGGATTTTTCTACAGAATTTTGCCAGGGATAACCCTTTTGTTGCCTTGCGCTAAGTGCATACCGCACACGGGACCTCGGTTTATCGTCTCATCCGAATGACTAGCGTCCAGACCACCAATCAAGGTCTAGTGGAGGGGGAGCAAATGTCGGCGGCTGAGCTGTGATTCGAACCAGCGCGCTCAGATTCTCTCGCTTCCTAGGCGGATGTGTTACCTCTAGGCCATCACTCCACTTTTGAGAATTTAGACATTTTGTTAAAGTATTAACTTTCACGTTTGAATGTTATCGTTTACAAGGTAGGATAGGAGGAGGGAGTTGTATGGCGTGTTGGGGGAAACAGGGCAGATGGGGTATGAAATCAATATTTCTCTAATAATATGAGGTTACAATTAAAGAAAATTACTTGATGGATTCCATAAAAGAAGTTAATTCAACAAGATAAACATCTAATAAAGAATGTGAAAGTAAAAAGGAAAACATCAACGTTTCCGAACCAGTTATGGATATGCATTAATTAAAACTTACTTCACTGGAACAACACATATAATTACTTTTTCCTTTTCCTTACGTTAGTAAGTGGTGAAATTTACCATCCCAGGCATATTAGTTGTGATTACAAATCCACTCCAAACTTGCATGAAACTGATAGGGGAAATCGGAGGATAATAATAATAATAACAATAGGGGAAATCGGAGGATAATAATAATAATAATAACAATAATAATGTACATTTATATAGCGCCCTTTCTCTCTAAGAGCTCAGGGCGCTTTACATGAAAGAAAAATATTACAAGTTACATAAAACATTCATGACCACTCTTTCTCAACACCCCCACCCCCCCGCACACACACTCTCCCCCTCCCACTCTACACACATCCAAAGTGAGCTGACATAGGTGGTGCTGGAGAACAAGGAAGCTCAGGGTGCTTACAGATAGGTTTTAAAAAGATGAGTTTTTAGTGATGAACGAAAACCAGAAATAGAATCAGATGCACGGATGCAAGGTTGTTCCAGATGTGAGGAGCAGCAAAGAAGAAAGAACGTTCACCACAGGCTTTCGTATTGACACGAGGAAGTTTCAAAAGGTAATAGCCAGAGGAAGAGCGGAGATTTCTTGCGGGAGTGTAAACACTTAAGGTCAGAAAGATATGTAGGTCCTGCGGAGTGGAAAGCAGAATAGCAGAGACTAGCACATTTGTATTTATTTCTCGCTTCAATGGGGAGCCAAAGTTGAGTGCGGAGGTGAGGAGAAATGTGATCAGTACGTAGGACTCTAAGAGTCAGACGGGCAGCATTGTTTTGAAGTTTTTGAAATCGCTGAAGAATATTATGTGGACAGCCTATGAGAAGAGAATTACAATAGTCAATTCGTGACAACACAAAAGCAGAAATAAAAGAGTTTTAGTAGTTTCAACAGGAAGGTACTGACGGATAGAGTTGATGCGACGAAGTTCACAATTGACTATGCGTATCAGATTTACTACCTGAGCATGCATGCTGAGGTCTGAGTCAAGAATGACTCCAAGGTTCCTTGCTGATTTAGAAAACTGAACTGTGGCATCACCAACCACAATAGAGGCAGAAAAAGAAGTAGATGTGGACATTCTTGCAGAGGAAATAATCATAGCTTTTTTTGTCATCATTCAACTTTAGTTTGTTGAATGTCATCCAGGATTTAACATCGAGAATACAATCCTGCGTTGACAGAATCAGACTGTGTACTTGGTTTGATTCTGCAGACTTTTGTAGCTGAGTATCATCAGCAAAAGAGTGGTGAAGAACAGAATGGCCAGAAATGACATCAAAAAAGGAGCAGTGTACAGAACGAACAGAACGGGGCCCAGGACAGAGCCTTGTGGCACACCATAGGAGATCAGGGTTGAATCAGACTTAAAGTTATTAACAGAGACAATCTGGAAGCGGTTAGATAGGTGTGAAGAAAACCAACAGAACTGTTGAGTGAATCCCAAAAACATGTTCAAGTCTGGAAAAGAGTATACTGTGGTCTATTGTGTCAAACGCAGCTGACAGATCGGCAAAGTTAACACCGATAGTTTACCTTCATCAACAGACACTGAGACAGTAACAGGTCATTAACTACTTTCAACAAAACAGTTGCAGTGCTATGGGCAGATCTATATGCTACTGAAAAGAAGAGAACAGGTTGTTTAATGCTAAATGGTCTGAAAGTTGGGAGAGAACATTTTTTTCAATAATTTTGGACACAAAAAAAAAGGTTGGATACAGGGTGAAAACTTGAGGTCATTGTGATCCAATGTGGCTTTCTTTAGCAGGGGCTTAACAAGATGCCAAAATCGATTTCCTGCAAAGAACAAAAGAGCACCTTTTTGTTTTCATTTGATGAAAAGTTTTCCGGACAGCAATTTCTCAGCTTTCACACGCTCAGACGCCTGCTCAGTACACAAACACACACACATATCAAACAGAGACGATCCAGACTGGTACTCACGTTCTCTTCCTTCACGTGTCTGCCTCCCCACCCTGCCACCTCTCTCTCTCTCACACACACACACACGCACGTACACACACTCACGTACACACACACACACACACAAACCAGAGACAGTAATATGTATCGAGCTTTTAGTACATTTACCATAAACTCACACCCCAGCCACATTTTCTCCTGTGTGCCTCTCCCCATCTCTTTAAACACACACTCGTCTCTTTCTTTCCTTTGTTGGCTTTTAGTTGTCTCTGTTTGTCTCCCCACCCATCTCTCTCTTTCAAGAACACACACACACACACACACACACACACACTGCGATACACGCACGTAGTCACACACACACACACACACACCTATTAGTCACGGTGTTGCTGTCACATCCCCTATCGCATATCATGTCATTTGATCAGCAAGGATGAGCAAAAGAATATACACTCAATTATTTTCAACACCCAGCCAAACACCAAGATACTCTGGGGTGAATCAAAAACAATATTCAAAGAAAACATATAAATCTGATCCAAATTCTGCAAAGTCTTTTCTGATCAAACATAGTGCTTTTCATGTTTAGATAATGAATTATCAATGCACAGAAAAAAATAGTCTCAGTCAAGTTCAAATTTATATTTCTACAGTTGAACGTAGTGTTGCAGTATCATGTTCAGACCCTGCATCTGACAATTAAATAAACTGAAAATGACGTAACCATACAAAAAAGCGAAATTCTGCAACATCCTTTTCTCAGCAATAGAAAAAAACCCAGTTGTGGCCAACTGACTGACTTAATATGCCACACGAATTCACCGATACCTACACTTTCTCAGCAACTTTTATACGCACGGTGCAAAATCCGACAGCGTTGGAAAAAAACCACCACCACCACCTTTGCTTGAAGGGTAGTTAACCGAATTTTAGAATACAAAAAAACTCTTACAAAACACTACGTTAATCCTAAATGACTCTCAATACCTACTTGCATTCCCAGTAAACAGATTACAGGCAGATTATAGGCGACACTGCCCTGAAGTCGCACAGAAGCACATTAACCAGCCACAGTTACACTGCTTCTGTCCTTGAATTCTGAAAGCTTTAATCTGATTTGGTTCCATCCCCTAAAGTCATAACCGATGGCAAGAATAGTTTCAGACGAAATGTTTTGCTTTACTGTGACTTTAACACTGAGAGACTGTGCGGTGCTATCTACATCTTCCTGCGGATGAAAAAGTGATGGGAAATTCCACTGACAGCTTGAGAAAAACGTGGACCAACAGTAATGAAAGTAACAAAAACAGATGGAAAATTCCACTAATAGTTTCAGAGAAACGTGGACCAACAGTAATAAAAAGGAACACAAACCCGCGCGCGCGTGCGCGCCTTGCCGCGCATACACACACGATCGCGACAGTTCAAAGACGCATGTGCCCGCCGGCTCACACATGCGCTTTGTATTGAGCAAGCATGCAGACGCACGTTACGCATGTCGGCGCACACACATGCATTCTACCCCAAGACTCCCTAACCCTTCCCCACACAGACACACAGCCACACACACACACAGAGGCACACAGCCACACACACACAGAGACACACAGCCACACACACACAGAGACACACAGCCACACACACACACACAGCCACACACAGTCAAACAAAAGCAGATATTATGACCAAAAGGGACAGACACACAGAAAAAACAAAGAACGTGCAATCTTCACAAAACATTGATGTCAAGAGGATTCTGCAGGCTGTTGGGTGATAATGCAAGACGGACGGACTCACGGAGGCAGAGACAGACAGGTCGAAAAGGACAGAAAGATAGAGCGGGTGAGCGGGTGGGAGAAAGACAGATGCACTATCGGTGTCAGTTTCAAGGAGGCATCAAAGCAAGCGGACTGAGCCATACAAACAAAACACCACCTCTGATTTAAAAAAAAAATTAAATAATGGTGGGGGATGGAGGTGGGAGCAGATGGCTGGCCAGCACATCGCCCCAGCATGCTTCAGTCTACGATGACAGGTATGTGAACACACACACACACACACACAATTAAATGAAACATACAAAATAAGCAAATAAGTAAATGCATTAAAATAAAAACAGCAACAAAAGATTCGTAGATAATTGAATGAAACAATAATAATAAATGGGCCACGTTCAGAAAAGACAGACACAGAGACAGACAGGCACAGATTCAGACAGGCACAGACAGAGAATCACGCAATCCAAACGCACAACGTCAAGCTCAGCCGGACTCTCTTTTATCGCCTTCCGGTTGTAACGAACACATTGCAGTGTCCGTGCACGAAGCACGTGCAGCAATGTAAAAAATCCAAACCCTCTTCATCCGCAGCCAGAGAAATAAAGCTCCGCTCTTTCCCAACAAGCAGAATGATGTTGGCACTGTCTGCTCTCTTCTGATGCGATCAACACAGCACCTCTGGCATGCGTCTTGGAAAGAGAGACAGAGACAGAGACAGACAGTCAGAGAGACAGAGGGAGAGAAAATCCATACACGTTCTGAACTTTCATCTGTGTTGCCATGGAGAAAAGTTTCACTGTGAGTGTTTAACAGTAGTTTTCTATTCTGGAAATTTCCACTCCGGAACAGTTCAGAACTCGCTAAGATAATACCCGCAGCTGTAAAATTCTGAAGGCTCGGGTGCTACAGATGCAATTTTTCTCTCTCCACGGATCTGTGACAATGTGATGTTCAGTACGTGAGCGAATAACGGGCTGTGTTGTGGGTTCAGGTCGTGACGTTTATTACCCATCAACGCGTTTTATATATCTATATCTGCTGCTTGTAAGGATCAACGATTTTGTTGGTTTCCTCCGCCTTCCTCCAAACCACACCCCCTTCTCTCTGTCTACGCAAGCATTGTGTGATTCACCGAATTTCTCACCCATCACCCACCTTCCCCGCATCACTCACGGACTTGAACAAAAGTCCGCGCGCACCATCCCGCTCCGGCTCCATTCCCCGACCAACACGGACACTGAAACGTGTCCCACGGGCATTAAGCGAACTGGACACAAGGGAAAACCACACAAGTCCCTCAGGCCTGCAACAACTCCAACCACACCCCGGCTTCCGGATCTTGCCCGATAACGTCTCACAGGCATGGAACTTGTCTACAGGCTAGCCCAGCTTCCAAAACAAAAGAAAACAAAACAAATGAATAAAAGAATTAATTGACATAAGTTAAACAACGTCCTCCGCTTTCCACACCCCTGAAAACAAAAATAACACACAGACACAGACACACACACACAGGCTCAGAGAGAGAGAGGAGACTGAATAATTTAATGATAGGCCTAAGACCCATGTCATTGTGGGTGGTTACAAATTCACAGTCACCACATATAGTTTACCGCGTGGTAACACAAATGAGAGAGAGAGAGAGAGAGAGAGAGAGAGAGAGAGAGAGAGAGAGAGAGAGAGAGACGCGGAGATAACGGAAAACGGAATGGTTTATTCACATAAAGGCCTCAGCCCCAAGTGAATTGGTTAATATGAACATTATACAACTCAATAAGACAACATAAGCAAACAAGCATAAATGCAGATAACAAAACATAATTATATTCATTTCATGAAGTGACTATTTCTCTAAGTTTGAAAGCTTTATACGAAAACCAGGAAAAATCACGAACGTCCTTACTGTTGCTTGACGACATTAACAGACTTAATTTAAACAAAGAGGAATGTTTGTAATGTTTCGCTTTTATAAACATTTCACAAATATTTAGAGAGAGAGAGAGAGAGAGAACTCAGAATTCAGGACTCAACTAATTTAGGCCACAATACACAAAAGGAGTACGAAAACAAGCAGGGATCGGAGGGGAGAGAGAAACGACGGACACTTGTCAACGAAGGCGTGTGTGTGTGTACGCACGCGCGCCCGAGGATATTGCAGCAGCTGGCATTGACATTTCAATTCATCACAATACTGACGTCAGCCAAAAGCGCACTTGTTTGAGCTGACTGTCCTACCCCTCCAAAAGTGCGAATTACCCCCCCCCCCCCCCCCTTTCTTTCTGTTTCATTAATGCATTCATGCCCCCCCCCCTCCACCCCCCCCCCTCTCTCTTCCTTTCACACACATCACTGCTTCTCACAAACACGCAGAGAAAGAGAGAGGAGAGAGGAAAGTTAGGCATCAACGAAACAAGAGCTTTCGGTCCATGGAGAAGCGTGACTGAACTGCCACAATGCACAGCTGGTCGCTACTTCTTCTTCTCCTGCGTTCGTGGGCTTCAACTCCCACGTTCACTCGTATATACGCGAGTGGGCTTTTACGTGTATGACTGTTTTTACCCCGCCATGTAGGCAGCCATACTCCGTTTTCGGGGGTGTGCATGCTGGGTATATTCTTGTTTCCATAACCCACCGAACGCTGGCATGGATTACAGGATCTTTAACGTGCGTATTTGATCTTATGCTTGCGCATACACACGAAGGGGGTTCAGGCACTGGCAGGTCTGCACATATGTTGACCTGGGAGATCGTAAAAATCTCCACCCTTTACCCACCAGGCGCCGTCACCGTGATTCGAACCCGGGACCCTCAGATCGAAAGTCCAACGCTTTAACCATTCGGCTATGGCGCCCGTCACTGGTCGCTACAAGAGCTATAAAGTAACCTAAAGGTAACAGCCGGTAAGTAACCCTATTGTAATGACTGACCGATATATTTTCGTTTCATTCTTTCAGCGCAGGTGGAAGGTAGCAGAGTGGTGAAGACGCTCGTCTGCCAATACAGAGTCCGTGAGGGTCTGGGTTCGAATCCCGTTCTCGCCCTTTCTCCCAAGTTTGACTGGAGAGTCGAACTGAACGTCTAGTTGTTCGGATGAAACGATAAACCGAGGTCCCGTGTGCAACACGCACTTGGCGCACTGAAAAAGAACCCACGGCAACGGGAGAGTTGTCCTCTGGCAAAATTATATGGAAGAAATCCAGTCGGATAAGTACACAAATATGTTTGTATTACTCTTATTATCACAACAGATTTCTCTGTGTGAAATTCGGGCTGCTCTCCCCAGGGAGCGCACGTCGCTACACTAAAAGCGCCACCCACCCCCCTTTTTTTTTCCATTCGTGCAGTTTTATTTCCTATTCCTATTGAAGTGGACTTTTATTTTTCTACAGAATTTTGCCAGGAACAACCCTTTTGTTGCCGTGGGTTCTTTTACGTGCGCTAAGTTCATGCTGCACACGGGACCTCGGTTTATCGTCTCATCCAAATGACTATATATATATATATATATGTATATATATATATATATATATGTGTGTGTGTGTGTGTGTGTGTGTGTGTGATATATATACACGCGCGCGCGCGCACTCAAGGCCCGACAAACCGCGTCTGGTTATGCTTCTGGTCAGGCATCTGCCTCGCAGATATGGTGTAGCGTATATGGATTTGCCCGATCACAGTGACGCCTCCTTGAGAAATAGAAACTTTTTCAGCGACCCTCTCCGTTCAATAATGCAAACGCGGTCGTTTGTAACCCTGGTTTTTCAATCTCACTTTCGCTATTCAAAGACCATGTTAGTGTTGGGCAGATTCGGCAAAAATCTATTGAACGTGAACAATAGAATTTTCAGCCATGTGCTTGATCTTTTTTCTCTCTCCCCCCCCCCCACCCCCCCAAACAACCAATAAAGCAACTGTTAAGAAGAGAAGCGTAATTGACGGGTGCAATAGCCGAGTGGTTAAAGCGCTGGACTTTCAATCTGAGGGTCCTGGGTTCGAATCTCGGTGCACCTGGTGGGTAAAGGGTGGAGATTTTTCCGATCTCCCAGGTCAACATATGTGCAGACCTGCTAGTGCCTGAACCCCCTTCGTGTGTATGCGCACGCAGATCAAATACGCACGTTAAAGATCCTGTAATCCATGTCAGCGTTCGGTGGGTTATGGAAACAAGAATATACCCAGCATGCACACCCCCGAAAACGGAGTATGGCTGCCTACATGGCGGGGTAAATAAATAGAAAAAACGGTCATACACATAAAATGTTACATGTCTGTCTGAGTGTGTATGTGTGTGCGTCTGAAATCTGATTGAATGACACAGGAAACGAATGATGAGTGCCCAGTGGCAGCAGTCAGTCGGCTCTACCCAGGTAGGCAGCCTGTGGCGCAAATGTCCCTGTGTGTGTAAAGCGCTAAGAGCTTGGTCTCTTACCGAGGATAGGCGCTATATAAGTAACCACATCAATCAATCAATCAAGTCAAACGACACGATCGAAAAGGGAAGGGGGGACAGGGCCGGGGCAGGAGAATGGATAAAAGGAGGGATGGGAGGATTCAACGATCGAAGACCCTAACCCCAAGAAACTTGACCTTGAGGACGTAAGCCAATGTGTCATTGATCTCAACTCAGTTCTGAACCCTTCAGCAGACAGGATCCCACCCCACAGCTTTCGTCATTCTGATGATGAGAGTTTATTATATATTTAAAAAAAGAAAAAAAAGAAAAGAAAAAAAAAGTGTTTTTCGTGTAACTGGTAAAAATGACGAGAAAGATCTGAACTGCAGCTAAGAGAATATCTGAAAAAAGCGGGGTCGACGTTCACTACGACTGGTACTATTACGTGTTCACGTGTAGCGGGGATGGAGAGTAGGAAGTGGTGGGGGTGGGAGTGGGAATGGGGGCTAGGGGGTGGATGAGCGAGTTTACTTATCATTTGAGGACGAGTTTTCGTTATCGTTATTATTTGGATGAATGCAGTTGGTTATTGTAGGAATCGGGGTAATTCTTGGGTGTTGCCATTACTGTTGTTGTGTGGACAACATTCAAGGTAATTTCAAGTCACTTTCGGAAAGAGGGCAGTTCGTGGGTATCGTCAGTACGTGCACCCTGATTACTGAGAAACGAAGCCTAAAATACCCGATTCACTATGAATGAACACGTGCCGATCGCCCACGAGACAGAGCGAGATTGTAGACGGACAGCTGTCGTTAATGGCCCAAGCCTCCAAAAAAAAAAAAAAGCTCATGGCCTAATTCGTCATTAACCCCTTAACTGTCTCTGACGTGTTTGCTCGTCAGTGAAGGCTGTCTCCTCAGACAGAGGTCACTGGTCAGGATGTCAGTCACCATTCTTCAGTTGGACTCCTTCCTCTTAACACTGCATTGCTTTGGTTCAGCAAAATAAATTGCACCATTGATAAGTATCGCAAAAGAAGCACAGCAGACTCACGCCACACTGATCACATTTCAACCCAAGGTTCAGCTGACAAGGGGCGAAGGGAGTATTTTCATAGTGAAAGGATGGCGATGCGGGGCAAATGATGAGATGCAGGAAAAATACAATACCGGTGATTTGAGGCTTGGTGGCTATTAAGTGCGTGTTTATGAAAAACGAAAAAAGAAAATGCTGATAGACGGTGTTTCTGATCGTTACAGGTAATAAAGTGCTTCTTGATTATTGCTGGAAAGTGGAATGTGAGGGTTGTTGCTATTTTTTTCGGATTTTTTTTTGGTGTGCTTTGATTGTATGTTTTGTTTTTAAGGGGGTAGGGGAAGGAGGAGGGTGGTAAAAATCCCATTTCTTGTCACAAAACAACTCCTTGTTATTGTTCGAATAAGAGTTAGAACCGGGGGCATTCAGAAAACAGTCAAGTGGAAAAGAAAGGCGACACAATAAAAGAGGGAAAGAAAGACAAAGAGTTGGACAGACGCCTACAGACAGCTGACACTGGGTGACTGACTTCTATCGTCACTGGCCAAGGCTGTCTTCTGAAATGGAGGCCACGATGCACAACAGTACGGACATTCACTGCGGCAAAGCAATTTGGTAAAAACAAAACTCTCTCTGTTTCCGTCTTCACAATGTCTATACATCGATTTATCTATCCATTTCAATGTTATCTATTCTATTTCGCAATCAAATCTATCTTGAAATATACTGGAAATATGAAAGATACGGGCAACCTAAACCGATCACTTTTCCACACAAAATTGGAGTGCACACCATTCAAATTTTTTAAGCACTTGGAAGCTACCCCACCTGTCCCTGTCCACACTCTCATCCATTATTTGTTAATACCAATAGCAACGAAGGATGTACACCAGAACTATGGTATACAGAACCTATGAATGTTGCTTGCAAATTAGACAAGAAGCGAAGCGTCCACTCACCACTGGTTTACCCATATCGTATAATGAAAACACATACACACAACAACAACAAAGAAGAAGAAAAAAAGAACATACAGTGTGATTAAAAGCATCGACGTTTGTCCAGTTCACATGGCATTTCTAAGTATTATGTGTATAACCTTAATCTTTGGGGGCAGGGAAGGGGGCGGGGGGTTGGGGGGGGGGGGGGCGAACCATGCAAATGATGTACAAAGTTCTCGTGGTTGTCAGTGAATAAAATCCAAAGAACAGCACAAGTCAAAATACTGAACTGGATGTAGTTTAACGCCAAATGACCACTGTGCATAACGGAATATAGCTCACCTTCCTTGTTACCTGTCGTAAGTATAATCGTTTTACCTTTTCCCTCGCCCTTGCAAAGAAGGTTGTGTACTATTAAAAGAACATCTTCCAAACAACTCACATTATGTTACTGCTAATACATCGATATGACATGTTTGTTGTTTTTTTCTGTTTGTGTGTGTGTGTGTGTGTGTGTGTGTGTGTGTGTGTGTGTGTGTTGTTTTTTTATTTTTTACTTTTCTTTAAAACTCGAAAATGGACAGAGGAATACGGTCAAGTTTACAATTCATTGCGTTCTTGAATGTTCCGTTTAATTGTTCTTTTGGAGAGAAAAAAGACTGCGCAGTTTATAAAACAATACTAGTTCTTTGCTGGGTTTCTTTTTCTTTTTCAAACTATGATTTTTTTTAAAACAGAAAAATTGTAGTTAAGTCTGGTCCAAATTGTATGCTCTATTCACTCATTCAAAATGCAAATATTACATCGGCTGAAAAATATCACACACTGACAAACCTTTTCTTTCTCGGGAAATCAGAAAAATCACTGAAATGATGGGGGAAAAAAACTTCAGTAACTCAAGCCAAGCAGAGAAGATGAAGACGTTGCCCCTCAGCAACCACGACGGAGACAAAACAAATCAATGAAAGAGTCGGGCACACGCACTCAGAATTCAGAACAATCCAGCCACACAAAACATGTTCTGGTTGTGCGCACAGTTTCCAACCTGTCTGGAGTTCGCTCAGCACACCTGTCGATTATTTTGCACGCACGTGTTGTTGGTTCCAGTCGTGCTTGGTTGGCACACATTCCCCGCCGCTGCACACGCAGACGAGACAGACGGCCGCGGGAGTTGTCGTCTGCCTGCCAAGCAGTTTCGGCGCGGGCGCGCTCTCCACCAATCAGGTTCATTTATTGACTTGAGTCCGTAAAAGGGATGACTGTGTCATCTGCTCTTTCAATCTTTTCTTCGAAGTGTGTGTGTGTGTGTGTGTGTGTGTGTGTGTGTGTGTTCGCACGTTGTTTCATTTCCACTTGCTTGCAGTGACTGGGATGAATAAATGGCCGAAATTATTCAGTGAAAATTAAGATTTTCTGATGTATTATCATGTAATCATTTATCTCGACACAAAATTTCAGTCGAAGCCAAAGTCCGACCGTGATTCCCTTTACGCAGGAACAAACAAACAAAACAAGAGAGGCAAGGCCTTCAAGACTCACTTGTGATAAATTAAGTCCCCTGGCATTAATTACAGAGTAACTTCCCTTTTTTACTATCTGCACCAAAACGTTTGCAAAATAAATAAAAATTCCATGCTTAGCAAAAGAAGTTCCTGTTTGAACAAAAAATGATAATAATGACTCCTCTTGTTGTTGTGTCAGAATAAGAGGTCAAGGTGCCAAGTTTAGAGAATACAAAAAATATAAATATAACAGTAAATGCAGTTTGCATATAATTAGGCTTCTTTTTTTATATATTTTTTGTGCCCATCCCAGAGGTGCAATATCGTTTTAAACAAGATGACTGGAAAGAACTGAATTTTTCCTATTTTTATGCCAAATTTGGTGTCAACTGAAAAAGTATTTGCAGAGAAAATGTCAATGTTAAAGTTTACCACGGACACACAGACACACGGACACACACACACACACACACACAGACAACCGAACACCGGGTTAAAACATAGACTCACTTTGTTTACACAAGTGAGTCAAAAATCACTTTCATCCATTCAGATTGTCCTGTACTGTACGAAATATGCCTACAAATGCAGCATCTGTTTCGAGTTGCGTTATGTTCAGATACTGCTTTTTAGATTCACGGTTTATGGAACAGACAACTGACAACTTCCTAAATTTGTTTACACCTTCTGTGCTTTGCACAGAATTATTTACCGCTGCCAGGAGGGGGTGGGGGACATGATCAGGAGAGAAAGAGGCTGATATGAGACCGTGTCTCCAAGTACTATAGTAAGACAACGGACTTGGAAGTAAGTTGTTTTTAAGACCCACGTGTGTGCCGGTGCAGTCCAAACTATGTGCGGTAAAACTTTCCATCGTTCATGAACGTACACAAATTGATGTAAACACTAAATGTAATAACCACAGTTCAACAACGGAAACAGGGCGCGTAAATGGAATTTCAAGAGAATTCCACAGGCTTTGTAGAAAACGTGACACGAATACTCAGTGTTGGTGATGACTTACATTTTATCTCTTATCATGGAGTGTGTGTTAAACACACACACACACACACCTTAATATTAAATAAAGCCCTTATTACCGGGACCTTTGTCATATTTTGTCGCCTGTTTTCAGAGTACTGAAAGAATTCAACATAGATATGACAATAGTGACTGATCAAGTTGTTATGATTACGATAGTGATCGCTACAGCCCTTCTTCACAAGTGCAGTACCAGCCTCCACCGACACACAACGCAACACGCTGACCCCACTAAGCAAAACAAACATGCCGCCACTTACCCCAACCAGCATTGGTTCGCACAACGTTTTCCCCGCTGATCCCAGTGCAAGCGCTCCCCCACAATTAGGGACCGGGACGTCAGTAATAAAATCAATGTCTCGTCTCCCGAACAGCCGAAATTTCCGACCGCCCGAGTCACCGTGAACACTCAAAGCATACAACATAATCGTGCACGTCTCTGTCTTCGTCTTGTGATCACCTCCCTTTTGGCCAGTCAGAAAAGACTGATGCTCATGCACAGCTGTTTGCTGCGTGCATGTGTGTGCATATGCATGTGCGTGTGTGTGTGTGTGTGTGTGTGTGTGTGTGTGTGTGTCTTTGTGTGGAAGGGGTTATGGTCTCTGCTCGTTTCCTGAGTTACCAGTTTCCAGGATACCTCACGTCAGAAGTAAGACGGACACAGATCGTTTTCTTTTCAATCGCCAAAGACGTGGAACAAGCTCCCTGATAACATCCGTCATTCTGATTCCCTCGTATCTTTTAAATCTCGTCTCAAAACTCACCTTTTCCCTCAGCAATAAGTTCAATCGTGGCAGGTCCACTTCCTTTGCGTTGGCTGTGCTTGACTATGTGTGTATACATATGTAGGGCCTATGTGTACATAACTACATGCATGTATATGAATGTGTATTGTGTGTGCGTGTGCGTGTGTTTATGTAAGTTTGTGCCTGCCTATGTTTGCGTATGTGTTAGGGTAGCTGTTAGATACACATGTATGTTAAAATGTATGTATGCAGCGTGTGTGTGTGTGTGCGTGTGTGTGTGTGTGTGTGTGTGTGTGTGTGTGTGTGTGTGTGTGTGTGTGTGTGTAGTCACATTTTGGTGTGTGTATGTAACATAGATATGATGTTTTATGTTAACAAAAGCGTTTTTGTAAAGCACCTAGAGCAGATTTCTGGATAGTGTGCTATATAAGTATCCATTATTATTATTATTAAGAATGGGAAATCGTGGTGACTTTTCTCGTGGTCAGGGGACCAGTGCAGTGTGGAAAGCGGCGTGGATTTATGACAAAAATTCTCCGGTCACGGGAAGTAGGGAAGAGAGGATGGAGGGAGAATGGGGCGGACAATGGATGAGGCAAGTTGTTCTTTCATGTATTTAGGGCTTGCTTATTTATTCATTCATTCATTTGTTTATTTTCTAATTTATCTATTAATTTGTGTATTTGTTCATTTACGCCCTATTTATCTATTTGTTTATTCATTTATTTGTTCATCTATTTTTTCTTTAATCGTCTTTTTTTCGGGCTGGTTGATGGAGGATGTCACACCAAACGTGCAAAGTTTCGTTTGGATTTTATTTCACTTCGTTTCATGTGACTTTAACCTTCCTCCATCTCTCCCTACCACAACACACACACACACATACGCGCACACGTACGCACAACACACACACACACACACACACACAAACTCCTACCCCCACCAGTGTCATAAATTATCATTTCTTGTACACTCTTCATTACTGCAAACTCGCACATACGCACGTACAACACGCACACACACGCACGCACGCACAAACACACACACACACACCCCAATGTCATAATTATAATCAAATTTTCTGGTTCACTCTTCGTCACTGAAAATGTATTGACTTGTGTTGCAAGTAAAACCTGTATAATGACAAGGGGTCGGGGGAACAGACAGACAGACAGGCAGATAGCCAAAAAGAGCGAGACTGACAGACAAAGAGACAAAAGCATCCACAACATTCTGAAGTAAAGAAACACCACGACCTTGGCAGATAATGAATGAAAGGATGGTCAACAGAGAGATCAAATTTAATATGTGTATTTTCTGAGGGTAATACCAATAGAGTAGGCGAGATGTATTTTCTGAGAGTAACAGAGTAAGCGAGATGTATTTTCTGAGAGTAACAGAGTAAGCGAGATGTATTTTCTGAGAGTAATAGAGTAAGCGAGGCGGTTCTTGTTGTTGTTGTTATTGTTGTTTCATCCAGCCGTCGAAAGGGAAACAATAACAGAAGAAAGGGAAGTAATTTCATCAAACTAGTATGAGAAGTATAAACCATGGATAGGGCCAACATGAATAATATTTTGACGTTTACAACACTACAATACTAAAGGAGGATGAGAGGAGAACTAACTGAAGAAGGAGAGCGAGAGAGAGAGGGGGATGTAGGGAGAGAGAGAGAGACAAGGAGGTAAGAGAAAGAGAGAGAGAGTGGGAGGTAGAGAGAGGGGGGGATTGGGTGGCAGCTGGCAAGTGTCACGTTGCACTGTCGGTCAATCAATCACCACAGAG
>NC_134880.1:41035871-41072482 GCF_041734735.1 Babylonia areolata
GGAGTTCAGGGACTAGCAGGTCTGCACATATGTTGACCTGGGAGATCGTAAAAATCTCCACCCTTTACCCACCAGGCGCCGTCACCGTGATTCGAACCCGGGACCCTCAGATTGACAGTCCAACGCTTTAACCACTCGGCTATTGCGCCCGTCGAGCTTGGTCTCTGACTGATGATAGGCGCTATATAAGTATCCGTATCATCATCATCGTAGTCGTCATCGGCATCATCATTGATACCACATAAATATAAATGACATATGTCAATGTTCGGTTTATGTAATTTATTCAGTGCTGGGAAGAAAGCACAACTTAATCTAAGTAAACTCCTAAAACTTGGAAAGGTTGTATAACTTTTGTTACATCTGAAACATACTTGTCAGTATATACACGTTTGATTTGTTTTGTTGCAAATCATCATTAGCGTGTGTGTGTGTTTGCGTGGGTGTGCGTTTTTGCATGTTTCGGAGACATTGTGGGACTGAAGTTGTGATTCAATGAGTATGTATTGTTATTGTATCATCCACACCCCAAAAGGGGCAAAAGGATTAAATTTCTTTGAATCTTTTTTTTACACAGACAGAAGAGAGCAATTGAAATCCCAGACTAAAGCATAAATTCAATCAACGCTATAATTATTGCATGTGTAGACATTGTCCATTAACACTGAAGCAAACAAAGAATTGTGCGTGAAAACAAGTCTACAGAAAGTGGGGGAAAAGAGGAGATTGGAGACCCCATCTCCCCCTGCCCCCCCAAGAAAAGGTGAACAGTGACCTACAAAAGGTGAACAGTGACCTGACAAAGGTTTTGTGTGAAAATGAATTTGGATATAATTATTTGGTTACATCAGGCTGTTGGTTGTTTTGAAAGCTTTATATGCACTTTTCGTCAACGCTTGATTGATTACAGGTGGCAAACGTAGAATTTATATACAAATAGGAGTGAAAGATTTAGCCTTTATACCTCATTTTCAAGTTATGATTTGAAACCTTATTTGTTGTTAAATATTGACCAACATCTCGGGTGTATTATGACATAATTTTGACTAGGTATAACTAGTTTGGTGATTCATATTGTCTCTCAATGTCAAACGTTTACTTCTGGTGTAGCACGATCTATTTATATCGCTGTTATAAAGTTTGCAAAAGTGAACATGTGATGAAGTCATGCAAAAACATACTGCAATATAGACGTAATTTCTGCAAAAAGTTTTTTTTTTCTCCTGGTCATATTCCCAGTAAGGTCTTCGGGGAAACCTAAAATTAACTTAAAGGTGCCCTCAAAGACGTTCTGGGAATGAAATGCACCGAGAAATGCTAAATATAAAGGGTGGCTACAGCTGACCTTTCAGTCACTGTGTAGGTCTCTGTGGAAGCTGATGGAACTGAATTCAGTGATATGATACAGCATTCCTGGCACATTTAAGACTGGGAAATGATCTGTCTTTATGTGAGTGAGAAGGCAGTCCGATTTGTTTCTTCAAATGGTGATAAAATCAGTAACAAACAAGCAAAATCAAAGCTGAACTGAAATTTTCTAAAGTAAGTTACAGAACCTCTTGATGAACAATGCAAGGGATACATAGTAGTGGATCAAACTCAGCAGCAGCCCACATGACCAACTCATGAACGGTTGGCACTGGTTGTGTAATTGTTAAGGTTTGAGTACATGCGTTCACAGCACAGTTCATGATATAAATTCTTTTTTGGTTGTATTTTTGGGGTGCCTGCTTGGCTCAAATTGGTCGATTACAATCAGTCTGAAGGTTGTGAGTTTGAATCTCTGGACACTTCAAGATCAAAGAACTAAAAATGTGAAGCACTTTTGCTGATGTATATATAGGTCATGGGGCACCAAAGAGGATAATAAAAACAACTGCCTGATAGATGTTGACATGTACTTCAAAGAATGATTAATGATGTCAGGCATAATCAATACCAGTACCAAGGAGAGTAAAATATTCCTGCACATATCCATCACATGCAGCAAAACTGATGTGTGGCATAATTATAGCAAGATATAAAAGGAGTTTTGCTGTACTGTAATGGTGGCATTGGTGTGCTGCTGGTGGTGTGTAGGTGTTGGTGGTGAGGTGTTGGTGAGATGGTGGTGGTGGTGGTGTGTTGGTGAGGTGTTGGTGGTGGTGGTGAGGTGTTGGTGAGATGGTGGTGGTGGTGGTGTGTTGGTGGTGTATTGGTGGTGGTGGTGAGGTGTTGGTGAGGTGCTGTATTGGTGGTGTATTGGTGGTGGTGTGTTGGTGAGGTGCTGGTGGTGTATTGGTGGTGGTGTGAGGTGTTGGTGGTGGTGGTGAGATGGTGGTGGTGAGATGGTGGTGATGTTAAGCTGGTGGTGTGTGTGTGTGAGTGATGACACAGGGGTATTGTCTGCCCAGCTTCAAACCCAACTTTCTTTTTGCTCATATTCATGCTCACTCAAATCCATACAAGCACACAATGACAGATTTACATCCAATAAGTTTTCCTCTTTATTTAGAAAAAAAGGGGAAAGAATTTGATCATAAAAAATAAATGCAACTGTCGCACACATGCATTTTTCAAAATGAGATGTTTCAAGCAAACCAATAAACATTTTACAGATGACAGCAAGTCTTAAATTTTGATGCTTACCCACGATATGACCTATTATGCAAAAAGAAAATGGACCAGCACACATAACATACTGGCTAAACCAACAGCTGAACCAGAATCTTTCGATGAATAAATAGAACAAATACTTGTGCAACTGACAATGAAATAACCCCAATGAAGTGAACCAGTTCTAAAACATGCCACATCACAATTGCAATTTATCATATAAAATGCCTGTAACCTTAATCTGTAAATTGAATCCCTGCATATACACAGAACAATCTCTCTCATATATTCTGCATTATCAGAATAATATCAGGAATTCTAAGATCAGTTTGCATACCAAAAAAACCGAATCCTAAAACCAATTCAATTACCAATGCCCCTCCCTCCCACACACCCCATTCTGTAAAGTCTAAAAACACATCCACGTTTCGTGGCATTTAACGGAAGGTAGGTAGCAAGGAGCTGTGTTTTACAGCTCCAGAGAAACCACATCACAAGAGCGCTACACACACTGACGCACACTGTCTCTTCATTCTTCACCACCAGGGGGTGGGGGTGCTGGGGCTTCCTGATTGGCAGCTCCTGACAGTGCTGCGTCCATCTTCTTCGTGCCAGACACAATGTCGTCAATGCGCAGCAGCAGAATCGCCGTCTGGTGGATAAAAAAAAAAAAAGAAACATGTCAGATATCGGAAGTTTGAATTTACTTGTATATTTCAGAGATTTCTGTTCGGGAAGGCAGTGAGAAAACCACTGAAACATATTCATAAGTTCATATTTGCGGTTCCAAGTGAGGAAACTTTCGTCTTTGTGAAAATAAGGTAAAAATTTAGAACGAAGGAACTCAGAACTAAAAATTTCTCAAATCCATCTTCTTTCACATATGTACACACATTCATTCACTGAGAGAGAAAATGATCAAGTAGGGAGAGGAGATATAGACAGAGAGTGAAAAAGATAGTAAAATAAGTGTTACAATGATAGCATCTGATCACTGTAAGAAAACACTAAAGCTACAAAACAAAAACAAAGACATGTCAGGACAAAAAAACAACAAACACACCAACCTCATTCACACAGCTGCCACTACCAGCACTATGTGATTACTACCACTTCAACCAGTTAGAACTACTAGCACCAACTGTTACCATCTACAAACAGTGAGAAGCAGACAAAATCTAGATGACATCCCACACATTTTATTAACAAACTTTAACTCAGAACTTCCAGTGTGTGAATCAATGATGACACTTTGGCCAAATTCAGAATGTCATCCTTTCTTAAAAAAAAAAAAAGCCCATACTAACTGAAAATTTGGATTTTTATTTCTTTTAGTTTTTTTGCTTTTCATTATTGGCATTTGTTGTTTCTCTTTCAAACACAAATACAAAATCTGGCCAGTGAAGCACTTGTCTCTCTATAAACAGTCCTCACCTCCACTGCCGTCTTGTAGACCTGCAGTTTGACAGACAGGGGTTCCCATATACCAAACTCGGACATGTCCACAATGTTTCCAGTGTTGCCGTCAATGCCCCACGTGTTCTTCTGGCCCTGAGCATGCTTCGCCTGTAGGCAACAACACATCATCATCCCAGTTCAGCAGAAATAATTCACAAATAAAAACAGTAAATACAACAGCAAACAGCAACAAAAAGAATAAAGGTGAATGTGAAACAGACTGCAATAAAAAAAAAAAGAAAAAAAAAGAAGAAAAAAAAAAAAAGAAAGAAAAAAAGAAAAGCTAAACATATATGGATGTAACACTTTTGTGTGTGTCATTATTTCTGAAAACTTTATCAAAGATGAAGTGCTGATTTTTATGAAGTCATTTCCCATATAAATCAACATACAAGAAATTACCACTTTCCAATTCTTCCACTAGGGACCTCCCGCCTGAACAGAATACCAAGACTCATCTCCTCGAACAATGCAACCATCAATGAACTAACTCCAAAGCACTGAACAACTTCACCTTGTGTGTGTGTGTGTGTGTGTGTGTGTGTGTGTGTGCGCGTGTGTGTGTGCGCGTGTGTGTAACCTCACAAAATTCCAGATTTTTCCCAGACCTTTTCCACACCAGACCAAACAAAAAGCCAAACTGAGTGTAAAAATTTGTCTGGTATCCCAGTATCAATGCTCAATCTTCACTACTTTGTTTGTTCATTCATTTGTATGTTCTTATTTTACCTTTTATTATATTTATCAAAAAAAGAAAAATAAGAAAAAAAAGCATTAAGCTCTGTGGTAAGTGGTTTTATCAAAATTCCAAGACTTTTCCTGATCCTTAAGGGCAAAACATTTTTCCAAGAGTTTTCCTGACCCAGAAGGGAAAAACATCCCAATAATTTTCGAGTCCTGGAAATGGTTCATTTTCAAGACTTTTCGTGAAGTCCATGACTGTATAAACCCTAAAATAAAAACCCTTGGAGAGAAATGACCGAGAGCCAATGGAGACAGAAGCAACAGACAGGATGGGTACCCCATCCGCCCCCCCACACACACCACCCACCCACCCACCCCCTCATGTGTTTGCGTTCCTACCCTGAGGGCGCCGAGACTTGCAGCCCTGCAAATGGTTCTCTTTTTTTCCCCCCCAAGACTTTTCCAGTCTTCTGTGACCCTGTGATAAACCCTACTGGACTGAAACAACTTTAGAGCCAATGTACACAGAAAAAGCAGACTGGATGGCAGTGTATACCCACCCTGAGGGCAGTGAGGGTCCTGATGGTGTTGGCCCCACAGTTCTGGATCAGGGTGCGGGGGATCACCTCCAGGGCACGGGAGATGGCGCGGTACGGCCACTGGTGCACGCCGGTGATCGACTTGGCCTTCTCGTTCAGGGCCTGACATCACAGGAACAATCATAGTTACAGACACTCCATTATGTCTGTCTGTCTATCCATCTATCAATATATATCCCATATATATATATGCCCAATTCAAGGCCTGCCAACACACACACAATTAGTTATATACTATATACATACACACACTATTCAGGGCCAAGGAACACTGCATTATACTATAATGTACATGCTAACAACTGGATTGCTGAGGAAAACAAGAGCAGGAGTTTAATTTTCTGTTTATTTATTTGTAAAATAATATTTCTATAGTGTGTAGTAATGAAGCATTTCACACTTTACAATGACACAGTCATAAAAAAACAACTGTAAACTGTCAAAGAATGAAACAAAGCTTACTGTATCTCTGAGAAAGTGATACATGTCTAAAACAGTTGGCAACATTGAGAAAACAACAACAGAGGACAACAAAAACTAGCTCAAAAAGAAATCTTTAAAACACAGAAAAAGGATGAAATAAATGAAAGATACATATTTCAAGGGTGGGAGAGACCAACTTACGAAACAATTACAAATCTGAAGCTGGTCTCCAGGGGCAGCTTAATTAACAGAAGTGTTTTTCCCGAATACCAAAACAAAGCACATATAATTTTATTTCTAAAAGGAAAAGAAAACTCTACAAAATGCCAATATGGAAATCCATGTAAGGAAATACTTCCCACCAATAAGATACAAAATCTCTACGGACAATGAACAGATTTCCTTCCACCCAAACCACTCACTCTCAACCACGTGGGACACAAGCTCATCTGTGGCCATGCTCTCTTCCCCTGCCACTCACCTGAGCCAGAGCCATTTCAGAGGCCCCACCCCCAGGGCAGAGGTGTGGGTCGATCATGACGTTGCGGGCCACGTTCATGGCATCCTGCAGGTTGCGCTCCACCTCGGCCAGGATGTCTTTGCTGGCTCCTCTCAGCAGGATGGTGCATGCCTTGGGATCCTTGCACTCCACCAGGAATGTGAAGTGACTGCAAGCATGCGTGTACACCACATTTTGTTTACACTGCTCAGTGAGCGTTCGATTTATCACCCTCTTGTCCGTACACCTATCTACGCTTACTTTTGTCTGAAAACATACTCTAAAGGAGTTAACTCCATAATTTTATTATGGTTATATACTTAAAATTGTATTTGAACTAAAGAAAAGCAAACTGTCAAATGGAAATGTTTATACCGACAGGTTTGAAGATGCTCCCATTGACTATTTTCTTACAAAAAAACAACCACCCAATAGCGTGATTTTTCACTTTTGCTTCATGTTGCTTCTTTTTGTATGTGATGTGACTTTATACATCCACAAGGTTTTGTTTCTATTGTTCAGTGCAGCATTCAAGTGTATCAGACACACAAGTAATAATCAATCAGTGACTACATTCACACAAAGTTCAGGTTCAATTATGTTCAGTATATCATTCAAATATGCATGCACACATTTAAGTGAATCAATTTTCAACAGATATTAACCCCTAGGCTGCCTATATGACGAGATAACTCGTTTTCCCTGCTTTGCGTTCAGTTCGTTGACAAAAATGCTGGTAGCTTTAGCTTGGGGAATCTTTCTGGATTCTATTCATAGCTAGAAACCCCATCTACATCATGAGGCAGTCCTTTATTTGAACATTTTGGTTGGGTTACTGTCCCAGTGTTTACCTGCCTCCTCTCCTCGCTCGCTCAACAAAATGTCGGACTGATGCCATGCTCAAGACGTGATCGTAACGAACTAAATCAACCAAGATTGCTTTCTTCTGCTGATGCTCAGAAAGAATTGAAGCGTAAACTTGAAGAAGACAGTGATGAACATTTATAGGACGATTTGATAGAAAATAAAGGGAGCAATCAAGAGAGTGGCCAAGATATGACTATCAGTGAGTGATGCTGGCTGTGCAAACCTTAGCAGACGACAGAAAGTGACTGAATTATTAGCAGGACAGTGTGAGCGTTTTCTTGGCACTCGGCCAACATGGTCTGATGAGAACTGGATAAAGTGACCCTGTAAGAGGGGTGAAGAGGGGTGAAGAGGAGTGGGGTGGAGGCTGAGGGGCGTGGCCTCTCATCCACATTATCACTTGGCGAAGTCACAATGCATTGTATATCTCTTTTTAATTTTTGACTCACTTGTGTAAACAAGTGAGTCTATGTTTTAACCCGGTGTTCGGTTGTCTGTGTGTGTGTGTGTGTGTGTGTGTGTGTGTGTGTGTGTGTGTGTGTGTGTGTGTGTCTGTGTGTCTGTGGTAAACTTTAACATTGACATTTTCTCTGCAACTACTTTGTCAGTTGACACCAAATTTGGCGTAAAAATAGGAAAAATTCAGTTCTTTCCAGTCATCTTGTTTAAAACAATATTGCGCCTCTCGGATGGGCACAAAAAAATAAAGAATGAAGCCTAATTATATGCAAACTGCATTTACTGTTATATTTATATTTTTTGTATTCTCTAAACTTGGCACTTTGATCTGATATTCTGACCCAACAGCTAGAGCAGTCATTATTATCATTTTTTGTTCAAACAGGAACTTCTTTTCCTAAGCATGGAAGTTTTATTTATTTTGCAAACGTTTTGATGCAGATAGTAAAAAAGGGAAATTACTCTGTAATGCTAGTGGAGTTAATTTGCTTTAAACTGATCTTTCTCATCTTAAACATTACATTTTGAAACAAGAGAGGCAAGGCCTTCAAGACTCACTTGTGATGCACTTTTTAAAAAAAATCCAAGCTTTTTATGTATTGAGTATAATTTAAAAATGTAATGTTTAAGATGAGAAAGATCAGTTTAAAGCAAACTAAGTTCCCAGCAGAGTAATTTCCCTTGTTCTACTGGCTACACCAAAACATATGCAATAAATAAAACTTCCATGCTTAGCAAAAGAAGTTCCTGCTTGAACAAAAAATGATAATAATGACAGATCTTTTGTTGGGTCGAATATCAGATCAAAATGCCAAGTTTAGAGAATACAAAAAATATAAAAATAACAGTAAATGCATTATACTCAATACATAAATAGCTTGGATTTTTTAAAAAGTGTATCACAAGTGAGTCTTGAAGGCCTTGCCTTTCTTGTTTTCTATTGTGGTTGTTCTAGTATGATTTCGTGTATGCAGATATCCATTTGTCCAGAAAATATATTTTAGTGCAAATTACCTGACTAATGTTAGTAATGAACAAGTTGAAAATGAGACAAAAAACAAAACACTGATTTCAAAACAACAGCATGTCACTAAAAATATATAAAATGGGAAAACATGTGTTTTGTGTTCTTTATTCATTTACCTTTCAGAAAATATATACTTTTATGGGTCTTTCTCCAATAACAAAGAGCACAGAATTTGTTGAAAATTTATACCCGTTTTTTGGGAAAAAACCCTGGCAAACAGATTTCACTTAAATCTTATTTTCTTGGCAGTGAAAAGGTTAACCATAGTCGCCTGTTAATGGTTACAGCTAAGTTGTACACCTACCCATAAAGAAAGTATCTTTTGTGGAACTATATGTTTATAGGTAAGCAAAAGTGTGTGTGTACATATGTAATTGGTGTATGAGAATGTGTGTGCATGGTGTGTGTATGCCTATGTGTGTGTTCATATATGCGTATACTGGTATATGGTGTGAGGGATGCGTGATATTGGCAAGAAGTCTTAGTATGGAAACCAACAAAAATGTTCCAGTACATGTGTGAGGTAAAAAAAGAAAAAAGGATCTTAGTTATAGGAGCATTTTCAGTGAGAGGAATGCAACAAGGCAACAAGCCTGATACAAAACTTTCCCTTACTCATCACCAATCTTGCGCACTTCAAACAGTCCGCAGCCAGTGCCAATGTCATCCTCTTTCAGTTCATCTGTTCTGTTGGCAATGGTTGCCCCACAAGCTCTGGAAAGAAAAAGGCACATTTCAGTTTATTTTCTTCTCCTGATGCAATGTTTTGTGTTTACAGAATTAGTAACTCGTGAGACAAGATGTGCGAGCAGAAAAAAAAACAACTCCATGAGCACAACTTTATAAACTGTACGCATGCCACTTTTCTTCTCCTGGGTGTTTTTTTTTTTTGAGTGAGTACTGCCTATTCAAAAAGTATTTCTAACTGAGTCTGGAGTTGGTCAGAGTGAATTTTCTTCTTCATGACATGAAAGAAAATCAGTAGAACGAAAGTATTGAACATCATTCCAACTCTTTAGCTAAACTCTTTTGGTAGGTCATTAGATTGAGAAATAATGCAACACAACCATACACACAAAGAGGGAGGAAGAAAAGAAAATGATAAAAAAAATTATAAACTTTGAAATGCTATTGTTCTGTGAGACACTACTTAAGAAGTCAACTGATGCTAGAAACATACAGTTCTCTTGCAAATTAGATTACATTTAATTCAGCCACCACATCAAGCACTGGCCTGACATTTGCCCACTCTTGGGTTTGTTCTGTGCTATCTTTCCAAATGTCAGTGGAGAGAGGGTGCCAGTCACTGCCTATCATGTAAGGTCTGTGTCTGACTTGGTCAAAGTAAATAGTTCTCTCCAGTACAAAATAAATCAGTAGAATGAAAGTACTGAACATTATTCCAACTCTACAAACACGTAAAACCCTGTCTTGGTAGATAGAATACTGCACATCCACACATAATAAAGTAAGACTTTGAATTACCATCATTCTTTATAATTATAGACTAGTAGTCATGTTTGAAAGCTCACAATTCTCTGAATTGTACTCATCATAACCCAACTGAACAGAGGCAAGCTTTTCACAAACAATTTTTGGGTCTGTTTCCTCTAAGAAAGGAAAACATCAGTGGACAACAAACATATGACAACATCACTGATCACAATAAATGCTCATGATTGTGCTGAACAGCAACACTTCCGTCTTACCACTGTTCACTTTGACTCGATTCATGTTCACCATTTAATTAAATGGAAACCAAACCGCACACTACACTAAATTTCAACTTACATAAGTTCAAAATAACTATTTTCTTTACTATTAAGGGGTAGTTCATGCACTGCAGCATCTTGTAGACGGAAAATTATGGTAATCAAAATATGATACTGTGTCTGGAGCTGGTCAGGGTCTATTGTTTTCTTCATTACAAAACAAAATCAGTAGAACGAAAGTATTGAACATCATTCCAACTCCACACACATACATAAAACCCTCTCTTGGTAGCAAGGAAAATAATACTGTACAATCAAACATGTCTTTATCATGAACCAACCGACAGCTTTTAGAAGGGCTCCTGAACGCTGAAGCAATGGCATGATTCCCCCTCCCAGTAGAACAACAGTTCTCAACAGTATTCTAACTCTACATAAATAAAATCCTCTAGGTAAAAAAAGGAAGAACACAGCAAAATTAGTGAACTACATATGTCAGACAAAAAATTTTAGACTTTGAACTGTCATTATTCTTAAAAACACTAAACAAATGTAGTCACACTTGAATTTTGAAAGCGTACAATTCTCTAAAGCATTGCTCTCGCTGTAATCCAGTCAACAGTCTGAACATTGGCAAGTCTAAATTTTTTTCTGGATCTTTTTCCTCTTTGCAGGCAAAATATCAGTGCACAAAGGGTGCTAGATATCTGCCTGACAAAAAGGTCTGATTCTGTGTCTGGAGTTGGTCAGGGTCCATTGTTTTCTTCAGAACAAAACAAAATCAGTAGAACGAAAGTATTGAACATCATTCCAACTCCACACACATACACATGAAACTCTCTCTTGGTGGAAAGAATACCATACAATCACACATACACACATTAACAAAAAAAACCCAACAAAACCACCATGACATAAGACATCAGTGGATGTAGAATGCTGACTAAAGTGAATGGAAGACAACAGATAGTTCTAATCTCTCCTTCAATCATATCCAGATAGAGGAAAGGTCAACTCTGGTAATAAGGTTACAGTCTTTACTTACAGCGGATGCTTTACAACTGCAATCATTACACAACTGCTGAAATGGTCAAACAGCGACATGGCTTTTAGCTCCACACAAACTAGTATTCACTCTCTACAAGACCAAAAACTTCTCCCTTTAAGGTACTGAAACTAAACGTTCAACAATCATGACACAGCACAACCAACCATTATGAAATCCAATGACAAAGTTATGAACTGAAAGCTAGGAGAGATATCCTTTCCAGAACTTTATTAAATATTCTGGAACAATTACATACTTTCTTTTCCATAAGTCATACAAAATGACATTCACAAAACTATGTATTATCACACTTTTAAAAATTCCACAGCAAATTTGGTAACATATCTATATGAACCTACCATGAATATTTTTACAATGGAAACCTCAAGCACTGGTATGACTTTATTTCTGAGTCTGCCTAATTACAAGGTTTGATGCTATATACTTGTCTGGAGTTGGTCAGGGAAACTGGTTTTCTTCAAAACAAAATCAGTAGAACGAAAGTTCTGAACATCATTCCAACTCTATGATCACATCCAATCCAATCATACTGCTTACAGCCAAGCCAACTGTAAGGGGCCATTTCAAGGCTGAATACGCATCAGGTCTTGAAACCAGTTGAAGAAAACCTAAAATAATGTTAAAAGGTCAATTGAACAACATGCAAGACTATTCACCCACTTCTTGTTAAGTCCATGAGAAATTTGAATTATTATAATTATTATTATTTTCTATTCACTTTTTTCATGGTCAAGGTGAAAACATTTTCATCAGTGCCATGTTATAATCGGTACAGTAAGTCTTACATAAGGCATCTGCACAGAACTGTTCACACTTTACTAACTTAGTTTGTGTTAAGCAAATTTAAATTAAGTGAAAAAAATTCAAAATACACACAAATACCAATTCCACATGTATTTTAATGCACTCAAGATTCACATCACATCAAAAATATTGATTTCCTTCAGGAACTGAAAAAGAGTATCTCGAGGGACATTCCAGAAGAAGCATCTTGAACAACTCTGAGAGGATCTAAAAAAATACATGCACCCAAAGGCCCATGCTTTGATGTAAAAACTTACATCTGTATGAAGTGGAACCACTAATGAATATGCACTTGTTTGGAGTTGGTCAGTGTAAAATATTTTCTTCAATGCAAAAAAAATCAGTAGAACGAAAGTTCTGAACATCATTCCAATTCCAAACACAAACACTAGGCCATATCTCACTAACTGAAGAATAAAGTGCAAATAAAAAATAAACGCACAGAGGTGTAATACAGAGAAACTCTGAAATACTGTCATTTTCTAAAAACAAAAGGCACCAACTTTGAGACTCACCTGGCAATGCGGTTGTTGTCAGTTTTGCGGACACGGCGAATAACAGAGATACCGGCTTTGACAAGGAAGTGCTGAGCAAGGTCGGAGACGCCCTTCTCAGTGATGACGAGGTCGGGCTTAAGGGCGATCACCTCATCGCACACCTTCTTGATGTACTCCTCCTCCATCTGAAGGATCTTCCTGTCAACACAACAACTTGACATCCTCACGGGCCCTCTACACCCTCCACGTTTTCAACTTGCTATTGGTATTAAAAATGATGAGCGAGGCAATAGAGAGTGCTCATGATGATGGTAGTCTATTGCCTCGCTCATTGGGAAAATCCGTGATGCACAGAATTATTAAACAAGAAAGTACCACCATTACCCTTTGAAGAAATCAAGTATGTGCGTTCATTTTTCTGTACGGATTTACCTAGTATATGTCAGCTGATGGGTTGTATCAGCAGCAATCATTCAAATTCTGTGCCTTTGGCTTATGAAGAGTAAGAGCAATTCACTCTTGTTTGATCTTGTTCTTGTTTGATCTTGCTACTGTTAGTTTTCAAAATTGCTTTCATTTTTAACTTGTGCGATTGTGATCATACATGCTCAAATACATTCCAAATGCTTTCATATAAAGTCTGCATAAAATTGGAAATATTTGCAAAAACATTTCTTTTTGGGAAAAAATCCTGTCCAATACAATGCTGAAAGGTCTTAACTGAATTTTCAGATAAAAAAAAAAAAAATTACATATGCATTATAATTGTTCTTAAACAAAAAATCTACACATACATCATGAAGACTGGTTCTCATAAAATATGCAAATACATTCTCAGGCATCAAAATATATTCAGACAATGTATGCTATTATGAATACAATCTGAATTTCTATCTAAAAAAAAAGAAAAAAAAAAGCATATTGTAAAACTGCACTCATTCTTTGTGTGTGCAGGTGAGCACTTATTTGTTAACGTGTGTAAGAACAGATTTTAATTCTGTCTTTGCATTCAGCTGATGATCACCCATACAATTTTAAGAACATAAAACAAACAACTTACGTGAAATCTTCCTCTTTGGTGATTTCAATGTTGGTCTGCAACAAAGTTTTAAAATTCAATTAATAAACATGACAAGCATAAATTCATCCACCTACATGGTTTGATGCATGGCCTATTCTGCTTGGGCCAAAAATGAAAAGCAGATGCTTTCCTGACCAGCGCATGCGTAGAAAACATTATATCCTGGTCAAAATGAAATGCTCAGACGCTGAATGAAACTGCCTCGAGGTTGCATGCTTGATGCTGTCCTTGTTCCCACTGAATTGGTAATTTGGGAAGGATCAATTTTCACTGAAGCTGTCAAACATGATGAAATGGTCTTCAATCTAATAGTGAAAACTAAATTTCATCTTATAAATTCTATCAGAAAAAAGAAGAAGCAAGAAATCTACTCACCTGACTCTCACCCTTCTTGTACTCCAAGTTACAATCCAGAAGCATAATGCGAGGGTTTTGGATGCGCCTGAAGCAAACATGAAAATCATAAGATAAAGTTTTCAAAAGTATATTGCAAGGCAACTTGCAAGTTTCTTCGTGTCTTAAACAAAACTCATGGGGAAAAAAAAAGAAAAGAAAAAAAAAAAAAAAAAAAAAATGAACGTCACAGTAAACTTTCTTCTTATTACCACCATGAAAACAGTCATTTTGCTTATTCCAGGCTGTGTCATACTGATTCACTCCAACTAGTTCTTGAGCTTAGAATGCAAAAAATAGTATGTGACAGTCTTAACTGTTTAAGCATTCACTTTTTCGCAAAAACTGATGAAGATAAAGAACAAGCTCGCGCTTAAGGTAAACCTGTCTCTTCTTTACTCCTTAGTTCACTTCTAACAGGGGACCATAATGATAAGGTGTATGACTGATTTTACATATTATCAAGGCAACAATACCACGCTTTTGTGGGCACTGAGTCAATCAAATGTGTGAACTTAGCATCTGATTAGAACAGAAGTAGAGGTTCTGACATACTGGCATCTTGCAATGTTACACGTTGTGACATGTTAATATGCATAATATCAAATGTACCCTGACTTGCAATTGTCATATGCTGCCCTAAGATTCATCCAGTTCGAAACAAAATTATTTTTTGACATGTGACTTCAATCCTTCATGATGTTTAACAGCATTCATTAGTAAATGATCACATAATTTTGTGTAATTATTCTTGGTGTCATCCTCGACCATGTATTCTAGATGTCATCTGTGTATTCTTGTTATCCATGTTCTTTATTATTATTTTGAAAAAAAAAAGAAAACAAAAAACATTTGCAATAGCAATTCTTGGGTCTGTCAGGAAAATACATTTCCTCACAGGAGATCAGCAGAACTAAAGTTCCAAAACATCATCCCAACTCATGATGGTACAATCTGGAGATCCAATACAAATCAGCCCTCGTCATCTGTTGCTCACCTGCGCATTTTAGGGTGGACGACATCCTTGTTGATCATGATTCCCTTCAGTACTTCAGACTCTTCTGTTGTATCACCAGGTATCTGATTGGACAGTGACATAATAATAATCATCATGGGCATTTATAATATACTCCTTAGCACAGAGCACTAACAATATCAATATGGAAAAAAAAAATGTTTACAAAAATTAACACCAAATGGCACAATAATCAAAACTTATGAAAACGACAAATCAAATGTGTTAATGACAAAGCACACAAACATACACACGCCAACACTTTGACATTCAAAAGAAGAAAGGAAAGTTACCTATTAATATTACCCCCCCCCCCCCCCCCCCCCCCCCCAAAAAACACCAACCAACCAACCAAAAAACCTCGCTTATCACCTTTCACAGCCAACTGGTAAAGAAATGACGTGTGTAAGTATTTTCTTCACTAATACATGCTTAATGTAAACATTAAAATGAAAAGGTTGATTTACCCACATTATTTACATTGGCTAAAGCTTTTACTTCCATGTTTAGTACCACATGCAATAATTGAAAATAAGGCAAACGAGAATATTTTCTAAAAAATGAATGACTTAACAACATGATTATTTAATTTTTTTTTCTTCTTTAAGACTGGATATATTCTTTATTGCATAAAGAAAAGTATTTAGTGTTCTGCATGATCAGATTGACTGAACAAACCTGGCTAAAAATGCTAACAAAGACATACAATAGAACTGAACAATCTGAACCTAAAATCCAATCATCAATCCTTTTCATAGACTTGAATGAACTTCAATTAAAAAGTGTCCCACCTTCTCAACTTTGGCGTAGCGTTTGATGTCAATCTCTTTGCGACCGTTCTCCTCGATAAGGACTGTGGATGTAGCATCCAAAGCAATCTGACAGGCAAGATCCATCCTGATAACAAAGACCTGTGTGCTTAACTTGCAATCATTTTTTTAAAATTTCTGATTACAATGACTTTGTTAACTCACAACCATGACATCCACATCCTCTTTGCCATAGAACTGTGACTTTGGGGGGCTTTTTGAAGATCTAAATGCTGCATATTGCATGTAAAATTGTACAATCATACAGAATAAAAAATCTTCAATGGTTTGTTGTATTTCATAGTTCCAAAATCTTGAACAGTGTATTTTCTTGTAGTTATGATAGGCGCAGACTGCCAACATATGGTTGTGAGCAGAGACCACCATGATATCAATCTACTTTTCAATACTGTCCCTTGCAATACTTCAATCATATCAGTAACATATCACAGATTAGAAAAAAAGACCAAGAAAAGTTTTACTGAAGCTTTTTTTTTTGGTGTGTGTGTGTGATATGGCAGTCTGAATTAGGAAGTGCAAAAAATGGATACTGTAAAATATGCGATATGTGCAAGAATATATGTACAAATAACAGCACGTGGTCTGAATAAGTGCATGCATAACAATGAAGAAAAGAACAGTTGACAATTTTCATCCAGACACAGGAGTAACACTTACCATTTGCTGACAAACTTGGTGCCCAGACAACTCCTGACAATGTTCAGCATCTGTGACCTGTCGGATGTGTCCACAGGAACGCTGAAAGTATACACAGCACAGCTTTCTGTTATGTACGGCTGTTCAGTTCATAGAACTTTACACAAGCTGAATTCAAAAGTATCATCCCCCCCCCCCTCCAAAGGGTGGCACTGTGATACAGCGACGTGCTCTCCCTGGGAAGAGCAGCCCGAATTTCACACAGAGAAATCTGCTGTGATAAAAAGAAATATAAATACAGACAGACACACAGTTTTCAAACGTGTGACACCTTCACACACACACTCTTCACACAACATGCTAACCCAAAAAATGTATCCAGGTGTCTAAAATGCAGACATCTGATGTTTTGTATGATCTCATGATTCCTTCACAAACATGTGCAGACTGAATCTCCACACAGAAGAACTCACCACACTTTGGTCCTGAGCACTTCCAGGAGGTCTTCCAGAGCCTGTCTGTAGGCAGCGATGATGATGGTGGGGTGCATCTGTTGCTCCAGAAACTGTTCGGCCACTGACAGCACCTCTCCAGCTGTGCACAAAGTAACGCAAATGGTTCACTCTGAGGTTCATGCCATGGAAACTGCTAACATTTATTTTATTATTTAAAAAAAAAAAAAAAAATTATTGACAAATGAAAACATAGGACAATTTATGTATCAAATATGTTAACAGCATAAATAATCTTGTCCCATCAATTATTTAACTAATAATTTGATTTTAAAGCTCTTCAAGGAAATGACAAGTCAATGAAGCATGGAAGTACAATGCTCATAATACTATATTAAAAAAACAACCAAACAAACAAAAAAACAGTAATGAAGATATCTTACCCAAGATGATGACAGACTTGGTCCCATCTCCTGTCTCTTCATCCTGGGTACGTGCCACCTCAATCATAGACTTGGCTGCTGGGTGCTGAACGTTGATCTGTCAGCAACACTCATGACAATCACATCCTCCCTTCACAATATAGGAATAAACACATACCAACAGCAATGAGCATCAGGATGGACAATAAATCCATTTAATGCCCTCAATTACATTCATAAGCATTATATCAAGGATACATAACTTTTATCAACAGATTATCATAGAAGGCAGAAGGCTAATTAACTTGCGCTAAATCCTTGCGCATAATTAGTTTTACACAGACTTCAATTAAACAATTACTAGTACACTCTTACTGTCAGTCTTACAAAAAATTTCCACCTTTTCAAGACTTTCAGTGTCAGATTTTATCTCTTATCTTTCATATGGACTAAAATAAAAAATCAGCTTGGAACAACTCTTGCTCACAATCTACAGTTAGTGTATGGGAAAATGACGTCAAGAAAGAAGAAAAAACAAAAGGTTGGAAGGGGTTGATAAGCACTAGCCTTCACATTGAAAACTAAAGAATTTAGTAATCAAGTTGAAAAGCAACAGAAATCCTCAGTACATACCTCTCTCAGAATGGCGTTGCCATCATTGGTCATGACGATGCCTCCCATGGGGTCCATCAACATCTGAAAAACAAGAGTTGTTCAGTCCATCAGTAAAGGATAGCTGAGTGATTGTTCTGAAAGTAAAAGAAAGTCCAATTATTTCCTTCCCAACAGGCTTAGCAACATGAGCATGTGTAAAAACTGAGCATGCATACGGAAGGAAGACCGGAGAAAACCTCTAAGCCTAGTCACTAAGACAGAATTGCTACATTTTCCAACTTTTGATTAGATATTCATTTACACATAAGCTGTGCTATTCTTCTTGTCATTTCATACAGTGCACGAATACATGGGTGAGCATTACAAAAAGTAAACAATAGAAAAAAGAAAAAAAAATTGCTGCTGCAGAACACACATTGACTGACTGAATTACTTAATGAACCAGGCTTCCTGGACAATTTGTTTGACATTTTCATTTCACTTTTAGAGAACAATCTGACATTAATACCTAATGCTTAAACCTTGTAGAAGATTGTGAGAATGAGTGCAATCTAGAAAGTATTTTTGAAAAAGGGGAGTTTTTTAATTTATTTTTATTTTTTTTTAATACATCAAATAAAGTCAAAATTAGGCTTCACACTATTTGAACTGATTGATACCAATTCTTCCTCTGCCCAAAATTTTCAGTCTGACAGCATTTGATGCCTTTCACATAAATGCTGCTAAAAAAAGTAAAGGTATTCAAGTGGTGTCTAGCCAGATTTTTTTCAGACAGACAAAACACTCAATTCCTTTTGCATAAATGCTACTCAAATGATAAAGGTATTCAAGTGGCGTCTATTAGTAATCTGTATGACGTGTATTATTTTACTGTTGGAGTGCCTATCACATATAACTACTAAACTTTGATTATAACCTATATCAGACAGAACAATAAAATAAAACAACTTCCTGATTTATCATCACATTCACTGACCATGTTGCTGCCACAACAAAATGGGTCCTTTACATGGTATGTACACCAATGAACAACAGTACTCCTGTCACTATATAACACTTGGGAGAATCTCACAGCTTTGAGGTTTTCCATACAGGGATGAAATTCTTGTGCCACTTGCTCCACCACTGCTCTGCCAGACTGGACGACAGGCAGTTCTTAGTACAACAAGACTGTCACACCTTTTGGACAACTTTCTGCTGCAGTGTTCAATAACCAAAACAGACTGTCCAGTTTGCTGCCTAGACCAACACCTAACAACCGGTATGGCAATGGGACCTGTTACTTACAGCACTGTTTTCAAAGAAAATTCACAACCACTCAAAACCACAGACAAAAAACAAAACAAAACACTGAAAAGAAAATTAAAACAGCATCTACAAAACACACAAATCATTACCACACAAAACAAAAGATATCCAATGGGATTACCTTTAGCATGGACTTTGGTCCCAGACATGTTCGGATCACATCTGCTATTGTCTGGAAATTAAAGCATATATAATGAGTTAGTTTTAACTTTATCATATAAATATATAATCAGCCAACTAAAAACTACAACAAAAAAGACACCCCCCCTATATAATAAAAAAAAAAAGCAAACAAAAACCACCACCAGCAGTTGTACATGTGTTGCATATCTGTATCAGTATGTAAAATGTAATTGAGTTGCTGCAGATATTATCCAGTGATCTTTTTGTGTTTTGTTTTTGTTCTTTTTTTTTTTTTTTTTTTTAAATATAGTAGTTGTAGTGGTAGTAGTATAGGGACTGGCAAGTCATCTGCCTAGACCTCTTGGCCTTTTTTATGTTCCCATCGAATCTTCATTTATTTATTTTATTGATTCACTTGTGTAAACAAAGTGAGTCTATGTTTTAACCCAGTGTTCGGTTGTCTGTGTGTGTGTCTGTGTGTCCGTGGTCAACTTTAACATTGCCATTTTCTCTGCAAATACTTTGTCAGCTGACACCAAATTTGGCATAAAAATAGGAAAAATTCAGTTCTTTCCAGTCATCTTGTTTAAAACAATATTGCGCCTCTGGGATGGGCACGACAACAAAAAAAAAAAAAGAAAAAAAAAAGAAAAAAAAAAAAGAAAAGAAAAAAAAGAAAAAAAAAAAGAAAAAAAAAAGAAGCCTAATTATATGTGAACTGAATTTACTGTTATATTTATATTTTTTTTAGTCTCTCAACTTGGCACTCTGATCTGATATTTTGACACAACAACAAGAGCAGTCATTTTTATCATTTTTTGTTCAAACAGGAACTTCTTTTGCTAAGCATGGAATTTATATTTATTTTGCATGTCTTTGGTGCAGATAGTAAAAAAAGGGAAATTAATCTGTAATTAATGCTAGGGGGCTTAATTTGCTTTAAACTGATCTTTCTCATCTTAAACATTACATTTTGAAATTATACTCAAAACATAAAAAGCTTGTGTGTTTTACTCTCAGTGTACAGGGCTTTCACTATGTTCATTTGCCCAAGTGGTTTTTTTTTTTTTTTTGAAAACACTAAAATCAATACGATGAGTGGACTTTATAGATCTATTGGCTGAGCCCTGAAGGTCATTGGCAAAAATCAACTGTGTACACATATTTATACATATTCAAAGCGCGTGCTCATATTCTTCGCAAACGACGCCATTTTGTTTCAAGTTGTTGACCTGCCCGTTTAATCCTATATTCAATCGACAATACACGATAACATGTGATGGAAAGTTCGAGAAGGAGACCTTTAAATATTTATGTGGAGATAGATTTGTGAACGCCTCATCACTTACTGGATTATGCCCCAAACTGCCATAAAAATATCCACAGAATCAGTCAGAATTCACAGTTAAATATAATAAACCATGAAAGTTAATACCCTTGAATTGATGAAACGTAAAAATTTGCAGTCTTGACTTTTCTCAAAGTGAAGTCCTTTACAGTTCACTTCATACAATGTTTAGAAGTACTTGTACTTGGCTCTACATGTTATTAGTTTAACAAAATACTCAATTTTCATATAAACTTTAAAACTATAAAACTAGAATGAACATAAAAGAGAAACTGAATTGACCATGTCAACCAGGTGTAATTAAACTTTTACATCTATCTAGATCCAGAGAAAACGGCTTAATGTTGCAGTGTGATTGCGGAGATAGCCACATCTCCTTTACTGCAGACTTAAAAAGAATTTTTAATTGCCCTTAAAGATTTTTTGAATGCCCAAGATACACCAGAATAATATGATTTAAACAGTATTCTCACTGCGAATACCACAATTGATTTATCAGCCTTTAAAAAAGCCTGTATAAATGTTATATTTTTGTACGTTAGCCAAGGAACCCCGATAGTGTAATGGGTAAGACAGTTTCTTTTTACCCGAACACGTGGGGTTCGAATCTGCCATTCAGATTTTTTTTCTTTTTCTTTTAACCCGAAGCTTTATAATAACACATACAGAACACATTTTAATGGTTAGATTATCACAAGTGAGTCTGGAAGTGGAAGGCCTTGCCTCTCTTGTTTTATTTATTTCCTTCTTTTGTTTGTTGATGTTGGGCAGGGTACGCAAGTACACCTCTGCGAGAAACTTTAATTCTTCATAATCGAAAAATGTTTTCTTTTAAGATGGTGCTGGTGTCAAGGAGATTTTTTAAAGTGTTAGGTACCTAGTATTTTGTGTAAGTTTAACTTCGGTTAAATATATATTCCTAATCTTTCTGCATACATTTCAACATTTATCAAAAGTATTAAGATTAAAAAGTCTAAATATGTAAACCATGTCTCACTGTCTGTATGATAAATAATGTGTATTTCTGCAATTCTGACCGACCTCCAGAAATAAACTAAGGAGATGGTCTATTTCTCTGTGTGACTGTACAAAAACTTAAATTCAAGTTATTGGCAACCATGAAGGAGACAGTATCTTCCGTTCTTGGATTACCCCATTTCCCTTCTTCACACCAACTGAACTGTAGCACACTCAAAATCCCAACATCGGCAATGTAACAATAGTCTGATTAAATTATAGACAGACAAATCATCTGTATTTGCTAAGTAACACAGATAAAATCATTTATTTTCTTTTCCTGGACATCAAATGAAAGAATGCGATAAATCAAATTCAGTCCACGATGACGAATGCTCGTTCGGACATGCCGGTTTTCTTCTAGAACATGCTCGATGCACATGGCGTCAACCAGGCAACACGAAAACGTACCTTTCCAGCAGCGATATTTCCCAGCTGAACTTTCCGGCCCGACTCCCGCCGGGTATTTTGATCTGAAATGACAACAGAAAAGCTATTTGTTTCACCATTTTACAATACAAATGAAAACTTTCCAATCAACAGTGGAAAAAAAAAGAGAGACTTACTGAGGACTATTATTTGAGCCATGCTTGCTTGTGGTGTCTAGTATCAGCCTGTGCCCTCTGTTGGCAATGGAGGGTTACTCTTGACAATATTGAGGCAAGCCTCCAAGTAGCTTCCCCTTTCGTACGCTGATTAAAAACGGATGGTTCGTACATGCTTTTCATAAAGAGTCATAGTCTCTCTCTCTCTCTCTTTGATTATTCTGTCACTTGAAGAGGGGGAGTCTGATCTATAAAAAACAACAAAAAACAAAACAAAACAAAAACACATACACAAAAACGAGACAGAACCACGTGACGACGTTAAGCACCCCCTGTTCAGCCAGGGGAGCCCGGGCCCCGCAAAAAAAAAAAAAAAAAAAAAGAAAAAAAAAAGAAAAAAGAAAAAGAAAAAAAAAAAAGTTGAAATTTGGAGGCCCTTGACACGAACGTCTCAAGCTGGCCTCCACGACATCATCAGGTAAACTGACTTTTCCACTCGGAATCCCTGAAGGAACGAGAACTGAAGGAACTGGGTTCTCTCTCTCTTAATCCTTCATTGTGAATACAGTGACACGTACCATGAATACTGTTCACTGACACCGTACATCCTACTGCTTCCGAGTGCCACGTATTAACACACACACACACACTCTCTCTCTCTCTCCTTTCACTCATATCACAGACGCCGTGTATGTATTCTCACAACAATACCGATGCCATGCAAATCCGGCGGTCAATCATTTAGCGCGCGCATGTGTATGCAGTGTGCACATCAGTGTGTGTGTGTGTGTGTGTGTGTGTGTGTGTGTGTGTGTGTGTGCACGGTGTGTGGCAGTCGCGGTGTGTCAGTGTGTGTTTGTGTTTGCATGTGTGTGTGTGTGTGTGTGTGTGTGTGTGTGTGCACGGTGTGTGGCAGTCGCGGTGTGTCAGTGTGTGTTTGTGTTTGTATGTGTGTGTGTGTGTGTGTGTGTGTGTGTGTGTGTGTGTGTGTGTGTGTGTGACAGCCGGTGTGTCAGAGTGTGTGTGTGTGTGTGTGTGTGTGTGTGTGTGTGTGTGTGTGTGTAAACGATTAGCACGTATGCCGCTTGGGGGAGGGAGGTGAAGGGGAAGCAGAACAGGGGCAGGGGCCGCAGTGGGCCGGTGAATGAGGATGGGCATTTCTGACTTGAACTGAAGCAGACTCAGTAGAATATACTGACAATAAATATAACTGATGAAATGACTGATGTGGAATACTAAATTCAACGAAAATTTACTGAATATTTTATTGCCGAACACAAATGGATATGAAATAAATGATTTCAAGTTTGGAATACGTTTAAATAGCGACAATAATAATACTTAAAATAACTTCTGAACTGAATAATCTACTGAACACAGACAGATATAAAATGAATCATTTAAAACACTGCTTAAATCAGTGATCACATCAGTTGTTACTATCAACTTGAACACACACACACACGGACACACACACACACACGGACACACACACACACACACACACACACACACACACACACACACCAATCCAATCTAAGAGTGGAAGATTTCTTTGAATTTAACACTGTTGAAAAAACACGAAGCTCTAGCAAAGATATATACCCAAAACATACTCGATTAAATGCCAAAACATACACTTTTACTAACCGCGTTATAAAATGGTGGAACCCACTAACAGAACTAACCAAAACAGCACCAACTCTTAACCAATTCAAGAATCTTCTGGACGCTGATATAAATGTAAAGATAAAAAAAAGTATGAATATGATGATTAAATTACTCGTAGGAAAATTACCGCATGCAATGCAGACACTACTCAATGTTGACGAAAAAGAAGGGACATCAAAAAGGCCGCGAGGCCTACTTCGTCCCTATTCTATACCTATACCTATACCTAACAACAACAACAACAAAACAGAACTTACTTTTCCCGCGGCACATCTCCGCCGTACATGTATCATCACTGCATCCATGAATGACACCGCTACCTGAAAACAACGCCATCACCAACTGAAAAGGCCGCATCGGCAATTCGACACAGCTCATTCACTACTGATTGGGCTATATATACTCACACACTTCACTCGTAGACCGTAGCGGCTGTGACATCGTGAGTACTGTTTATCAACACCGTGCATCCCCGGCATTGCTTTTGAGTGTCACGGATAGACGGGCGCAATAGCCGAGTGGTTAAAGCGTTAATTGAACTTTCAGTCTGAGGGTCCCCGGCGGGTTCGAATCTCGGTAGCGGCGCCTCAGTCATGGTGGGTAAATGGTTGAGAATTTTCCGATCTCCCAGGTCAACACACTGTGCAGATCGAGCTGCTAGTGCTCGAACCCCCTTCGTGTATTTTCGAAAGCAGAAGATCAAATACGCACGTTAGAGACAGGCCTGTAATCCATGTCAGCGTTCCGGTCGGTGGGTTATGGAAACAAGAACACACCCAGCATCCACACCCCCGTAAACGGAGTATGGCTGTGGCCTACATGGCGGGGTAAAAACGGTCAGACACGTAAAAGCCCACTCGTGTACATACCGGAGTGAACGTGGGAGTTGCAGCCCACGAACTTGACGAAGGAGAAGAAGATTGTCACGGCTCAACAGTTACGTGAATCTAGACCATGCCGACTGATATGATCAATGCGATATGATCATTCTCAGAGGTGGCACTGCCGACTCGGACTCAACTGAAATATCAGTTATTGGTCAACACTTGAAAATCGCGAAATAGTAAACAGATGGGAAATATTTTCATTCACTGAAATCTTAATTACCACCGTGACCATCAGCTGTAGGCCCTTACTCAATATCTTTCGAACTCAGTCGATCTAAAAATGACTATCTATAATTGATGCAATTTCAAGCTCATCATCAAAGAACTTGAAGAATGTTATAAACAGTGTTACAAGATTAACTGCATGGTAAATTAGAAACTGATTACGCATCAAAGTAGGAAAGAGAGCCGACTGAGAGAGGGACAGAGACAATAAGAGAGACTGCGAAAGCCCGGCGGAGAGAGAGAGAGAGAGTAAAAACAGATGACTCAAGAGACGGCCGTGTATCGATGATGCAAAGAAAGGCAGAAGAAGAAAAGAGGAACTAGGCAGCCAAGTACCAGACACTGAAGATTGGGGAAAAGTAAAGTTAATTAGTGAATTACAAGAAGAGATAAATGGAACATGCTAAGAATGAGAAGAAACCGACTTAAAGAACTTTGGAAAGAGGAAGAAAGGGCTAAACAAAACTAGCGGGAATAAAGGAACGACTTGGAAGAATAAAAGCAGACCAGGATGTAGATCGAGAAGGAAGTAGGCTATAAAATCAAACATTAGTACAAAAAGAAAGGGAATGATTACATGACTGTAGGAAACTGACCCCGATACTATACGTGCAATTCTTTGTAATTCAGAGGCCAGTCATTAAAATAACCCTGACTGCATAAAAATCCGGGATGATAAGTCATGCCTGGAAAATACGCGCGGAAGCAAAAATTAATTATAATTCTAACCGCGAAATCCGTTGCTTCGTGCAATATGGAAAAAAACTTGAGAAAAGAAAAGAAAGAAAGAAAAAAAAGAAAGAAAGAAAGAAAAAAAAAAAGAAAAAAAAAAAAGAAAAAAAGAAAGAAAGAAAGAAAGAAAAAAAGCCTGGGTGACGCATCGATCATGAAAGCACAAGGGGGAGAAATCAACATATGGGCACATCAGGTGTAGATGTGGAGACATGATGGGGAGGGTGTGAGAGACGGACAGGTTAGGAAAAAAAAAGACAAAAAAAAAAAAAAAAAAAAAAAAGACAAAAAAAAGAAGAAGATGGGGTTCCAGAGTTTCAGAGTTTGTTTATTCCCCATTAACTCTTTTAAGTCATAGAGAAACAAGGAAACATGACAATAACACGAGGACGGCCACAGAGGAAGAGCGAAGATAATTTAAAAAGAAGAAACAAAAGGGGGGATAATACAAATGGGGAAAAAATAAAATGAAATGAAATAAAAGGCCAAATGCAATCATCAGTCTGATAGAATGCAATAGGAATAGGGAAAGCAATACTCCATAAACAAATGCACAGAATCACAACTTAGATTTACAACACGGTTCTGTATCTGTAGTTGAGCCTGAACTGGCCGGGACTGAGGGGTTAGTTGGAGCATAGCAATAACGACGACATGGTGTAACAAAATAAAATACACAATAATTTGTTATTTTAGCACCCATTTGCCAGTAATACTGGAACTGGTTTGATATATACAGGAGAGAAAAAGACATAAAAAATATGGTCATGCAATTACACTGAAATGGATATGTACGGGATGCAGTGTCAAGATTAACACATATCATTGTTCTAATTCCTATTCAGCAAGTACAGTTAAGGCATAAGTGGTAAAGAATCCAGACTGAAACTGGCTCCTAACGAAACACATTAAAACCTTCTTTAATGAATTTAGCAAAATTTAAAAACCTTTTCTTACTACCAATAGACATTAATGTTGCATCGAGACAAGGGATGGAACTGTCCCGAAAGCACAAAGCAGCGCTGTCTGAAGTTGTGTCCCCTCGAAGGAGCGAACCAGCCAGTGATCTTGTTTGTTGTCGAATGAACTCTTCTGGAATTGTGAAGGTTTCGTTTCAATCACCTACATACACGTGCATGCATGTATGTGTGTGTGTGTGTGTGTGTGTGTGTGTGACAGAGACATCGCAGAGAGAGCCGTAAAATGTTCAGTAATTACTGTCAGTTTTATTTCATAACCAAATATAAATATTGCCATCTTCGGCATGCCTGACTACAAAATAATGTATTTTGACATATCGACTGAACAGGACGGCTTGCGTCAATTATATGCTGATATTTTTGGTTCATATGCGATCTGAGCCAGTGATCCGAGAACTGATTAACTTGACAAGAATCCAGTACCTGTTGTTGTTGTTATCATCATGTATCTATTTGCTTATTTATCTATATATTCATTCATTTTTTTTTTTTTTACCTTATCCAATATTTTTTTCTATTATATCAGTGGTTCTTTAATCACTTGTCACTGCGTGAAGATTGTATAACTGGCATTGCCGGTCCATGAAGTGTTTAGGTTGTCGAAAGCAGGCAGCGGTAAACCTTTTGTATAGCCAGGGTTTCAGAGGAGAAACAAACATTTAAACATGATGCACTCACTAACTGCGGTTGCACTCTACGTTTTGGACTTCTTGTGTGTCAGTTCAACAAAGTGAGTGTAATGACCCGTTGTTTGTGTGTGTGCTTTAACACTGGCGGCATTTTATCGTTAGTCTCCAGCCCGCTGCATATAGTAACTCCCCAAACTTGGTAGGAATGAATGAAAACTGACCATTTGAAGCCACTGACCCCTTTAATTCATGACGACGTGGGGAAGTTAGGTGAGAGGTCAAAGGTCAAGGTCATTATCAGGCAAAATAGTATTTGTATTTGCATTTGTATTTCTTTTTATCACAACAGATTTCTCTATGTGAAATTCGGGCTGCTCTTCCCAGGGAGAGCGCGTCACTACACTACAGCGCCACCTTTTTTTTTTGTTTGTATTTTTTCCTCCGTGCAGTTTTATTTGTTTTTCCTATCGAAGTGGATTTTTCTACGAGAATTTTGCCAGGAACAACCCTTTTGTTGCCGTGGGTTCTTTTATGTGCGCAAGTAAAAGCTTGTTCTAGAGATTGTACAAATATGTGATGTTCAATTTTAATTAAATCTGGTTTTTTTTGATTTGTCATGGACACAGCAAGATCCATGAAGAAATCTGCAGAGGTTACAGGTGAAAGTCACAATACCACATATCATAATTTATCGGAGAAGTTTTACATGCATAGTGATCATTAAACTTGGCAAATAATTAGTCATAGTGAGAACAAAACCCATGTGAAGGTCTAATGTTAAGGTCACACACGGTATATTGTAACTTAGATGTAGAAACATGATAGAATATGGGTTTATCAATGGGTTTATCAAAGAATTATCATTTAACACTGTACAGTATTTGGTTTTGGTTAGAACATAAATGCATTGTCAACTTAGCGGTCAAAGGTCAAGGACACATCAATGTGTGACCGTCTTTTCTCCCCAGATGATCAGCTTTGCGGTATTACTTTGTTCTTATCATCAATGATTCCTTTGTTAACTCACTCAGTACGGCCAGTCCTCTCTTCTCCTCTACACAGACCCCTCGGATGTCCAGTGGGTGTCTAAATGAACTAACCTTTAGCTTCCGTCGTCAGAATTGTGGTATTCTTTGTCAACATTCACCTCTTCAGTATGAGAGCCTTCCACTTGCAATATTTTGATGGTGGTAATTGGGGTGAAATGCTGTTAACGTCTTCTCCTTCGCCGTTCGTATGGAGAGAGTTAAGTGGGTTGATAACACACAGGAGTCTTGAAGGCCCTGCCTCTCTCATTGTTTGCTTGATGCGATATTGATCTTAGCCTATCACGGCGAACAAAATCATCAACAAAACAACAAACAAACAAACAAAACACAAAACAAAACAGCAACAAACAAGTTGTACCTATTTGTATGTTTTCAGAAGAATCGTGATTTCTCTTAATATCAGTCAATCTAAGTCTCCTGAGAATCGAAAAATTGTCTTCTTTCCAATCAGTCTGTCTGATTATCAGCCTCTGTATATCTCTCTGTGTCTCTATCTGTCTGTATATCTGTTGATCTGTGTAAAATTGTGTTTGCATTTTCCAACTGATTGTTTATTGCTCTTTCTCCCTTCCTCCCCCCACTCTCCGCGCGCGGTGCATGTGTGTGTGTGTGTGTGTGTGTGTGTGTGTGTGTGTGTGTGTGTGTGTGTGTGTGTGTGTTGTGTGTGTGTGTGTGTGTGTGTGTGTGTGTGTGTGTGTGTGTGTTGTGTTGTGTTGTGTTGTGTGTGTGTGTGTGTGCGTGTGTGTGTGTGTGTGTGTGTGTGTGTGTGTGTGTGTGTGTGTGTGTGTTGTGTGATGAGTTTCATTTTATAATGGAATGTCCCAATTATGATCAGTTACGAAATAGATATGTTCCTAAAAAATATTTGCCTCCAAAATCGGTTTTTAATTTTTGTAATATGCTCAAAGGAGGCAAAAAAGTCATTTTAGCTGTAAGTAAGATGATTAGATTTGCAAATGTTGCCTAGTTATACTTTTGGAGTTAAAAGACATTTGTGTTTTCTCAACTTTATGTCACATTGTTGTGTATTTGGAAATGTTTGTTATGGGCACGAAAATGAGTATTTTGCAGTAATCCTCCATACTCCAATAGGAGTGAAAGGATAATTAAAACTTGAAACTTGTGTGTGTGTGTTGTGTGTGTGTGTGTGTGTGTGTGTGTGTGTGTGTGCGTGTGTGTGTGTGTGTGTGTGTGTGTGTGTGTGTGTGTGTGTGTGTGTGTGTGTGTGCGTGTGATCGCTGAGCTTGAACATGAAAACTAAACTGGGCCCAGCGTTCACAATATTGACACTCCGAACTGAAAACAACAGCGATCACAAAAAAACGTGATTGCTTTGCAAACTTGTTCAGCTTTCTTTCAATGGGCTCTGTTTATTCTAGGCACAACCGCAGCCATTTCGGATGGAAATAAAACGAGGAAAAACGAGATAAGCAACTGGGGACACAGCCGAACATAAACGTGAATGATGAATGTGGTGGTCAGATTTGCAGATCCGAAGTTCTTGAAATCGTACCATTACTGATGGACAGTTCCCATTAATTTTATTATTTCGGGATCCAGTTGTTACTTTCTTGAATTCTTTGCTTCGTCTTTATTGTCCTTTGTTGAGTATGTGGATCGTTTTTGTTTCTTGCTGTTTAAAAATTTTTTTATCATGAAATAGCAGTGACAATGGTAATGGCGTTAATAGTGTGTGTTTGTTTTAGTGTTTGCGCGCGCGCGCGTGTGTATGTGTATGTGCGTGTGCGCGCGTGCGTGCGAGCATGCGTGTGTGCGCGTGCGAGCGTGCGTGTGTGTGCGTGCGTGTGTGTGTGTGTGTGTGTGTGTGTGTGTGCGTGCGTGCGTGCCGTGTGTGTGTGTGTGTGTGTGTGTGTGTGTGTCTGTGCGAGTGTCAGGCCGTGTATGCTGGCGTATTTATTTTGGCCGTCAGCATTCATTATTGCGCAACGTCTTTCAGTTTCCAGTTGCAGTTTTCTTTACTTCTTTTTTTTCTCTCCTCTTTCCCTCCTCTCCCACAAAGCGATGTATCATCAGCACGGCCTCACTCTTCCTTAGCCTTCTGTCATCGGTCAGAATGCATCTTCGCCCGTCTGTTTACCCTCTGTCTGTCTGTCTGTCTGTCTGTGGCTGTTTGTGCTGCTCCTTTTGTCAACACACAGTCCATCCCCCCCCTCCCCCTATTCCTCCCTTTACGCCCGCCCCCCCCTCCAATACCCTCCCCCCTCCTCATATCCCCCACCACCGCCCGCATCGTATTTCTTGGAACTGTCCTCCTGTAAGCTGTGATCGATTCCTCCAAACCGCTTTCTCTTATATCTGTCTGCCTCCCTCCTCGTGTCTTTGCGTCTGTCTGTCTGTCTGTCTGTCTGTCTGTTTGCATTGTTCTTCACCCTTCATATTTCAAGATTCGATAAATAATGAAGCAAGCAAACAGCAAGCGATCGATTTCAAGTTTCAGTTTCAGTTTGAAGGAGGTGTCAGAGCGCGCGGTCAGATCCATAAACGCTACACCACATCTGCTGAAGAAGAAAAGAAAGATGAAAAAAAAAAGAAAAGAAAGAAGAAGGAGCAGACGCATGGTCTTCGTATAACCCAACGTGCTGATCAGGCCTTGAGAGGTAATCTTAGGTAAAATAATGATGATCCTGATCATCATCGTCATCATCATTATCATCACCATCATGAATAATGAATAAACAAAAGAAATCAAGAATAAAATGATATAGAATAGAAATCTGATATAAAAAAGATTGATAGAATGAAATAAAGTAAAAGATGAACAAAGCAAAACAAACAGGTGAATACACTGAAGTATATATCGGGTGTCCCCCCAAAAGTGAACCGCTTTTTGACAAGTATTTTCTCTGTGATAGAGAAACCGAATTCATTGAAAATTTTCACACAGTAACCTTAGGGTATCATCAACAAGTCTGCAAAATATCTAAAAGTTCGGACGCAAATTATGCGAGTATTGTCAAATTCAAAACAGCATGTCAAAAATCCAATATCAGAGCTGTGCAATGTGATCTTCATCATGTTCATGCCAGCTGCCAGGTGTTGGCATCTGTCAATCAGTGTCAGTCTAAAAATAGCCTGTCTAAGTGTCAAGTCTATTGATTTTTTTTTTTTTTTTTGTGTCGTCTGTATCCAAAATCAGTTCTGTCCAAAGTTTTAGTTTGGAACGATCAACCATGCCTTTGAGTGAAAGTGATAAGGTTACCATTGAAAACTGTTTCAAGGAGAAAGGCTGGGGTGGAAGAAGGATCGTAAAGGAATTTCCAGGCAAGGGGTGGAGTCATGTCACTGTAAATAGACTTATCGCTCAAATACGCACTGCAGGATCAGTAGCAGGTAAAATTGGCAGTGGGAGACCCAAGACTGCATGTTCAGAGGAGAACAAGGACCGTGCTGAGGAACTGATTCAATCCCAGGAGGAGAACCCAGGGACCCACAAATCTCTTATAGAAGTTGCAAGCGATTTACAAGTGAGCAAGTCTTCTGTGCAAAGAATGGCGAAAGAACTGGAGCTGAAGCCCTTCAAGAGGATACGGGTATCAAGGAGGGACCAAAATGTTAGAGGGAAAAGAAAAACTCGCTGCCGTAACTGGAATGACCGCTACTCGGCCACTGATGTGAAAAGGGTCATTTTCACAGACGAGAAAGACTTTAGAGATAGCTAAAAATCGCCAAACGATCGCGTTTATGAGAAAAGGAAACGAGAAATTCAGCCATCTCGCCTCCATCATGAGACTTCTAGATTTTAAATAAAGATAATGGTTTCAGCTGGAGTATACTGGAAAGGAAAAACAAACATTCATTTTATTGACACTGATAGAGCCAAGGTTAATAGTGAAAGCTACATTCAGTTATTGGATGACAATCTTCTCCCGGATTGTAGGCGTCTTTATCCTAGAAACAATTACGTGTTTCAGCAACAATTACGTGTTTCAGGATGAATGGACTCCACAAAGTCCTGACTGTAACCAAATGGATTATGTCATATGGGACTCTCTGAAGGAGAAAGTTTACCGGGGAGTGATAGACAAAATGACCGAGCAGGAAGAAATACGTAAAAGCATTTCTGCTAGGAAGAAAAGGCTTCGTTTAGTCGTGGAGGAAGATGAAGGCCACATTGAGCATAAACTGAAATAAGTGAGTTTTCCTCTGATATTGGATTTTTTGACATGCTGTTTTCAATTTGACAGTACTCGCATAATTTGCGTCTGAACTTTTAGATATTTTGCAGACTTGTTGACGATACCCTAAGGTTACTGTGTGAAAATTTTCAATGTATTCGGTTTCTCTATCACTGAGAAAATACTTGTCAAAAAGCGGTTCACTTTTTTGGGGACATCCGAAAAAGTGAAGGGAAAGATACGCACAAGAAAAAAGTGAAATAAAAACACGAAAAAAGATGGGTCACGTTCAGTGAACCCGTGCGTACCCACACACGCGCACGCTAACACAACGGACACACACACACACACACACACACACACACACACACACACACACACACACACACACACACACACACACACACACACACACACACACTTAGCATACGATAGCATCCGAAAGAAAACAACCTGATGTTCTTGCTAATAATTATTCTAAAACCCCTTTTCCACAATATCGATTGAACAAAAAATAAATTAGAAAGACAATAAGCTAGAAACACTAGAGAACATAATAAACTAGAAAGACAATAAGCTAGAAACACTAGAGAACATAATAAACTAGAAAGACAATAAGCTAGAAAGACAATAAACTAGAAACACAATGAACCTTTCACGATATTTTGGATTGTCATGGTAGTGATCGATACGGCAAAAGGGAACAGATTCTCTCATCCGAACTTTTTACTTATTCCGGCGTGGAATCTAAGTCAATCACGTACAGCTCTATTCAGTCGAGACTTGCTAGTCGTTATACATCGGTTACATACAATACCTCTAGCGTGACCTTTTCATTTGGGTCAAGATCACTGGCGAAGAAAGCATGCAGAATGGAACTGCTATGTGTATGAACAGGAAAAAAAAAAAAAAGACAATGGACAACACTGATTATTTTGCTTGGCTATGTGGAAGTTGTGTGCCCTTTGTCTCTCCACAGTTGTTACTGTACTTGTTCATAGCTCAATCTTTTATTTGCCTCGGCGCCATTCGTGTTACCGGTGTTATTATTATTATTATTATTATTATTGTTGTTGTTATTATTATCATTATCATTATTATCATCATTATCATCATTATTAATATATTTTGTTGCTGTTGTTTGTTTGTTTCTATGTCTGGAGTGGCCGATCGCAAAATTAGATTGGATCTTATGCAAAGTCAAAAGTTTATTGAAAAGTTATAACCGCGAGAGTCTGGGCTGTCAAAAACTACTTTGATCTGTCTCCGTGCTTGTGTCTATGTTCTGTCTGTCATTGGTTTTGTTTTACTTTCCCCCACCTCTCTCTCTCCCTATTCCACTCCCTTTTCTCTCTCACCCCTCCTCTCTCTGTGCCTCACTCTCTCTCCCCATTTCACCCCAAGCCCCCTCCTTCTCTCCCACCCCCTCCTCTCTCTCTCTATATATATATACACATACCCTTCCTCTATATCTGCTCTCCCTCTCTCTTCATCCCCCTTCCCCTTCACGCCCCCGCCTCTCTCTCTCTCTCTCTCTTCATCACACCCATCACCCTCTGTCTCTCTATCTTTCTATCCCTCCCAGTGTGAACGGAGGAAATTGAGTTCGATGTTTTCCCCATTTTCTGTCCAGCCAACACCAGCACCTCCACCCTTCCAGTTCATTTCGTCCTCAGGTTCTGCCTGGACATGCTGAGACATACACACATGTCAAGACTGAAGTCAACAAGTTTATTTCATGTGCCCTCCTGGGAGACGTCGTGGCATAGTCTGTTAAAACCCCTTCAGTGCCAGGGGGAAAACAGCAGAAAGTGGTGTTTCAGGTCATAAAACATTATCCCAAACAATAAGCCTAAAACTGAGAAAATGGTGTGGAGATATAACCACTGTAGTCAAACTGTGTGAATTTTCAGCCTTCCAGAGTGATTTCTCTTTTTCTGATGACGTCATCAGTGACGTCACTATGCACGTGGGTAAGGTGTTTAGCGTTGGACTTCTGATCCAGTTTTCACCAGTGATCAGGGTTCGAGGTCACCGTTTCAGCATGATGTTGCTGTCCTTGGGAAAAGCGCTTACTTTCCTTTGATTTTTTCCCCCACTCCACCCAGGTGTGAATGGCTGTACCCGGCTTCGGTTGGGGAAGATTAAAGTGGGGGAAGGAGAGGACTGGGCCCCGCCTTCCTATGTGGAGCTCTGGACACAGTGGACATGCATTCACTACTTCCATTGCTGTAGAAGGCTGCGGGGCGTTTAACTTTTTAACCTGGGGGACCTAGAATAATACATACACGCATCTTTTATACACACCACATACAAAAAACAGACTTATGTACAAAAACAACAACAGCAAAAAACAACAACAAAAAAACAAAAAACAACAACAAATAAACAAAAAACAAAAACAAACAAACAAACAAAACAAACTAAACAAACAATTAAACAAACAAAAAAAGCCCACTCGAACAAACACACAAACACGTCAACAAACAATTTTCTTTAGAAATAGATAAAAAAAAAAAAATCCCTATCAATAGACAAACATTCATCGAAAAGAAAATTAATATGGATAAAAGAGACAAAGGATTTACGTTTCAACAATATTTCTCTGATTCTCTCTCCAGAAAACAGTACAAACGTTTATCGAAAAGAAATACGGATATCAGAGACAAAGGATTTACGTTTCAACACTATTCTATTGTATTCCCCCCCCCCCCACCCCCCACTAGAAAACAATAGGTGGAATTTAATGGAGTTTGGGTATGTTCCAAAGAATCTAAGTAAACATTTTTGTCTGATGCTGTAAAACGAAAATCGGCCCAGAAATCAACAGTGAAACTCATCGGCAAAAGTTTGTGGAATATTTATCACAGATTATTTCATTTATGGTTAAAAGTAGGAACTGAGTATTGTATTGCATTGTACTGTACTGTACTGTACTGTAGTGTACTGCATTGTACTGTACTGTACTGTAGTGTAGTGTAGTGTACTGCATTGTACTGTACTGTAGTGTACTGTACTGTAGTGTACTGCATTGTAGTGTACTGCATTGTACTGTACTGTAGTGTACTGCATTGTACTGTACTGTAGTGTACTGCATTGTACTGTACTGTAGTGTAGTGTACTGTAGTGTAGTGTACTGCATTGTACTGTACTGTAGTGTACTGCATTGTACTGTACTGTACTGTAGTGTACTGCATTGTACTGTACTGTAGTGTACTGCATTGTACTGTACTGTATTGTAGTGTACTGTACTGTAGTGTACTGCATTGTACTGTACTGTAGTGTACTGCATTGTACTGTACTGTAGTGTACTGCATTGTACTGTAGTGTACTGCATTGTAGTGTAGTGTACTGTACTGTAGTGTAGTGTACTGTAGTGTACTGTAGTGTACTGTACTGTAGTGTACTGCATTGTACTGTACTGTACTGTAATGTACTGTACTGTACTGTAGTGTACTGCATTGTACTGTACTGTAGTGTAGTGTAGTGTACTGTAACTGTGCTGCACTGTACTGCATTACTTCTTGTCACAACGGATTTCGCTGTGCGAAATTCAGACAGCTCACCCTGAGGACAGCGTGTTGTTACAGTAGTTTCTTTTTTCTTTCTTTCTTTTTTCCGTCTGCAAGTGCATTTATCTTACTATTAATATGGATTTTTCTATAATTTTTTTTTTTAACCTGGGACAGCCCTTTGTTGCCGAAGGTTGTTTTCCGAGCGCTAAGTTCATGTTGTGACACATTTTGTCCGTAACGAGGTAACACTGAACCAAATTATCCAGAAATGATATATCTGCTGATGAGCATGGTCTTCTATCTCTCTTT
>NC_134880.1:41072582-41080082 GCF_041734735.1 Babylonia areolata
TACTTAATCGAGCCTGTCTTCGGTCACATACCGAAACTCGGAGCGGTGTACAAACACAGAGCCATTTGCACAACACGCTGTTTACCTGGACAGGATGTTATCAGATTTTGTGTATGTGTGTGTGTGTGTGTGAGTGTGTGTGTGTGTGTGTGTGTGTGTGTGAGAGAGAGAGAGAGAGAGAGTGTGTGTGTGCGTGTGTGTGTGTGTGTGTGTGAGTGTGTGTGTGTGTGTGTGTGTGTGTGTGTGAGAGAGAGAGAGAGAGAGAGAGAGTGTGTGTGTGCGTGTGTGTGTGTGTGTGTGTGTGTGTGTGTGTGTGTGTGTGTGTGTGTGTGTGTGTGAGAGAGAGAGAGAGAGAGAGAGAGAGAGAGAGTGTGTGTGTGTGTGTGTGGGCGCGCGCGTGTGTGTGATTGTTTTTGTAGGAAAGGTTGAATGTCCATGCGTAGTTTTTTTTTGTTTTCTGTGGCATTCGATCAAAGGTAGGAACACAAGCATATACATACAAACAACACTCCCGCCGCCTGATACACACACGCACGCACGCACACACACACACACACACACACACACACACACACACACACACATTCTTATATTCACTGATACACACACACACACACACTCGCCAATTTTCGCAACATCAAACTCTGAAACTCTGACCTCTGCCATTAGTAATGTTAATATATTCATAATTGTTCAGGATTAAAGAGGCTATGCCAGTCTTGAATAAAAGCTAATTTGTGTTTGCACATTTCTTTTGTCATTGGTGCTGTTTGCACATGTCAAATGAACGGTAGCCTATAAGAGCAAGCCCGGCGCTTCCTTTTTGGGGGAAGTGTCTGGGCTTGTTCCAATGTACCTTTTATTTACCGGTGTGCTAGCTGAATTGGTAGCTTAAGCAGCATTGGCTTGAAGTTATGTACCTTGTGTGTGGAGACAGTTACCACTCTTTACTATTTCTTAATATGTTCATACTTAACATAAACCCTTTCTGACTGTAGAGCTGCCGACAAGCGATAGTGGACATTTTATTGGAAACCCACACTACACTCAAACTAATGGATTCATGAATTGATTTATAAATTTCGCAGGAGTGAGATCGAGTTTTACGTTTTGTGCGTGTTCGTGTCCCCTCCCCACCCCCACCCCCATCCCAACCAGTTTATTAGATTTCCATAGTGCGCTGAAAAAAGAGATCGTGGAACTCAAGTGACCTCCATCACATAGATGGTGAAATCTGATTCCATCGTGATACCTGATACAATGATGAATAAATAAAAAGGGGGGTGGGTTGGGGGGGGGGGGGGGGGGGGGGTGGAATTTAGGAGTATACAGCGAGGAACGCCAGCCAGCGCAGTGTTAATCATTCATCGAGGAAACAAGTGCATTTGTATTGTACTCCACGATGTATGCGTGGTCAACCAACCGAGGCATTTCAGATTATTATGTTAGGTGCGTCACTCAAAATGGAGATACAGAAATACGGACAAACGTCTGTTCTGTATTCTCTTTCTCTCTCTTGCTCTCTGTGTGTGCGTGTGTGTGTGTGTGTGTGTGTGTGTGTGTGTGTGTGTGTGTGTGTGTGTGTGTGTGTGTGTGTGTGTGTGTGTTCTTTCTTTCTCTGTCTTTTCCTGTTATCATGCCTTTGTCTGTCTCTGTATCTTTATCCTTGTGTATATATGTTTGTTTCTGTGTGTTCATGCACACCATATGCGTGGGCACCTCTGTGTGTATGAATGTATGCACACACAGACATATATATGTATGTATGTATGTATATATGTATGTATGTATGTATGTCTCTCTCTCTCTATATATATATATACATATATATATAAACATATATATATATATATATATATATATATATGTGTGTGTGTGTGTGTGTGTGTGTGTGTGTGTGTGTGTGTGTTTAAGAGTGCGTGCGCGCGCGCGCGTGTGTGTGTGTGTGCGTGCATGCGTATGTGTGTATGTGTATGAGCCTGTATCCAGACCCCCCGACCAGCGCCGTATCAGAGAACCATGATCAGTAAACCCTGTTACATGATCTGTCTATGCAGTTCAGGGTGATTAACCACACCGCTATAACCCAGCAACGTTCATTAAATCAGTGACAGCCCCAGCCATCTCCCTCGGCCCTCCTCTCTCCACACACACACTGTGCCGGAGACAATAACAGTGCTGGCCTAGTGGTAACGCGTCCGCCTTGTTAGCGAGAGAATCCGAGCGTGCTGGTTCGAATCCCACACTCACCAATATTTTCTCCCCTTCTACTAGACCTTGAGTGTTTGTCTGGACGCTAGTCATTCGGATGAAACGATAAGCTGAGTTTCCGTGTGTAATATACGCTTAATGCACGTAAAAAGACCCACGGCAACAAAAGGGCTGTCCCTGACAAACTTCTGTAGAAAAATCCAGCTTAATAATAAAAGAAAAAACTCTTGAAGGCAGGAAAAAAGATGATGCAGATGATGCTGCAATGTACAGACGCGTTTTACCAAGGGAGTGCAAGCCGAAGTTCACTAAGAGAGATCTCTTGTGACAAAACAGGAATGCAATACAATTCGATACAATACAATGCAATACAATTTCATATAGTCACACACAGCTTGAGAGCAGCAACCAGGCAGGCGTTGTGTGTGAAGAGGGCGATGGGAAAATAATGGATTGGGGTTGGGGGTAGTGTTTAGGAATGGGAGAGGGCGAGTGGAAGAGAGTTGATCAATGCAGTTCAGTCAGGGCTTGTAATCAGTCCCATACTTCCATTCCAGCATATAAATGAAACAGTAAGTACAGACTCCATACAACACCGGTAGTAGGTCTAGGGAATCTTGGATTTGATATCAATATTCTTTATTTTCTGCAAACAGTTCTACATTGGCATTTCTTATGAATACACTCAACAGTTCTGTCAAAAGATTATTGTCTAACATAGTCCCGAAATATTTACATTCTTTGACTTGACTCGTTCAACCGTTTCATCATCTTTTACAAGGCGAACTACAGACAAGGAGTCTTTAAAAAATATATCAACATTTCATTTGTCTTCAGAACGTTCAGATCCAGATATTTCTCTTCACACCAGGAACATATTAAAAAAAAATCTTTGAAATAGATAGCAGATAGCATTAGAGTTGGATAGATCTTCAATAGCTGAGTCATCAGAATATTTAATGACAGGAGGTTCCGCCGTTACTCTGCAGTCATTCGTGTATAGTGTAAATAAGACATGGGAGAACATCGTACCTTGAGGAGCACCAGTATAGGTAAGGTTTTGAGAAGAATGGACACTGAGATGGAATTCGGACAGACTGAGTTCTGTTGTTTCGGAAGTTTATCATAAAAAAGAGCTGAGGGTCTACATCTAAACCCATCAGTTTGCGGGCAAGGAGATCAGGTTATATTACATTAAAAGCAGAAGAGAAGTCAACAAAAAGAACACGAACTAAAGACCCTGTGTCATTTAAGTGAAGGAAATGACAACCCTCTCCACTCTCCTCTGCTGAAACGCTTACTATTCCTGGGACAGTAACTGTCTGTCAGACACCTGGTCCATCCAATTCCTGGGGGAGTGGAGGCGTTGGGGGTGGGTGGGGTGCAGACGGATTACATGGTCTCATAACTCTCCACTCTAAGTGAAAGTGTCACCACGTCTGTTGCCGTACACACAGTTTGGCGCGGAACTGGAAACAGGGGGACGAGGATGGGGCGGGTGTGGGTGGGGGGAGAGGGAGGAAGGTGGTAGTGGTAGTGGTAGTTGGGAAGGAGGAGAAGGGAAGAGAGAAGCGAATGGGGAATGGGGTACAGCAATATAGTTGTGTCGTGGACACTTCATCGGTCCAGCTGTGAGTGATGGCTTTGCACTTTGCTCTCTCTCTCTCTCTCTCTCTCTGTGACACTGCTGCCTCCACAACTGAAAAAACAAACAAAAACAAACAAACAACAACAACAACAAAAAAACATTTGTGGAGAAGTGTGAACTGTTCTGGATGATCCATACACTGTTACTATATATGTTGTAGTTTTTTTGTGTGTTTTTTCTTTTTATCTATACACTGTCAGATATATGTCAGATACACTGTCAGATATATGTGGCACGGGATTTGTGACATTGATTCAAGTCTCCAAAGAACCAATCGTTTGATTCATGGATACGGTCAGCTGAAGAGAGCGGAGGAGTGATTTGATATCAGATACAAGTGAGCAGTGTTTTGAAATTCAGTTGTTGTGGGGCACATCTGCTTCATTCTACTTTGTGTCTTGTTTCTGAGTTCAAATATTCAGTGTTCATTTATTGAGAACAGGTTAAAAGCACAAAACACAGCGACAAAGAAATTAAAAAAAAAAAACAACCCAAAAAACAACAAAAAACCACAAAAAACATGAATGTCCTGGCCAAAAGATCGAACTGATTGTGGGGAAATGCGTTCACAAACCAATTCATTTTAACAGAATGATGTGACATTCAGCACAGGCAAGCAAACCCACATCTATGATGCAACAAAATTCACCAAACTAAACGATATCTCCATTGCTATTCCCTGTTTCCTTTCTCTCCGTGGACACACTTGTAATGTTGTCTATGACATCGCCTTTAACAGGATCTTTAGAAGACTGGTCTCTGATTCCAGTTGTGACAGGTTGAATGAAGCCCCGCATATCATTATCACCTTTGTGACGGGTGACTTCTTTAACTAATACTGGAGCAGCCTTTTTCTGTGTGCTGGCTCTTCGATCTTTGCGACACAAATGAGGGCAACCCACTGGGACGACCAGTCCTTTGGAGACAACCTCCATTTGAGCTACTGTCATCTACAGTCCCGCTCGGACAACTGCAATAACTTTTCAGACACCACTGATTTTTGTTCACACAAAGGTTAAGCTGGTGTTTTTTTTGTTTTGTTTTTCACGCGAATACCTTCCGTTTCTTCCTAAAACGAATACGAATTATTTCTTTTATAAGTTGTTTCTTTACTCTTAAATGCAAGCGTGTGTGTCGGTGTGTGTGTGTGTGTGTGTGTGTGTGTGTGTGTGCGTGCGTGCGCAGGGCCTAGAGTTGACTTAATCAAGATTTTGCGAATTTAAAATAGTAGTAGTAGTAGTAGTATTTTTTATGTATTTATCTATTATTTTATTGATTGATTTATTTATTTTACTCTATTTTACTTATATTTCTATTTTCATTTTATTTTATTTTAATTTATTTATCTATTTATTTTAGTTTTTTTTTATTTTTTTTTTACTTTATTTATTTTATTTTACTTTATTTTATTTTATTTATTTATTTTTCTTTCTTGATTTTTTTTTTCTCAAGGCCTGACTAAGCGCGTTGGGTTACGCCCCTGGTCAGGCATCTGCTTGGCAGATGTGGTGTAGCGTATATGGATTTGACCGAACGCAGTGACGCCTCCTTGAGCTACTGATACTGATACTGATTTACTCTTAAATGCAAGCGCTTGGCTTGTCTGTTCTGTACCGTGAACGACAGGAACTGAGAACTTTTGTTGGACATGTAGCCATGTTGTTATTGGTTGGTCAACAGAACATCGATGACGCTTGGCTCTTGGTCCATGGTTCAGGTCTTATTGACGGTCTTTGCGACATCATGGTCAAGACATGGATTGACGATGGGACGCCTCTGATTAATCGTTACATTAAGTATCATTTTACAGAACTTAATTGGAAGAAGAGTCAATCGGAACGAACAATAATCTTAAGTCTTTTCATGCAGCATTTCGCAAACAATGTCAACAGGCCCTAATCCAAGTATCTTTGCACTGATCACATGCTTGCAGAAAAGACAGAGATACAAACGGAAAGAACAGAATCAAAATTTGCAGTACTGTCTCCAGTTGGTCGCTGTTCACAACAGATCAGTCAAACCTGGACAAGTCGGAATTGTGAAAATCAAGTTTACTCATCACTCTGTCATAAGTCGAGTTTAAAACCTGCCATATTCGTGTGTACACGCAAGTAAAAGATCAAAATTTTAATACGCACGTTAAAGATCTTGTAATCCATGTCAGCGTTCGGTGGGTTCTGGAAATAAGTACACACCCAGCATGCACACCCCCGAAAGTAGAGTATGGCTGCCTACATGGCGGGGTAAAAACGGTCATACACGTGAAAGACCACTCGTGTATATACGAGTGAATGTGGGAGTTGCAGCCCACGAACGCAGAAGAAGAAGAAGAAACCTGCTGTGTACTTCGCTGAATGGGTTCAGAAACGAAACGTTTTTTTTCACGAGGGTAGCGGAGCAAGCACAACAGTTTTGTTTTACATCCAGCCCTCAGGGCAAAACACAAACAACAAATAAGCAAACAGACAATTCCTACTGAAAGAAGGGAAAAAAAGGATGTCTTACTTAGCAATGCTGAATACATTTACTAGAAGTAGGAGACAAAGAATATCCGTAAAACAATCCGCTTTTTGCAGTCGCTTATTGTTTCGTAACGCACCATAGTAGAATTGGGCCAAGGCTCAACCCCCTGTTATCCAGTGTATTTATTCGTCGAAACTGTCAGAAATTAGTTGAGAATTTTACGGAATCGTCCAGCTGATTGTTTAATGAATCAATAGACAGTGCATGTTTTAGTTCAGGTGAGAGTAACTCTTCTACTGAAACAAAAACTTTCTCGTCCTTGTATTTGAATGTTCTGCAAACATTTGTTTCCATCGGCATTTCTTGTAAAACTGTTCTGTGATTAAGGCATCCACTTTCCTCAATGTTTGGCCTTATTATCTGATTGATTACGGACTAAATATAGCCATAATATCAAGTGCATTTGTTTCAGTGGTATCACAGTTAAGGATATAATTTTTGACCTATTTGATGAAGCTTTGCGAAAGTGTGTCATCACAAGTTAGTAGGAACGTTGATGGGATTAACTTTTCACGTTCATTATCAGTTGTTTCTCTTGTAAAATTAACGGCTTCTCTTTAACGAAGTTCAGTAAGTAGTTTTCTTTAATTTTACCTATATATTTATTTAATATATTCATTTTCCATTCCACCCTCCGTCTACCCAGCCTCCCCCCCCCCCCCCCCGCCCCCCGCGCCCCCTTCACCATTCAATCCGTTCTTTCCTCTCCTGCCTTTTAAATGATAACATTCAAATTTGAAAATTAATACTTTAGCAACAAAAAAAAAAAATGTCTACATTAAACGCTGACATTCAAATTTGTAAACTATTATTTTTAGCTAAAAATTCTACAACAATCTCTATGTGTGAAGTGGCATTACACACACAAAAAAAAATCCTACTCAATGGCAGCTTGCCCAAGCTGTGCAGTGCAGCCTTGTCAGCCCGGCAGGGCAACAGCCTGTTGTGTGGGTGGATGTGATCGTGTGTGAGTGATGTGTAACTGATCGGGGAGTTCGCAGCTCATCGCTTTTCTACGCGTGTCTTTGATCAGTTCTGCACACATCAGCATCAACCCCTCAGCGCTCCGCTACGGCCGTCCCGTGCACTGGTCTAGGGTTGAATTGGGGGGTCGTTTT
>NC_134880.1:41082582-41100537 GCF_041734735.1 Babylonia areolata
AAGGAAACTTAAAGAATCATCCAGAACATTAGACCCAAACAAACATACTCGACCATAACTCTTTCCTCTGATAACTCCCGTCTGATGCCAAGAGAAGTGTGTTGGACAGCTGAAGAGGAGAGGGGACTGGGTGGGGGAAGGAGTTGGGGGGCGGGGAAGGGGTTGGGGGCGGGGAAGGAGTTGGAGGCGGGGAAGGGGTTGGGGGCGGGGAAGGGGTTGGGGGCGGGGAAGGGGTTGGGGGCGGGGAAGGAGTTGGAGGCGGGGCGGGGAAGCCGGATGTGGGAGGGAGGGAGAGAAGGTTGACCTACACACACACACACACACACACATACACACACAAACACAGAGACGAGAAGAGCAATTGATGATGACGAAGATGGTCATTATCACCAGGAGCTGTCAGAGGAAAAAAAAGACAGATTGTTATCACATCAGGATCGGTCAGTTTTCAAAGCTGAAAGTGATCAGATAAACAGATAAATAAATAAATAAACAAACAAACAAATATAAATTTTGTACCCTTTCTTTTCCACATTTCTGTTCTCTCTGTCTGTCTGTCTGTCTGTCTGTCTGTCTGTCTCTTCCTTTCTTAGTCCCCTCCCCCTTGCCTCCCCCCTCCCCTCCTCATCAACCGCCCCTCTTTTCATTCGAATATACAGAAATGTCGATTTCTATTTAATACTAACAATCATCATTATGATAGGAATGATAATAATCCAAATAATAATAATATTTATATAATAATATCATTTATTTTCAGTCTAATATTATCATCAGACTATAAATAAATAAACGAGCGAACGAACAAATAAAATTAAATAAACTTACGAAGATAAATAGATTGAGAAACAAACAAACAAACATATAAAAAAAATAAATAGATAAACAAACAAGCAAACATATAAAAAATAAACAAACAAACAAACATATAAAAAAAAAAATAGAAAAAACTTGCAAACGTTCAAACATTTTTTTTCTCTCCAAACGTTCAATCAAGCCCAACAACAGATAACGTGAAAACAGAAAAATCTCCCCAGAGCGTAGGACCCAAACAAACATTCTCGGCCACCATTCTTTCTTCTCATAACTCTTGCTCTCTTGAAAGAGTCTCCCCGTCTGGTGCCAAGCCCATAAGACAGCGAAAAAGGCGAGGCGGGGCGGGGAGGAGAGGTGGGGGGGTGGGGGGGGGGGGTGTGGGCGGGTGAGCCGGACAAAAAGTGAGGGTGATATTAAAAAAAAAAGGGAGGGACAGAGAAGGGAAGGGGGGGGGGGGGAGGGGGGGAGAGAGAGAGAGAGAGAGAGAGAGAGAGAGAGAGGTGTGACCAGGCGGAGGATGAGACATGGGTTAGGGTTGGAAGGATAGGGGTGGGGGGTGGGGGGTGGCGGGGGGACAATCCATCGGCCCCTGTTGGAAGCGTATGGTTTTCGCATGTCCCCTCTCAGTGTGTGTCTCTGTGTTTGTGTCTCCGTGTGTGTGTGTGTGTGTGTGTGTGTGTGTCTCTTTCGTTTTAGCCCAGTCAGTGTTGGTTCCAGCACGAATGGAAAAGAGACATCATTCGTTGTGGGTGCAGAGCGGGCCCCGCCTGGTGGTTTGATTGTGACCGTAATCAGTGCAGTGCCGGACAGAGGACTTTTATCTGAATGTGGAAGAGGTTTGTTACTGTGCATGCTGTGCGGTAGTCATTGAAAACAGTGGTTTGCGTTTGACTGAAGGTCTCCGGAGATGTGAATGGTTGGAAGAGCGAAGGTAATTCACATAACTTGATCGTTTTAGTTGTTTATTTACTGAATATAAGTATTTATCGACTTGTGTGTATTTGATTTTATTTTTTCTTTCTTTTTTGGGTTGTCCGTTGAAAATCCGTCTGAGCTCTAACGAACGATGAGAATGGACAGGAAGGAAAAAGTCCAACAGCCGAAATATTACATCGTTCCGTTAAAAGTTGTTATTATGTATTTTTCGTTTTTGTTTTCATTATTTCTTCAGATGGCTTACAGGATTGGTGAATACGCAGATAATCGGGAAGGGGCATTGGCTTTTAATCAATGGCAGCCAAAACTGTGCGAGAGGGTTAGGCTGAACTGCGCGCGCTCGCGCTCGCGCGAGCGCGCGCGCACACACACATACACACAAACACACACACACACGCACACACGCTCACACACACACACACTCTCTTTCTGTGTCTCTTTCTCTCTCTCTCTCACACACACACACGCGCGCGCACACACACACACACACACACACACACACATAATCACACACACATATATACACTGCCTCTCTCTGTGTCTCTTTCTCCTCTGTCTTTCTCTCTCTCTCTCTCTCTCTCTCTCTCTCTCTCTCTCACACACACACACACACTCTCTCTCTTTCTCTCTCACCGACTAAAAGATAACAAAACATTTTATTATGTTGTACATGAATCACATGAATATTGTAACCCAAAACGTATGAGCACCTGGTCACAACGATCAATGGAAAAAGACCAGGCACTGCCAGTCGTTCAGTTCCTGCGGGGGTCCGGCATTCATGTAGATCACAGGGCATTACTGTCAGACAGATGGCTTTGTACTGGGATCTCAAGTGTCAGATAAAACTGATGGTGGTGAAGACAGTTCGAATCCGTCTTTTTTCCCCCCTCGTGAAAGAACAAAAGGATATACGATAGACTGTGTGTGTGTGTGTGTGTGTGTGTGTGTGTGTGTGTGTGTGTGTGTGTGTGTGTGTGTGTGTGTGCGCGCGCGCGTGTGTGTGTATACATATATATATATATATATATATATATATGTGTGTGTGTGTGTGTTCATGTGTGTGTGTGTGTGTGTGTGTGTGTGTGCGCGCGCGCGCGCGTGTGTGTGTGACTCTCCATTCCTCTCTCTCTACCTCCCTTATTCACTCTGTCTGTCTGTCTTTCTCTGTCTGTCTCTCTCTCTCTGTGTCTCTCTCTGTCTCTCTAACGTTTCTTTCGCATAATAAAAATAAGTTGATTACTCGTTCTGTGGTAATGTTTGTATTTTTTGCGCCTTGTATTTTGCGTGACATTATACATTTTGTTTCTCCTCAAAAACAAACAAACCAGAAAAGTGATTTCGGTAATGTTGCAAACTAAGAGAGAGAGACAGAGAGAGAGAGAGAGAGAGAGAGAGAGAGAGAGAGAGAGAGAGAGAGAGAGAGAGTCTTCAGTTCAAACGTTTCTTCAGGATAGCAGTATCTTAAATATGACCGAAGTCACTATTGTCGAAATGTTTGACTTCTTCGCAAAGCTTCATTTCCATGTTTCAGTATTTCTTTTCTTCTTTTCCAATACCTTTTACAAATTGTCTTGTCTTTCTATTACTGTTCGTATGATTGTTTCTGCTTTTATGATATTGTTCATATATTTTGTCTTATTTTCTAATTTTCTTCAAACAGTCTTGGATAATAGGTAGATTTTCGAATATTTTGAATGCAAACAGTACATTCATGAAGGTTTTGTGTGATGACACCCGAAATGTCGTGCACTTTGACCATCTCGTGGTGTGAAATACTTGGCGAAAAAACTGCCCACTCACGGGCCTTTGTTTCTCACAAACATGTGGAATCAGATTTCGTTTGCTTTCGTGTGTGTCATTCGGCTTGACAAAAAAAAAGAAGAAAAATAAGTCTTACGGCAAGTTTGCACTTTGCATGGAGCAAAAAGAAAAGTGAGTGATATTTTGAACGTCAAAGTTCTGACCGAAACGTCTTCTTTTTTTCTGTCAATGGGGCGCCCGCGTAGAGGAACCGTTCACAAGATTCCCCCAGGTTTGTTGCTTGTGTGTACAAAGCCTGGGTCCCTGCAAATGGTTTCCGTCCGTGTCCATTCTGCAATGTTGTCGGTCCATCGTTTTTCCCCTTCCGTCTCCCGTATTCAACAGTTCCTTGGAGGACTGTTTTAGTAGCAAGGCCATTGGAAGCTAGGCGTGATTATTTTGCAATAGAAGCTAGGCGTGATTATTCTCCTCTGCTACTGGTAACCATGTAACACAGTACTACCTGCCGCCTGTGGGGAGTAAACCCGAGAAGAAAATCTGATCTGGAGAAGGATGGACTCCGCCAGACTTGACTTGCCCGACACGCCCACCGAAATGTCAGTGCTGAATAAATCAGTGAAAGGATTCATTTGCATGAAGCAAAACCGAACAGTTTCCCTTTTGTCGATGGTAACCTCTTGTGTTTTGCTGATAGTTTGCTGAATAAGTGTATGTGACATGTACCTGCGTGTCAACGTAATCGTGCTTGATTGAACTCCAGCTGCACCAAGAAAAGATGCGGAGGTGATCTCTTGAACATAATAGCATTGATGCAAATTGCTTATGCATGTCTATTATTCCAAGTCTACCAGTTCCTTATTCTTTCGTCTTCTGATTCACAATTTGTCCCGAAAAGATTTTTTTTAACGGAAGAACATATGAAGCGTTGGATCCTGCATGGCACAATTCCAAGCTCCTATTTTGGAGGTTGTGTTTGAGTTCTGATTTCCAGGCACCCACCTCCCCTCTGCCCTTTTATTCCACCTAAAACAACAACAGCAAGCAAAAAACCAAAACGAACCCCACCAAACAGAAAAGCTTTGTCACTTCCCCCCTGCATCGACCTCAGCTGGAGAATGGATTGTCCTTGAGGGCGAGTGACAGGAAGTCATTAATCTCCAGTCTTTCCTCGTCCAGTTCCCCCCCCCCCTTTTTCCCCATTCTGTGCCCTTTTCCACAAACCTAGGGTAGGCTTTCAAGACCTGATCAGCTCTTTGGGTTTATGCGAAGATAAGGCATCTGCTCTTTTAAAATTGTTTTCACAGCTGATATCGTGTAGCATGTATGGATCAGTCCGCACGCTTTGACATTTCATTGAAATTGAGACTGCCCTCCCTTCTTCCCTGTTCACCTCTCGCTGTTCTGGGGTGGTTTGCATTGCGTTGTATTCTTTTGCATTGTAATGCGGTCTGTTCTGTTATACTGCACTTTTTGTCTCAGTGTATTTCTCTGAGTGAAAATCAGGGCTGCTCTCCCCAGCGAAAGTGCGTCCCAACAGTGCAGCGACACCCCTTTCTTTTGTTCTTTTTTTCTGTCAGCAAGTGTATTTGTTTCTACTACCAAAGTGAATTTTTCTTCAAAAGTTTCCCAGAAACATCCCTTTTTCATGCCATGGGCTCTTTTACGAACGCTAATTTTATGCTGCACACTGGACCCCGGTTTATCATCTCATCCGACCGACTAGCGTTCAGACCATCACTCAAAGGTCTGACGGAGGGGAAGAATACTCTGACGAGTGTGGAATTCGATTCTTCTTCTACTTCTTCTTCGTTCGTGGGCTGCAACTCTCACGTTCACTCGCATGTACACGAGTGGGCTTTTACGGGTATGACCGGTTTACCCCGCCATGTAGGCAGCCATACTCCGTTTTCGGGGGTATGCATGCTGGGTGTCTTCTTGTTTCCATAACCCACTGAAAGTTGACGTGGATTACAGGATCTTTAACGTGCGTATTTGATCTCCTGCTTGCGTATGCACACAAAATGGGTTGAAGCACAGGCAGGTCTGCACACATGTTGACCTGGGAGATGGGAAACATCTCCACCCAGGCGCCGTTACACAGATTCGAACCCGGGACCCTCAAATTGAAAGTCCAACACTTTAACCACTCAGCTATTGCGCCCGTCAGGAATTCGATTCGATCCTGTACACTCAGAATCTCTGGCTTCCTGGGCGGACGCGTGACTGCTGGGCCTCCCCTCCACCCAGTCGATAGCACCTTGACAGTTGTACCGCCAGGTTGGAATGTCAGCGAAAAACCCGGACCTGAACACCATCAACCCGCCCAAGGTATGGACTTCCTTATCTTGAGATGGACCAACACTACATGCAGCTGCCATGATGTCCTCCGCGCCAACAACATTCCACAGTGGTTTCAATGCTGCTCGCGCTCATTGTCTGGTAACGCTTTTATTTCCCGGGGAAATTTTAACTGAGGCAATGTGTTTTTGTTTGTTTGCTTGCTTTTCATTTTTATTTTATTTTATTTTATTTTATTTTTTGCTCGGAAGTAGTGCTGTCCAAAGAAGGTTTGCGGAAGCTGTGTTGAGATAGCACGATTGAATGGGCTGGAGATTGGGGAGTGATGAGTGGGTGCAATGGAGTGATGGCCTAGAGGTAACGCGTCCGCCTAGGAAGCGAGAGAATCTGAGCGTGCTGGTTCGAATCACGGCACAGCCCCTGAAATTTTCTCCCCCTCCACTAGACCTTGAGTGGTGGTCTGGACGCTAGTCATTCGGATGAGACGATAAACTGAAGTCCCGTGTGCACTAAGCGCACGTAAAAGAACCCACGGCAACAAAAGGGTTGTTCCTGGCAAAATTCTGTAGAAAAATCCACTTCGATAGGAAAAACAAATAAAACTGCACACAGGAAAAAATACCAAAAAAATGGGTGGCGCTGTAGTATGGCGACGCGCTCTCCCTGGGGAGAGCAGCCCGAATTTCACACTGAGAAATCTGTTGTGATAAAAAGAAATACAAATACAAATACAAAATCTCTGGGTCAGAAAATGTGCAGTAAACGAAAACTTCGTTTTATTGATTGATTGATTGACTTATTTATTTATCTATTTATTTATTTTTATTTATTTATCATATATTTTCACCTTTCCCGAAGGCCTAAGCGCGTTGGGTTAGGCTTCTGGTCAGACATCTGCTTAGCAGATCTGGTGTAGCGAATATGGATTTGACCGAACGCAGTGACGCCTCCCTGGGAAACTGAACTGAACTGAAAGCTTCATTGATATGCATGACCCTTGCATGAATTACCGGCAGAAGGTTACGCTTGTCGTCCAGTTGAAATATTTGATTTTCCCCTCCCGTATTTCTATTCATTAATTTATTCAGGAGGAAGGTGGCAGAATGGTTAAGACGCTCAGCTGCCAATACAGAGAGTCCGTGAGGGTGTGGGTTCGAATCCCGCTCTCGCCCTTTCTCCTAAGTTTGACTGGAAAATCAAACTGAGCGTCTAGTCTTTCGGATGAGACGATAAACCGAGGTCCCGTGTGCAGCACGCACTTGGCGCACTGAAAAAGAACCCATGGCAACGAGAGTGTTGTCCTCTGGCGAAATTACGTAAAATGAAATCCCCTTTCATAGGTACACAAATATGTAAGCATGCACTCAAGGCCTGACTAAGCGCGTTGGGTTATGCTGCTGGTCAGGCATCTGCTCAACAGATGTGGTGTAGCGTGTATGGATTTGTCCGAACGCAGTGACGCCTCCTTGAGAAAGTGAAACTGAAACTAATTTATTTATTGATTGATTTGTTTCTTTACTGTATCTGTCTTTTGATTTTATTATTTTTCCCTTACTCGTCTGTTATCTGTCAGTTATTTTATTCCTTTTTTCTTTTCCTTTCTGCTTTCCTTCCTTCCATCATCCTTCCCTTTTTATTTCTTTCCGAATCGTGGGCGAACACAACACGCACAAATAACTGGCGTTATCTGCTGCCCGTATATTATGCAATATGTTATCGTTATGATGGTGGCGTTCGAGTTCGTGTTACACAAGTCCTCTCCGTTCTCTCCCTCCTGTAGCATTAGTTATATATCGCTCTCTCTACGCACAGATCCGGCAAATGCACATCCGTCCCGCTTGCCCCGGAGCTATTACGTAGCACACGTTATGCAGCACCCAACGACGAGTCCGCATGCTTTGTCGCGTCCTTGAAAAAAAACAACCCGAAACTAATAAACAGGTCAGTTTTCCTGGGATGGTGCTGGCAGACAGCTGTGTCACCTGAGATTGGTTTGATGGTGTTGGCAGACAGCTGTGTCACCTGAGATTGGTTTGATGGTGTTGGCAGACAGCTGTGTCACCTGAGATTGGTTTGATGGTGTTGGCAGACAGCTGTGTCACATGAGGTTGGTTTGATGGTGTTGGCAGACAGCTGTGTCACATGAGATTGGTTTGATGGTGTTGGCAGACAGCTGTGTCACCTGAGATTGGTTTGATGGTGTTGGCAACACAACTGTGTCACCTGAGATTGGTTTGATGGTGTTGGCAGACAGCTGTGTCACCTTAGATTGGTTTGATGGTGTTGGCAGACAGCTGTGTCACCTGAGATTGGTTTGATGGTGTTGGCAGACAGCTGTGTCACATGAGGTTGGTTTGATGGTGTTGGCAGACAGCTGTGTCACATGAGATTCGTTTGGTGGTGTTGGCAGACAGCTGTGTCACCTGAGATTGGTTTGATGGTGTTGGCAGACAGCTGTGTCGCCTGAGATTGGTTTGATGGTGTTGGCAGACAGCTGTGTCACCTGAGATTGGTTTGATGGTGTTGGCAGACAGCTGTGTCACCTGAGATTGGTTTGATGGTGTTGGCAGACAGCTGTGTCACCTGAGATTGGTTTGATGGTGTTGGCAGACAGCTGTGTCACCTGAGATTGGTTTGATGGTGTTGGCAGACAGCTGTGTCACATGAGATTGGTTTGATGGTGTTGGCAGACAGCTGTGTCACCTGAGATTGGTTTGATGGTGTTGGCAGACAGCTGTGTCACCTGAGATTGGTTTGATGGTGTTGGCAGACAGCTGTGTCACATGAGATTGGTTTGATGGTGTTGGCAACACAACTGTGTCTCCTGAGATTGGTTTGATGGTGTTGGCAGACAGCTGTGTCACCCGAGATTGGTTTGATGGTGTTGGCAGACAGCTGTGTCACCTGAGATTGGTTTGATGGTGTTGGCAGACAGCTGTGTCACCTGAGATTGGTTTGATGGTGTTGGCAGACAGCTGTGTCACATGAGATTGGTTTGATGGTGTTGGCAGACAGCTGTGTCACCTGAGATTGGTTTGATGGTGTTGGCAGACAGCTGTGTCACATGAGATTGGTTTGATGGTGTTGGCAGACAGCTGTGTCTCCTGAGATTGGTTTGATGGTGTTGGCAGACAGCTGTGTCACATGAGATTGGTTTGATGGTGTTGGCAGACAGCTGTGTCACCTGAGATTGGTTTGATGGTGTTGGCAGACAGCTGTGTCACCTGAGATTGGTTTGATGGTGTTGGCAGACAGCTGTGTCACCTGAGATTGGTTTGATGGTGCTGGCAGACAGCTGTGTCACATGAGATTGGTTTGATGGTGTTGGCAGACAGCTGTGTCACCCGAGATTGGTTTGATGGTGTTGGCAGACAGCTGTGTCACATGAGATTGGTTTGATGGTGTTGGCAGACAGCTGTGTCACCTGAGATTGGTTTGATGGTGTTGGCAGACAGCTGTGTCACATGAGATTGGTTTGATGGTGTTGGCAGACAGCTGTGTCACCTGAGATTGGTTTGATGGTGTTGGCAGACAGCTGTGTCACCTGAGATTGGTTTGATGGTGTTGGCAGACAGCTGTGTCACCCGAGATTGGTTTGATGGTGTTGGCAGACAGCTGTGTCACCTGAGATTGGTTTGATGGTGTTGGCAGACAGCTGTGTCACCTGAGATTGGTTTGATGGTGTTGGCAGACAGCTGTGTCACCTGAGATTGGTTTGATGGTGTTGGCAGACAGCTGTGTCACCTGAGATTGGTTTGATGGTGTTGGCAGACAGCTGTGTCACCTGAGATTGGTTTGATGGTGTTGGCAGACAGCTGTGTCACCCGAGATTAGTTTGATGGTTTTGGCAGACAGCTGTGCCACCCGAGATTGGTTTGATGGTGTTGGCAGACAGCTGTGTCACCTGAGATTGGTTTGATGGTGTTGGCAGACAGCTGTGTCACCTGAGATTGGTTTGATGGTGTTGGCAGACAACTGTGTCACCTGAGATTGGTTTGATGGTGTTGGCAGAAAACTGTGTCACCTGAGATTGGTTTGATGGTGCTGTGTCACCTGATATTGGTTTGATGGTATTGGCCGACAGCTGTGTCACCTGAGATTGGTTTGAAGGTGCTGGCAGACAGCTCTCAACCCTGGTTGAGTGACACAGTAAACGAATGATGAGGGCCCAAATGGCAGTCGTCAGTCGGCTCTTCCCAGGTTGACAGCCTGTTGTGCAAATGATTCCGTGTTTGTAAACCACTTAGAGCTTGCGTGGTCTCCGACCGAGGATAGGCGCTATATAAGTATCCACAGCATCATCATCATCATCATCATCATCATCAGTTCTGGATGTCTGTCCGGGTGGTGGGGAGTTCCAAGGGTGAGGGGGGCTAGCTGTCAAAAGGGGACTGAAGTTCCAAGCGAGGTGGAGTCCTAGCTGGCGTTAAGAGAAGAGGGGGTGGGGAGGGGGGGGGGAGTCTACGGATTTATGAATTTATAAGCCGATGGATGAAGTCCTGGGTGTTTTTTTTGTTTTTGTTTTTTTGTCGTGTGCATCCGCCTTTAACAAGCCAGGTGCCAGTTGCATAGCTTGATTCTAACTTTTTGACAGTTACACGTGGCTAAATACCTACGTTGACCCAACTACGTCATTGGTCAGTTCCATACTACACACAGTCAGTAGCGGGTTACAACCATACTAGGCTGCGACTGGCTCCAGGATAACAAACACACAGCGTGTAAGGCCACGTCACGTTGGAAGGAACTAACTACATTCCGGACAAGTGCCACGTTACGTCTGTCACGATTCCCCAATCACTCCAGTCATCGTTTCCGTTTTTCGTGCACAGCGCGCGCGCCTCTCTTCTCCCTCTTTCCAGAGAACCTGGCACGCGGATATCACGTGTTTGCTTCGACATGTCACGATTCTTGTTGATGATGACGTGGGCTTTTTTAAATTTTTTATTTTTTATTAAACGCAAATTTGAGTTATCGAGGAGGCTGCATTAGGATGACTGTCGATTTTTTTTTTTTTTTTAACTGTGAGAGTAATTTGGATCATTTGATTATATTGTCGATGTGGTAATCCACATTTCATCTGTCCATGATTGTGATGAGCTTGGTCTCCGACCGAGGTTAGACGCTAAGTATGTATCAATAATATTATTAATAGCTGGTATGTTCGTGGGTTTTATAAAGGATTCTTTAAAATCCTCCAGCTATTCACTGTTTTTGTATGTGTGGATGATTTTCTTATAAAAAAAAAAGGTGGTTATTGAACATTGCCTGCCGTTTAAATTTTTTGTTATTCGAGAACACAAATAAACAGATAATCACACACACACACACACACACACACACACACACACACACACACACACACACGCACGCACGCGTGCACACACCACACACACACAACAAAACACGCACACAATCACAGACAGACACAGACAGACAGACACAGACAGACACACACACACACAGACACACACACACACACACACACACACACACACACACACACACAACCACACACACGGAAACGAAGACAGAAAGAAAGAAGACAGCCCTTGCATGCGCAGATGTATCCACGATTACAAAGGGAATCGTGACTGCACGAACAACGATCCGGTGGGTCACTATACCAACCAGGACAATGCACATCACGGCGCAGCCAGGTCATAACTAACACACAGCCATGCACAGCTTGTTAGGTCTCCACACAGTCTTCATGTCCATAACGAAGAAGAAAAAAACCCAAAAGGCATGTAAAGGGTACATTAATGAACACGGCCACAAACTGTCAGCTAGTTGCCAAGGAGGAAAGCGGCCCGGCCACAAACTGTCAGCTAGATGCCTAGTTGCCAAGGAGGAAAGCGGCCCGGCCACAAACTGTCAGCTAGATGCCCAGTTGCCAAGGAGGAAAGCGGCCCGGCCACAAACTGTCTGCTAGATGCCCATTGCCAAGGAGGAAAGCGGCCCGGCCACAAACTGTCAGCTAGATGCCTAGTTGCCAAGGAGGAAAGCGGCCCGGCCACAAACTGTCAGCTAGATGCCTAGTTGCCAAGGAGGAAAGCGGCCCGGCCACAAACTGTCTGCTAGATGCCTAGTTGCCAAGGAGGAAAGCGGCCCGGCCACAAACTGTCTGCTAGATGCCTAGTTGCCAAGGAGGAAAGCGGCCCGGCCACAAACTGTCTGCTAGATGCCTAGTTGCAAAGGTGGAAAGCGGCAGTTGGGACACCTATTTGCCAATACAGTGTCCATGGCGGTCTGGGCTCGAATCCCCTGGCGCTGTTGTGTTGCGACGCGCTCTCCCTGGGGAGAGCAGCCCGAATTTCACGCAGAGAAAATCTGTTGTGATAAAAAGAAATACAAATACAAATACAAAAACAGCAGACAAACAAAAAAATTGCATGCCTCATAAGTGGTTGGCCGGAACCGCCTGTGCTTGACTGTACGTTTGAGTGTGAACCCTTCTCGCAATCTCACATGACAAAAACGTCGTGAATCCAGCATGCACACGTGTTCAACCATCAACTCATTCTGTCTTGCTGTGTGTTTAGCATGAACAGAACATGATCGTGGAAAAGCAAAGTTTAACGCAGTTACAGTTTCAGTTTTATTTTCAATGGGGAGTGAAAGCGTGCGACTGATCTATACACGCTACACTGTGGTTCGTCCGTCGGGATCGACGAGGACCATCTAGTCATCCTGGGGGTGGGTGGGTTGGGGTGCGCAGATGACTGCTCAGGCCAATCCGCGCCCGGAAGGTTCTGGCGCAGTGTGGAAAGGGGATGGTGGCGGCTGTCGGGGACTTGCTGGCACTGCTTTTCCTGGCCTGTCTGCGTTGCTCTGCTGCAGCGATTCTGTTGGCCTCACAGGATTTGGCGCCTTTGTGGACAGCTGAACGCCACTTTGGTCTGTCCATTGCATTCAGCTCCCACGTCTGCTTGAAAAACAACAACAACAACAACAACAACAACACACACACACACACACACACACACACACACACACACACACAAAACAAAAAACCCACACCACCTCAGAGCTATTTTTACCTCAATGCCAATCCAAACACGGCCTTCACGTTAACGTCAGTACTTGCTTTAGGGACCACAGGAGATATGACAAAACAAAGCAGCAGTAGCAACCTCGTCTGTGAAGTGGAAGAGTAGGTTAATGGCTGGATGGGTGGGTGTGTGTGGGCGGGGGACTGGGGGGTGGGGTCAGGGGGTCAGCGTCTGTATTGGCTGCAGTGGCCAGCGTTCAGGGAAAGAGAGAGGACATTCGGCAGTCCGTGGTGAGCTGTGGAAAAAGACTTGTTTCATGCCCGTCAGGCTCGCGGTCCGTGGTCAGCGAGTGGTGTGGTGGGAGTGAAAGCCAGTAGTTGTGTGTGTTTTGTTCTCTGCCTGTCTTCTTGTCTCTCTTTGTTTGTCTGCATGTCTGTCTCTCCCTTTCTGTTTTACTGTCTGTGTCTCTTTCCACTGTTCCTCTTTCAGTGAGTAAATATGTCTGTTTCTTATATTTTGATCCATTCTTCTTCTTCTTGTTATTATTATTATTATTTATCTTTTATTGATTTATTATTAACCTTTCTTTTTTAATTTTGTATTCGCCCGTTCATCCATTCATCGTGGTTAGTGACTGATTTCTTGTCTTACTGTTGACATGCGCTTTTTCCATTCTATATCGGAGATTTTTGCCCTTCTTAAATTCAAGCCAGCAAAAAAAAAAAAAAATTATGATTATTATAAGAGCGTGTTGTCAGAAAACTTACGAAACCAGACTGTTTTTATGACATGTCATCCTGGACCTGCAGGACTGCACAAGGTTGAAAAAGATCAAAGATTCCGTAGCTTTTTACGACCATCAGCAGGGCAGTGAATTCATATCCACTGTGTCTAGGGCTCGGCACAGGAAGGCAGTGAATTCATATCCACTGTGTCTAGGGCTCGGTACAGGAAGGCAGTGAATTCATATCCACTGTGTCTAGGGCTCGGCACAGGAAGGCAGTGAATTCATATCCACTGTGTCCAGGGCTCGGCACAGGAAGGCAGTGAATTCATATCCACTGTGTCTAGGGCTCGGCACAGGAAGGCAGTGAATTCATATCCACTGTGTCTAGGGCTCGGCACAGGAAGGCAGTGAATTCATATCCACTGTGTCTAGGGCTCGGCAAAGGAAGGCAGTGAATTCATATCCACTGTGTCTAGGGCTCGGCAAAGGAAGGCAGTGAATGCATATCCACTGTGTCCAGGGCTCGGCACAGGAAGGCAGTGAATTCATATCCACTGTGTCTAGGGCTCGGCACAGGAAGGCAGTGAATTCATATTCACTGTGTCCAGGGCTCGGCAAAGGAAGGCAGTGAATTCATATCCACTGTGTTCAGGGCTCGGCAAAGGAAGGCAGTGAATTCATATCCACTGTGTCCAAGGCTCGGCACAGGAAGGCAGTGAATTCATATCCACTTTGTCCAGGGCTCGGCAAAGGAAGGCAGTGAATTCATATCCACTGTGTCTAGGGCTCGGCATAGGGAGGCAGTGAATTCATATCCACTGTGTCTAGGGCTCGGCAAAGAAAGGCAGTGAATTCATATACACTGTGTCCAGGGCTCGGCATAGGGAGGCAGTGAATTCATATTCACTGTGTCTAGGGCTCGGCATAGGGAGGCAGTGAATTCATATCCACTGTGTCTAGGGCTCGGCAAAGAAAGGCAGTGAATTCATATCCACTGTGTCCAGGGCTCGGCATAGGGAGGCAGTGAATTCATATTCACTGTGTCTAGGGCTCGGCATAGGGAGGCAGTGAATTCATATCCACTGTGTCCAGGGCTCGGCATAGGAAGGCAGTGAATTCATATCCACTGTGTCCAGGGCTCGGCAAAGGAAGGCAGTGAATTCATATCCACTGTGTCTACGGCTCGGCATAGGGAGGCAGTGAATTCATATCCACTGTGTCTAGGGCTCGGCACAGGAAGGCAGTGAATTCATATCCACTGTGTCTAGGGCTCGGCATAGGGAGGCAGTGAATTCATATCCACTGTGTCTAGGGCTCGGCACAGGAAGGCAGTTAATTCATATCCACTGTGTCTAGGGCTCGGCATAGGGAGGCAGTGAATTCATATCCACTGTGTCTAGGGCTCGGCACAGGAAGGCAGTGAATTCATATCCACTGTGTCTAGGGCTCGGCATAGGGAGGCAGTGAATTCATATCCACTGTGTCCAGGGCTCGGCAAAGGAAGGCGGGGTCTAATCCTCTCGTTCCGCCGTTCTAACCTTCCCCAACTGAAGTCAGGTACCAATTCACACCTGGGTGGAGTGTGGAAAATCGGAGGTAAAGTGCCTTTCTGAAAGACACATCAGCATGCCAAAACGGCACTTCGAAGCCTGATCACTTAAAGGCCTATTTACTCCTCGTTATTTAGTGAATATGAAACTACATGGTTCTTAGGAACAGCTAATTGTTGTCGGACATCCCTGTCATAGGAACAGGAATTGTTTTTATTAAAAAACCCGTGAGACTGGTAGCTGACAAAGAGAGCACACTAATATTTCAGTTATTGCCGTGTACTATTCAGTGATTTTGCCTTTATATTCAGTGATTTTCCCAAAGGGAACATTGTCAGCAGACTATACTAATGATATAAGGGAATATTACTCTGGCTAGTAAGTTTTCTCCCGAGTGGCGTTTAGCAGCCCAGGACCTCTACATCAGAACAGCACGTGCTGTGTTGTGATGGTGCATGTAGAGAGGTCAATCAGCAATGCGTGCCATCATGGTTCACACGTCACCCCCGTTGGGTGTCGGGAGTCCTGTTCCAAATGAGGAGAGCTAGGCAGAGTTGTTGAGCTATCTCCACGCTGATTTCACCGTCCGTCCGAATGCGACGGTGCCAGTGGAGTGTTGGATAGCTACAGTCCTACCCCCCCACTCCCCAACCCCCCCAGCCCCCTTCCCCCTCTCAAGTCTCTAGGGACGGTTGTCCCGATCAGCCAAATCATGAAAAGTGGGTGTCGACATGAAAGCTGAATGTAAAGCACTCCTCAGTCCCGCATTGTTGTTTGCGGTGGTTTTCTCTGGGGGTAATGGCAAGCAGACAGTGAATTATACATAAATGCTCTGCAGTGCATCCGTTGTCTGCGGGGAGTTGGCAGTTGACCACCAGTATCACATTAGCAAGGTGCAGTGCAGTGATTTTGTCGCCTACATTATGGATGCTTCATAAATAAGAGTGCTGTACGATGCCCCAGTCTTTACCTCTGCGACGATAGTGAATGATGGTGGATCAGGATTTTCCCCTGCGTTTATTTTCTGCTTGGTTGTGTCCGCGGCCAACCACAAGTAACACAGTTTGGCGGGAGTCTTCCGTCTGTATCATAGGATAGAGGCTAGCGCTTGTTGATGTTGACATCATCGTGAAGTCTGACCACCGTCTGCTATGCTGTGCAGATGGCATGCAATATGGCTCTGGTAGATCGATAGATGGCCAATCATATTACCGTTCATATTTTCTTTCCTTCGCCCCCCTCTCACTCTTCGTACACACGCACACGCACGCGCGCGCGCACACACACACACACACATGCGCACACACGCACGCACACGCACGCACACACAGACTCGCACGCACGCACGCACACACACACACACGCACGCACGCACACACACACACATACAAACACACACACACACACACACACACACACACACACACACACACACTGAGTGTTTCAACTCCGCCGAGCAGATAAAGCAGTTTAAGCAACTGTTCAGCATTAATCGTCACTGGCGACAAATTTCTAACAGGCGACAAACTGGAGAAGATGGTAGAGAAAATGTGTATCCGGTGACAAGTTTTGTTTTGGATAAAATTAGGAGAGCACACAGACCTGCCCAAATTTTGCCGAACGACAAGTTGTGGCGTAACACAGCATTCTATGTCGGGAAGCCACTCCATATCCTATTGTAAACGGACTGCCTGAAAAACTGGGAAGGAAATAGATAGTTGGTCCCACTTAAAAACACACATACACAAAAACAACCACAGAAGACTGGTTGCAGAAAGACACTTTGTGAGTCTTGGATGTTTTCATTGACTGGTGAGTATTATGTTTACACCTTCGGTAACACTGAAACAAGCAAAAAAAGAGAAAAAAATTACTGCGTTTCAAAGATTGTTTTCGTGTGTGATCTTAAGTGCCTCGATTAGAAACAGTACTTGTATATGCAACACCAGAAAAAAAAAGCACCGGTGGCATAGCAAGATCTGAATTGTGTAAAAAGATGATGGAGGTCATTTACAATTTGGTATTATGTTTTTGTTTCTCCAAACTGATAGCGTGAGAAATCAGTTTTACCTGTATGTTTGTGAACCTTTTACCTGCATAAACACAGTTTATTGCATTTCTGATAATTTACGATTTGGTATTGTACTACAGAGAAACAGTGAAGCAATTATACAAGCATTGAATAGTTTTACTTTCTGTGGTGTGTGTGTGTGTGTGTGTGTGTGTGTGTGTGTGTGTGTGTGTGTGTGTGTGTGTGTGTGTGTGTAATAAATAAGTACATTCAGGTGAACAGTATTGAGTAATCTTATCAAATCTTACAAAATACCCGAAAACCCAGCTGACAGAAAGACATCTTGGAACACTCGCGGCTGGTTCGTTATCACTGTGTGTTTTGTACGTTTGATAGTGACAGACAGTGACATATAACAACGACAAAATATTACAGCTGGTGATATTGAAAGATTCCCTCAGACTGTATTTTTTGTTTGTAGGAATCATTCAAAGGAAACGTCGTCTTAACTACTTGGGAAGAAAGAAAGAGAAAAACACAACAACCCAAAACAGAAGATACAACAGTAAACACTGGCATTTTGGTCAGTGTTTATTACTTGAGTGTTCTGAAAGAGCATCGTTGTAACCTAGAAAGAAGACAGTGAAACCTTTGAAACGTGTGAAATGAAAGGGCTGTGCTTGCAAGTCTCCTAATGCATCATCCCTGTGCGTATCTGACAGGTGACAGTGAAGCCTTCGAACACCGACAAATGTGTGAAACAAGTGGTCTGAGCTCGGGAGTCTCTGAAACAGTCATGGTTGTGCACATCTGAAAGAAGACGGTGTAGCCATCGAACACACACACACACACACACAC
>NC_134880.1:41100637-41105637 GCF_041734735.1 Babylonia areolata
TAAAGAACAGCGTCAATATATGAAAAGCAAACAAAAGGAAGAAAAGAGAGAAAGGAGAGATTCAGATTCAGAGTCAGATTCAGATGGTTTATTCATTTTAGGCCTAGGCCCCTCATGAAGGGGAAAGTGAACAGACAATAATCATATCATTTAAGACATACAGATCAAAACAATGCAGCTATGGATATATCAGGTTAATCAAGAACATTAAGAAGTGAGAATTTCCCTGTATCTAAATGCTTTGTAGAAAAACAGAGACAAATTTCGCACAACATCAGGGTCAGTACAATACAACAATAGAACCAATTTGAAGAGACAAGGTTGTCGATAGTATCTGGGTCGAATAAAAGTTTCTCTGATTTCTTTCAGTACTTCACAACAAAGAACAAAATGAACTTCATCTTCTTTTGAACGTTTACACATAGGACAAATCAAATCAGATTCTTTCACTTTTTTGTATCTATACCTATGTACAGCCAAATCAGAAATACCCAGTCTAAACCTTGTTGTGATATACTTTATATGTTTATCAAGATTCAGAAGCAAATATGGTTTCACAACATGCGAGACACAAAATGTTCTATATATCTCAAACCTTTCACTGGTCGAGATGTGCTGATTCCATTCCTGCCATCTGCTATCTATTAGACGTTGTCGAAAAACATTTATAAAACCTACTTCACAGCCTACACCTTGATTCAGCCACACATGTCCAAAACCATGTTTAAACAGAGGCGCACATTTGATGCCCAGTTGATTTTACCCCTACTATGAGAAAGGAGAGAGAGAGGGAGAGAGAGAGAGAAGAACAGAGAGAAGACGAAAAAGACAAAAAGAGAAATGGGCAGTCTGGTGTGTAACCATGAGAGAGAGAGAGAGAGAGAGAGAGAGAGAGAGAGAGAGAGAGAGAGAGAGAGAGAGAAGAAGAAGAAGAAGAAGAAGAAGAAGAAGGAAGTCTTTTCTGTCTGTTTCAGTTCCAGTTTCAATTTCCCAAGGAGGCGTCATTGCGTTCGGACAAATCCAAATACACGCCACACTACATCTGCCTGGCTCTGCTTCTGTACTTCTGGTGGCAGATTAGCCTCTTGAACCATTCTCCACCTTCCGCCTTTTTTGCGCACTTTCCTCCTTTTTTTTTTTCTGTCTGTGATACTGAACTGACTGAAGTCTCCCGGCGTCTGTGCGTTTTGCACGTGCAGCGTTTGGTCAGACAGACTGATACCAGTGACAGGGACAGGAGTGGTGTGTCTTCGTCCAGTTGGACTCGCTTTTGTTCCCCCTCTTATTTTGGTCCGCAGGTGCTTTTAGATTTTCAGTGCCCATGGTAATGACAAAAAAGGGATGGGGGAAGCTCTGTGTGTGTGTGTGTGTGTGTGCGTGCGCCCACACAAACGCACGTGAACAGAAAACAGAAAGGAAAGAACAGACAAGAAAAAATGTGGAAAATAAAGGAAAGAAAGAAAGAGAAACCAACAAAAGAACAATATCAACAACAACAACAGTGAAGGAAGGAATGAAAAAGGAATAAAAAAACAGAAAAGAAAAGAAAACAGAAGAAAAGAAAGAAGTAAACGACACACAGAAAAAAAAATCAAAGAAAAGAAAGGAAGAAAGAAATGAAAAGAAGAAGAAGAAAGAAACATGGAAGAAAAGAAAGAAAGAAACAACAACGAAAAAAGGAATAAAAGAATATATATATATAAAGTGTGAAAAAAAGAGAAGAAAATCGCTCCCTGCAGGATGAAGAATATTGTGTGTGTGTGTGCATCAGTGATCGTATTTGTATTGTCCGTTTCAATGGATTCGCTGGAATAGCGTTTAACTTTCCACGATTTTCTTTCTTTTTCTTTCTTTCGTTCTTTCTTTCTTTCGTTCTTTCTTCCCTTCTATCTTTATTTCCTTCTTTGTTTCTTTCCTTCTTTCTTTCTTTCTTTTCGTTTTTTTTCCTTCTCCTTTCTGCACTTGTAAAGCAATTCCCAGACTGAGTTTTCGGACGAGACTGAAAGCAGTGTGAATGATAAGATGATGTCGTTTTGTTGTTCCTGTACGTTGATGTCTGTGGTTGAATAGGGGTGGTGGATAGTTATTTAGTATACACTTTTCCCCCCATATTCCCTGTCGTATCATCGTGGATGACTGGATTCCACTTGTTGGGAGGTCGTGGTTTGTGTGTGTGTGTGTGTGTGTGTGTGTGTGTTCTGTGTGTGTGTGTGTCTGTGTGTGTGTGTGTTCTCTGTGTGTGTGTGTGTGTGTGTGTGTGTTTTCTGTGTGTGTGTCTTTGTGTTTTCTTTGTGTGTGTGTGTGTGTGTGTGTGTGTGTGTGTGTGTGTGTGTGTGTTTCCCTGTGTGTGTGTGTTTCCCTCTGTGTGTGTGTGTGTGTGTGTGTGTGTGTGTGTGTGCGTGTTATGTGTGTGTGTTTTTTTTTCTCTCTGCGTGTGTGTATGTATGTAGATATTTAATGTCCCGACACAAATACTCTGTGTGTGTGTGTGTGTGTGTGTGTGTGTGTGTGTGTGTGTTTCCATGTGTGTGTGTGTGTGTGTGTTTCCCTCTGTGTGTGTGTGTGTGTGTGTGTGTGTGTGTGTGTGTGTGTGTGTTTCTCTCTGCGTGTGTGTATGTATGTAGATATTTAATGTCCCGACACAAATACTGTGTGTGTGTGTGTGTGTGTGTGTGCGTGCGCGCGCGCGCGCGCGCGCGTGTGTGTGCAACGTCAAAATCCCCAACCAGACAGTGGTGTGTTCGGAAGTACTGATGCAGCTCACACATGTTTCATGTCAAAACTTCCAGTCTTTCCAGAGAGTCGGCGCTCTTGGACCGATATGGCCACGTCAATATTTCGTCATGCATGTCCCCTCTTGCCCTTTAAATCCTGTCGGTCTGTAACGGCCTTTTAAAAGCCACTGTAATTTAGTCTCCGTGGGGCGCGGGGGCTGTGGGGGTGTGGAAGGCGGCGTCGGGGTGTGGGTGCTGGGGAGAGGAGATGTGCCGTAGCTGGTCACATTTTAAGCTTGACGTCTTGAGAGAGGTGACGGCCCAAGATTAACTGGCGGCAAACAGTGGAGACAGACCTCAGACTTGTCGACAGAGGATGGGGTGAGGCCAGCAAACTAGTTAAGGACCGTGGACTATGGAACGCCGTGGGTGCCTCATGAGTCTCACGACGCCATAGCGTCAGTGTCTTGGGGAATGATGGTGCTGGCTCGCTGAGACAGCACAAGACAGACTGCAGTGGAGGAGTGATGTCTTGGTAGCGAACCGTAATGTGTTCCACAGGGCACGAGGAGGGTTAGGATTAGTGAAGGCTGTTAAGGTGTTGGGTAGTTCAGAAGAAAACACACACACACACACACACACACACACACACACACACACACACACACACACACACACACACACACACACACACACACAAACCCAAACAAAACACCTACTGAATGGTACTTTGTGTATGTGTTTGTCTGTCTGTATATGTGTCCGTCTGCCCCTCCCCCCCCACCCCCACCCCTCCCGCACCCTTTCTCTCTGCCCTTCTGTCAAAAACTGATTGGATTAGAAGTGGATATTTCATTTTCTCCTTTGTAATGAAGGTTGTTGTGGTTTTTTTTTTCAAACAATACAGTACAATTCACATTCAACACATAATGAAGCGATAATGTTTGACATTCAATGAAGTCAACACCACTGATAACAGCATCAGGTAGTGACTGTGGTGCACATGATTATGTATTAACATCACCAAGGCAACATTTGTCATTATGTGATTACGACGTAATATGCAATATTGTCATAACCTGCGAGGCTAACTCACAATTTAGCTTAACAAGAATGTGAGTAACTGCAAAGGCTTTTCTATTCGTATACTCCTCCCTTAATCCCCTTGCACTCTCTGAACATCAACCTCCACAACCCGCCCATATCCCACACAGTCCTATCGCTCTGTGTGTTGTTGTTTTGTTTTGTTTTAACTCTCTCCATACGAACGGCGAAAGAGACGGCGTTAACAGCGTTTCACCCCAATTACCATCATCAAAATATTGCAAGTGGAAGGCTCTTATACTGAAGAGGTGAATGTTGACAAAGAATACCACAATTCTGACGACGGAAGCTAAAGGTTGGGCCATTCAGACACCCACTGGACATCCGAGGGGTCTGTGTAGAGGAGAAGAGAGGACTGGCCGTACTGAGTGAGTTAATCAATCAACTATATAATAATATATCATCTAGCAAGGCATGAAAAGTAAATATCAATTGAACAAATGTCAATGAAGTCAACACCACTGATAACAAATGTCTAAATACAGTCTTTACGAAATCGTTGGGTTACGCTGCTGGTCAGGCATCTGCTTGGCAGATGTGGTGTAGCGTATATGGTTTTGTCCGAACGCAGTGACGCCTCCTTGAGCTACTGAAACTGAAACTGAACAAAGACATTATGAGCATTTTGATTTATCATCAAACACCAGATGAGTTAACAATACTCAGATTTCATTGAAATTTTAAGTTCTACGAGAATGCAGATAGTGTCATTTTACTAACTTAAATTAAAAAAAAATCTTATATCAACATTTACACAAAGAAATACAGTCTTTACGAAATCACTGCATCAGAATTAATAAAGTAAGCTGAATCGCTGGACACCAGTTTCTTTTGAATTTCTCATATTCTGTTTTTCCATGTAACATATGTCGATATTTTTCAAATGCATAATTATCTGTTCTAACGATCTTATAAATACTGTCACACATGGAGCTGTATTTTGCAGTTTACTCATGAAAACATGGAATTTTGCCACAAAAAATTAATGATCAAGTTCATTATATGTGGAATGTTGGTGTGTAAACCAAACAAATGATGAGCGTTTATGAAAATGTGAAATGGAGGAAGTGCTCACATTTCTCATGCAATAAATGTGTCAAACCGCACCAGAAATTCCTGTATATTCGGACAGCTCCACAACATTATCGTGCGCAAGGGTTTCCCTCTCACCGGTACAATATA
>NC_134880.1:41113137-41115637 GCF_041734735.1 Babylonia areolata
TCACAACCAACGCCTTGTTGCAACCAGACATATCCAAACCCAAGTCTAAATAAAGTTTTTTTTTGTTTTTTGTTTTTTACTAAAGCCACCCAGCATTTTTTCCCCCTTTCTTGAGAGAGAGAGAGAGAGAGAGAGAGAGAGAGAGAGAGTGTGTGTGTGTGTGTGTCTGTCCAAGAGAGAGGGAGTGAGTGTGCATGTGTGGCTATCTGTGTGTGTGTGTGTGTGTGTGTGTGTGTGTGTGTGTGTCAAAGAGAGAGTGAGTGAGTGTGCATGTGTGGCTATGTGTGTGTGTGTGTGTGTGTGTGTGTGTGTGTGTGTGTCCAAGAGAGAGGGAGTGAGTGTGCATGTGTAGCTATATGTGTGTGTGTGTGTGTGTGTGTGTGTGTTTTGGTTGACAAGTTCCGTACCGTCACGGTCCCATTGTTTTTTGATGAGGCCGTTTTTAGCAGACGATAAGTTCACCGGTGCGTGAAATGTCGAACATGGTTTCACGTGAACGGAGAGAATCGGTGACTTGTTGTTGCGCTTTGTTGTGAGCGAGAGTGTTCTGTGAAGGGTGTATTATAATCATGATAGTAGTAGTAGAAGCAGTGGTAGCGGCAGCAGCAGCAGCAGTAGTAGTAGAAGTAGTATTAGCAGCAGCAGCAGTAGTAGTAGTGGCAATAATAATCATATATATATATATATATATATATATAATATATATCCAGTATCAGCCTGGTGAATGTGACTGTTTGCCCTATTACATATTTGAATAGTTTAAACAGAAGTTAGAAATGATGATGATGATGATGATGATGATAATGGTAATCATAAATGGTAAAATTATCAGAATATGCGTGATAGTGGAACCTTGAAATTTAATTCCGCACAGCACATCTTATATTTGATTGGATTTATTTCATTTCAATTCTGTTTTAAAGTTTATTTTGATTTTGTTTCATCTTTATTTTTGTTTTGTGATGGTTTGCTTGTAGACATGTCGACCATCGGAGATTTTCACGACTTGAAGATTGAATGACAAGTATGGTTCAGTTTCAAGGAGTTGTGAAAGCGTGCGGACTGACCCATGTATGGTGCACCGCATCTGCTAAAAAAAAAAAAGAAAAAAAAGAAAAAAAACAAAAACACCTGACCTACGCCTAAACCCAAACGCACTGCTCAGGGCTTTGAGAGTCTACCCCAGATTAAAAAACAAACAAACTATAACCATAAAAAATGCCATTTGAATTATTAAACAAAATAAAACAAAAAATAAGTAAACATACATCAACCTGATATCATGATAAAATGATGAAAGATAGCTTCCGTAGAAGGCGAAAGATTGAAACAAAATAATCAAAATTGGCTACGTTCACTAGAATGGCGATGATGATGATGATGATGATGGTGGTGGTGATGATAATGGCAATGTTGTGTCACTGCACCGAATTGTGCCCGTTTCGCAGCAACCCCTAGTTGGAGACTTTCACAAACCCCCCACCTCGCCCAAACAGTAACTGGACCGACACACGCTGCTGACAATCCCCCCCACCCCACTCATTCACCGTGGATTGCAACAGATTAATGCATGGTTATATAATGTGGGAAGTTGGACAGGGAGGTAGAGAGGGAGGGAGTGTGTGTGTGTGTGTGTGTGTGTGTGTGTGTGTGTGTGAGAGAGAGAGAGAGAGAGAGATGAATGACAATGACAAATACCTCGTTCAAGGTAATTTTTTTTTCTTGGATAATGAAGAGTCTGACACAGCGGGAGGTAGACAAGAACACAGTATTACTAACCAACAGAGTATTGTGGATAACGAGGGAAATACAGCATCACCACACTTCATTTTTCCATTAATTAAGTGTGCAAGACATGTGTTTCCAAAGACGGGGATTTTTTTTAACGCCTTGGGGAGGCGGGTGGGGGGGGGCAGGGGGGGGGGGGGGCAATTTCATTCCACAAACAATCCCCTGAGAAAAGGAGGGGCTGGATGGAGTGGGGTGGGAGGGGTGGGGGTGGGGGGGGGAGACCCAAATCAGTTCAAACAATGTTATTTTATAGCCCAGCCGAATGCGAAAGGGGCCATTTCGGGGCTGATTACCTGTCCGTTCTGAAGACCAGTTGAAGAGAACCCAGATTAATGCTCAAAGTTCAGTCCGTCAACACAGCGTTTGAAAACATCAGTTCGCCCATGTCATCTTGAGTCCACGTAGAATTCAAACCAAGTTGAAATATTCGAATTCCTTCAGAAATTGGCGGAGGTGGTTGCGGAGGCGGAGGTAGAGTGGAGGGGGTGGGGGGGTGTCCACTGGGGGAGGGGGTGGCGGAGAGCAGAGGGGAATGGTGAGTGGGCGGGAGGTGAGGGAGGGGGGCATCCCGGAACAAGAAGTTCGTGAAGCTAACTGTAAAACGTTTGTGTCTGAGAAAGGAAGAGAAAGAGAGAGGAAAACATGTAAACCAAAAGAGTGAGTAAGATCATCTTGGACTTTGATGGACTTCGTTCAACATTATTTTTTT
>NC_134880.1:41118137-41120637 GCF_041734735.1 Babylonia areolata
CTTTAATTCAACCAGCACGTCCACTTCAGAAAATAACACTTTTTAAAACGATGGTTTGTTTTGTTAGGACTTGTTGTTGTTTTTTTTAAGTCCGAGTAGCGCTCTCTGTCAACCCGTTTCATTAGGAGTGAAAATTGAAAGGGGTGTTGAAGGAGGGGAGGGGAGTGGGGGGGGGGGGGGGGCGAGGGGGGAGGAAATAGGAGGGAGTGGGGGTTCAATATATTTTCTTTGGCATGTCTTACAAACACTCAGCCTCAGTAATAGAGACAGTAATTAGGGAAGGGAGGTGATTTTTTTCTTATAAATTTTTTTTTTTTTTTTTTTTTACACCATTCTATACTTTCAAAATTGGAAAGAAAAAAAAAATCATCCGCCGATTGTATGCAGACTCTCGAAAAATGTTGTGTTCTGTTATTATCGAAAAGATGTAGGATTATGCATATCATAGTTTATTTTTTAATGAAAAAAAAAAATGTGTATAAGATTTCTTCTAACGGGTTTTATTGCGCAAACTGTGAAGGTGCTGTTACAATTCAACAATAGTTATAGAATCGTTCTTTTGGTGGTGGTCTTTTTCTGACCCTACCAAAGACAGGGAAGGGATTAAAACTGAGCTCCCGTGGTTGCGCTGTACTTTTGCGGCAAGTGCTTGTCACAGCTGTCAGTTCTGTCTCAAGAGTTGTCTCAGGCACTCGCCCCGGCTCCTCTGTCCCCACCACGCCCCCACTCCCCCCCCCCCCAGCCCCCTCGCCCCCTCCCTCAGCCACACACACACACATACACACCTGACCACCCAGCCACTCCCCACCCTCCCACACACACACAAACAACCCCCTCCACACACACACACACACACACACACACACACACATAACCCCCTCCACACACACACTCACACACATACATCCCTCTCCACACACACACTCTCTTTCTCCCTCTCTCCCCCCCTCTCTCTCTCTCTCACTCACACACACACACACACACACACACACCCTCCACACACACCACCACCACAACCACATCCACATATATACCCCCTACCTCCGCCCCCCCTCACGCACACATTCACACACACGCCCCCAAAACGGAGTTAAAGTGAAATAGTAAGCCTGCTCGATCAGATGAATATTTTTTTAAAGGCCAACTCGATTAGATGAATAATTTTTTAAAGGTCAGCTCGATTAGATGAATATTTTTAAAGGCCTACTCGATTAGATGAATATTTTTAAAGGCCTGCTCGATCAGATGAATATTTTTAAAGGCCTACTCGATTAGATGAATATTTTTAAAGGCCTGCTCGATCAGATGAATATTTTTAAAGGCCAACTCGATTAGATGAATAATTTTTTAAAGGTCAGCTCGATTAGATGAATAATTTTTTTTAAAGGCCAACTCGATTAGATTTAGATAAATATTTTTAAAGGGCCAACTCGATTAGATGAATATTTTTTAAAGGCCTACTCGATTAGATGAATATTTTTTTAAAGGCCAACTCGATTAGATGAATTTTTTTTTTTAAGGCCAACTCGATTAGATGAATATTTTATTTAAAGGCCAACTCGATTAGATGAATATTTTAAAAAGGCCTACTCGATCAGATGAATATTTTTAAAGGCCTACTCGATTAGATGAATATTTTTAAAGGCCTGCTCGATCAGATGAATATTTTTAAAGGCCTACTCGATTAGATGAATATTTTTAAAGGCCAACTCGATTAGATGAATATTTTTAAAAGGCCTATTCGATTAGATGAATTTTTTTAAAGGCCAACTCGATTAGATTTAGATAAATATTTTTAAAGGGCCAACTCGATTAGATGAATATTTTTTAAAGGCCTACTCGATTAGATGAATATTTTTTTAAAGGCCAACTCGATTAGATGAATATTTTTTTTAAGGCCAACTCGATTAGATGAATATTTTATTTAAAGGCCAACTCGATTAGATGAATATTTTAAAAAGGCCAACTCGATTAGATGAATATTTTTAAAAGGCCAACTCGATGAGATGAATATTTTTAAAAGGCCAACTCGATTAGATGAATATTTTTAAAGGCCTAATCGATTAGATGACTATTTTTAAAGGCCTAATCGATTAGATGAATATTTTTAAAGGCCTAATCGATTAGATGAATATTTTTAAAGTATAAAAAGCAAGATGCCTATTGTCTGATTGCAGGTTCGGATTCAGATTTTTGTTTTCTTCTTAAACAGATGTGGTGTAGCGCACATGGATCCGCGGATCTAGTGCAAAGTGTGTGTGTGTGTGTGTGTGTGTGTGTGTGTGTCCACCGATATTGTTTGACCCCGCACACTCAACACGGAGGGCTGTGATGAACGAGCGATTTTAGCAGCGTTGAATTTGCTTAGCGTTAAGATTTTTCTTTTCTCTTCTGAACTTTCTTTCGTTGAGCAAACACTGCCGTGGCCTGCAAAAGATCAACTTTAGCCAGCCTTGCCCAGGACACAGAATGGGGGGAGGGTGGCGTGGGGGTGGGGGTG
>NC_134880.1:41130637-41140637 GCF_041734735.1 Babylonia areolata
GAGTGTGTGCTAGTTTTCCGCTTTTTTTGTTATTATGTGTGAATAAGACTAAATGCAGATAATGACTGTTTTTTTCTCATTTTCAGGTTACAACTGTGTTATGTTACATATCTGAATATATTACCTCTGTAATGTTTGTTTACACCACCCCTTCATGAGGGGCCATGGCCTATATTGAATAAAACATCCGTATCCGTATCCGTATCTCTCTTTTTCCATTCTCCCAGGCCCCTTTCTTTCCTCTCTCCTCTCTTGTCTCTACCCCCCTGCCTCCACCTCCCTGAGAGAACACTGAACACTGAACACTGAACACTTTAATGTCAATAGCTTTACAGCCCTAATGACATGGGGGTTCATAATACAAATAACAACATGCATCAATAGTAATAATATTGATGAAAACCAAAACCAAAACGAAATCAATCAATCTGTGCAACAAAGTGCAGTTCGACCATCCATTCAAAGTAACGGCATGTAGAGAGAAATAAAAACAAAAACATATATAAATGTATAACATAATATTTTCCATATGAGAGTGACAACACAGATTTCACTTTTCACAATGAGCAACACCTGATACTATTTTATTATTGTTGAGTTTTTTTTCGTCGCATGTTATTCGCTTCTGCAATATATTTTGCAAGTGACTGTAGTGAAGTTTCCTGATTTAAATTAAGCACTCCAAAAATATCTTCATACTTTGCTGAATTTGTTTTAAATACAACACATTTTTCTCGAATATCGTCATAAGCTTTACAACTAAACAAAAAATGTAACTCATCCTCCCTTGAATGCCCGCACATCGGACAAGGGGAGAGTAACGAGGGCTCAGTCTGAAACCACTTTTCATAAGCATTCAAACCAATCGTTCTCGTTCTAAATCTGGCGAGACTTGTTCGGTGCCACTTGTTTGTCACGACTGTGATATATTTTTCACCTCCCTGAGAGAGAGGGAGAGAGAGAGAGAGAGAGAGAGAGAGATTGTGTGTGTATGTATGTGTGTGTGTTCTCTATGTTTTTTTTCCCTATATAGTTTATTAATATCACGCTTGTGTGTGTGTGTGTGTGTGTGTGTGTGTGTGTTATTACTATGACTTTAAGTAGCAGTGTGTAGTGCATGCAATGACATAATTATATAATGTGCTATTGTGTAGTACGGACCCTGTTTCAGGGCGGGGACTGGATGAAAAAAAAGCGCGTCAGTGCTCATCTGTTATCCTCGAAAATTAAAAAAAAAATGTCTTGTCTTGTCTTGTCTTGTCTTGTCCCTTCCCTTTCCTCTGTCTCTCTCCCTTACCACCCCCTCCCCCACCGCCCCCACACACGCACGCACTTATTACTCCCATTTTTCTGTTCTCTGTTCATGCGCACGCCGCCCTGTCAGAGAGGGTTGTTTTTGTTGTTTGTGTGTGTGTGTGTGTGTGTGTGTGTGTGTGCGCGCATATCCCTGTGATCATGGTCGCAAAACGCAGACTATAATCTCCCTCCTCCCCACCCTCCCCACGACCCCACCCACCTTCTTCTCTCCTCTCTCCCCCACCCCCCACCCCCTCCCCTCTGCCTCCCCGTCATTTCTGTGAAGGTGTTACATGTGGTGGTGATGGAAATCCATCACCCTGCACCCCATGTCTCCTTTGTCTGTCTGTCTGTCTGTTTGTCTCTCTGTCTTTGACGTCCTCTCCTCTTTCTCCGTCTTCTTCTTCTTCTTCTCTCTCTCTGTCTCTCTCTCTGTCTCTGTCTCTCTGTGTATATTCATAAATGACTTACCTCTGTACGTAACACCATCATGTGAGACGTATGCCGATGACACAACCATTCATACTAACCACACTAAATTGGATAAAACACCACCATTTATACTAACCACCCTAAACTGGAAAAAAAAGTATCTTCATCTTTACAAGAGAATACTGGTCAACTGGTCTGAATTAAATCACATGAGTATCCACTCGAAAAAACATTACTTCTAGACAAAAGCGCGGCCATTTCTCTTCAACTCTCTTCGCCTCATCTCTTTATGCCACAATGAAATAACTGAAGAAGTAGATCGTCATAAAATTCTTGGTGTTAAAATAGATGATAACCTATTCTGGTCTGATCATATGACGCTGTGCAAAAATATAATATCAAAAAATACACCAACCATCTAAAGTGAAACATTTCTTAGATTTGCATTTGTAGAAAATTATTCTTCTTGCCTTTATTGAATCGCATATCAATTAAGCTTCCACTATTTGGGATTCAGCTCGTAACAATGTTCTCAAACAACAACTGAGTTTACATAGGCAAGCCATAAAACTGATACTTCTTAAATCATCATCATAATCGATATCTGATTACACAAATTTGGATACCCATCTACTGAAGTCGAAACTTATATACAGCAAGGTTCTTATGTTTGAAATCATGCCAGAAACTGATGCTCCTCCTCCTTTAAGAAGCAAATGAACAAGAGAGGCAAGGCCTTCAAGACTCACTTGTGATACACTTTTAAAAAAATCCAAGCTTTTTATGTATTGAGTATAATTTCAGAATGTAATGTTTAAGATGAGAAAGATCAGTTTAAAGCAAATTAAGTCCCCTAGCATTAATTACAGAGTAATTTCCCTTTTTTACACTCTGCACCAAAACGTTTGCAAAATAAATAAAACTTCCATGCTTAGCAAAAAAAAAGTTCCTGTTTGAACATAAAATGATAATAATGACTGCTCTTGTTGTTGGGTCAGAATATCAGATCAAAGTGCCAAGTTTAGAGAATACAAAAAATGTAAATATAACAGTAAATGCAGTTTGCATATAATTAGGCTTCATTTTTTGTTGTTGTTTTTTTGTGCCCATCCCAGAGGTGCAATATTGTTTTAAACAAGATGACTGGAAAGAACTGAATTTTTCCTATTTTTATGCCTAATTTGGTGTCAACTGACAAAGTATTTGCAGAGAAAATGCCAATGTTAAAGTTTACCACGGACAGACACACACACACACACACACACACACACACAACCGAACACCGGGTTAAAACATAGACTCACTTTGTTTACACAAGTGAGTCAAAAAGCAACCCAATCCGTCATCCACCCAAAATATATGATTCCCCTCCAAAGAGCCGATCTTTTCAATTCTGGTCTTATTTATTCAGGGGGATACTAATGTAATGCGATGTTATCTACTATCAAAATTCATGAAATAAAAAAATATACATGCATTTAAGACAATTAGTCGTGAACATCTCATGAAGAATTTTAAAGAACTATAATTCATTCTTACTGTTGTTGCTGATTGTAATCTATTCCCGGTATTTTTTCTGATGTTATGGACAGTTCTGAAATATGCCTCTCTCTCCATCTCGTATATTACTCACATTTTCTTTCATATATCTCATACTTTTTTTGTACATGTTGTATTATTGTTCTTGCCATTTTCTTTGATATTGATTGTAATTTAACTTTTCTAACTTAACTTTTCACTCACTCTCTCTTCCCTCTCTGTCTGTCTGTCTGTCTATAGAAATGAATATAATTACACTAATTATACTGTGTTCTGCATTTATGATTGTTTGCTTATGTTGTCGTATTGAGTTGCATAATGTTCATGTTAACTCCTTCCTTGTGGGCTGAGGCCTGTATGTGAATAAACCATTCCGTTCCTCTCTCTCTCTCTCTCTCTCTCTCTCTCTCTCTCTCTCTCTCTCTCGCTTTTCTCTCTCTTCACCTCTTCTTACTATTTCAATTTTCTCTCTTTGTTTTTCTTGTGCTTTTCTTTCTTTATTTTGTACCTCAGAGATTGTTGGAAAGAAAACATTCTTGCCATTGTGCATCTCAATACCCCGGAAAAATAAAATTTCTTTCGTTCGTTTGTTCGTTCTCTCTCTCTGTCTCTGTCTCTCTCTCTCTCTCTCTCTCTCTCTCTCTCTCTCTCTCTCTCCACACACAGATACAATGCACGGTTTGTTGTCTATATTAATGCTTATTTGTTTATGTGTTTTCGTTGAGTTGTATCATGTTTATGTATACCCCCTTCACTCGGGGCTATGGCCTGATTGTGAATAAACCATTCCAGTTCCAATTCCAGTTCTCTCTCTCTCTCTCTCTTTCTTTCTTTTTCTGTTTTTCTGTTTGGATTTTTTTTTCTCTCTTGAGTCAGTGTATTAGTACTTTCCTGTCATCTTCCTTGGCTATCTGCCCGACTCTGTCCCAGTTTCTCTCTCTCTCTCTCTCTGTCTCTGTCTCTCTCTCTCTCTCTCTCTCTCTCTCTCTCTCTCTCTCTCTCCATCCCACTCTCCCTATCTCCATCCCTCTCTTTCTCCCTCTGTCTCCTCCTCCTCCTCCTCTTCATTACAGGACATATCTATGCGTGCGCACACGCCCAATTTTCTGGAGCCTTTAGACAAAAGCCTGTGATCATGGCGATGAGATCGCTTGAAGCACGTGACACAACCCACCAACCCACACCCCCATTCCTCCTCCACCCTCTCATTCCCCCACCCCCACCCCCTCCTTCCCCTCTCTTACCCTTCGCCTCATTCCTTTAAGGTGCTGACGATTCATTTTTATGGAAATTGTGTTCCTGAAAGACATCTCAGCCTCTCTCTCTCTCTCTCTCTCTCTCTCTCTCTCTCTCTCTCTCTCTCTCTCTCTCTCTCCTCCTCCTCCTCCTCTTCTTCTTCTTCTTCTTCTTCTTCTTCTTCTTCTTCTTCTTCTTCTTCTTCTTCTTCTGTCACCACAGCAAGCAGCCGCACTCTCGTACGGTTTAGTTGTGTAAATTGATAATAACCGATGGTTATCGGTGTCAATGGTAATCAGTTTGTAGTCAGTTGAATAGTACGAGGCCTGAATTCATTTCAGTTCAGTTCTCTCTCTCTCTCTCTCTCTCTCTCTCTCTCTATATATATATATATATATATATATATGTATGTATGTATGTATGTGTGTGTGTGTGTGTGTGTGTGTGTGTGTGTATAATCTATATTACTATTTTTGTCACAACAGATTTCTCCGTGTGAAATTCGGGCTGTTCTCCCCAGGGCGAGCGCGTCGCTACACTGACAGCACCGCACCCTCCCTCCCCCCCCCCTCCCCCTTCCCTTATTTTTTCAGCAAAGTTATTTTCCAATCCAAGTGGATTTGCCTACAGAATTTTGCCAGGGACAACACTTTTGTTGCCGTGCGCTAAATGCATGCTGCACACGGGACCTCGGTTTATCGTCTCATCCGAATGACTAGCGTCCAGACCACCACTCAAGGTCTAGTGGAAGGGTAGAAAATACTGGCAATTGCCGGTGTGATTCGAACCAGTACACTCAGATTTTCTCGCTTCCTAGTCGGACGTTATACCTCTAGGCCAACACTTCACGTGTATATATATATATATACATACACACACACACACACACACACACACACACACACAGATTTTTTGGTTCGCCTCACCTATACTTCATATATAATTTCCCATTCCACATAGTTGGAACGACCTCCTGTCAAATAATCGTACAGCCCAAAATGAGCCACATTTCATCCGACAGAGGGACATTGGATACTGGCATTTTTAACTTTTCAAGAACAGAACTTCTCTTACTACGTTGTATAATTTTGTATGATTTGATTCTTTAGGGAAAAAATCTCCCTCTTTCTCGTCCTTCCTGTGTCTTTGAGTCACTGACTCACACACACACACACACACACACACACACACACACACACACACACACACAACCACACGGATACACGCACTGACGAACAAGCACACACACACACACACACACACACACACACATACTCAAGCGCGGACACACATACCACCACCACCTCCACCACCATCTCCATTACCACCACCACCACCTCCATCATCTCTTCCATCACCACCACCACCACCACCACATCCACCACCGCCTCCATTACCACCACCACCACCTCCATCACCATCACACTCCCCTCTTAAAACTTCTCATCCTCACCCCCCCCCCCCCCCCCACACACACACACACCTCAATCCACATCAACGAATCTCAATTTTCATCCCACCAAAATATTTACTCTAGTTAATGTTCATCCCTCTTTACATAATGATATGTTTCATCTGTTTCTTCTATTTTTCTTCGTGTTCATTCTTTTCCTTGTATACTTCAGTTTTTTTCCTTTTGGACCTACGAAAGCATTATATATATTCAATTCCCTCATAAAAAAAATCTTTTAAGATCAAATTCGATCCAGTTAATTTATTCTGAACTCTCTCTCTCTCTGTCTGTCTGCCTCCAGGATCCAAGAAACTCAAAGGCCGGAAGATCCGCAGCTCCAGTGACGTCAGGGACCTCCGCGATGACGCAGCAGGGGGTGACGTCAACGTCCCCCCTTCTCCCGGCACCCCTCCCTCCTCCCCTCCCGTGGCGGCAGCGGCGCCCACCAGCCGGCGGAAGAAGATCTGGAACTCCTTCCGCAGCCGAACCCGCCGCCTGAGAGGCAAGAGCAGGGACAAAGAGGGCAGCTTTTGTGAGTCCTCGGTGAGTGGGCGTCAGTGGGTGGTGTCAGTGGGTGTTATTGAGTGTAACTGGGCGTCAGTGGGTGTCATTGAATGTCTGTGGGCGTCAGTGAGTGTCATTAAATGTCGGTGGGTGTTATTGGGCGTCATTGGATGTCGGTGGGCGTCAGTGGATGTCGCTGGGCGTGAGTGGATATCGGTAGGCGTCAGTGGATGTCGCTGGGCGTCAGTGGATGTCGGTAGGCGTCAGTGGATGTCGCTGGGCGTCAGTGGATGTCGCTGGGCGTCAGTGGATATCGGTAGGCGTCAGTGGATGTCGGTGGGCGTCAGTGGATGTCGGTAGGCGTCAGTGGATGTCGCTGGGCGTCAGTGGATGTCGCTGGGCGTCAGTGGATGTCGGTAGGCGTCAGTGGATGTCGCTGGGCGTCAGTGGATGTCAGAGGGTTTCAGTGGATGTCGGTGGGCGTCAGTGGATGTCAGAGGGTTTCAGTGGATGTCGGTGGGCGTCAGTGGATGTCGGTAGGCGTCAGTGGATGTCGCTGGGCGTCAGTGGATGTCGCTGGGCAGTGGATGTCGCTGGGCGTCAGTGGATGTCAGAAGGTTTCAGTGGATGTCGCTGGGCGTCAATGGATGTCAGTGGATGTCGCTGGGCGTCAGTGGATGTCAGTGGATGTCGGTAGGCGTCAGTGGATGTCGGTGGGCGTCAGTGGATGTCGCTGGGTGTCAGTGTATGTCGCTGGGCGACAGTGGATGTCAGAAGGTTTCAGTGGATGTCGCTGGGCGTTAATGGATGTCAGTGGATGTCGGTGGGTGTCAGTGTATGTCGCTGGACGACAGTGGATGTCAGAAGGTTTCAGTGGATGTCGCTGGGCGTCAGTGGATGTCAGTGGATGTCGCTGGGCGTCAGTGGATGTCGCTGGGCGTCAGTGGATGTCGCTGGGCGTCAGTGGATGTCGCTGGGCGTCAGTGGATGTCGGTGGGCATCAGTGGATGTCGCTGGGCGTCAGTGGGCGTGAATGCTGGTGGTGTGGGATTGTTGTTGTGTTTCTTTTTTGGGGCGGCGGGGGGGGGAGGTTCTTTGACACACACACACGTTTCGCACACACACACACACACACACACACACACACGCATGCACACATCCACCGTTCCTGCTGCACTTGACATTGCATACATTTTGTTCAATCCCACCTCGTTTCCACTGGATCCGTTTGTTTGTTCTTTCTTTCTTTCTGCACTGGGGAGACCTTTCTTTGCTTAACCCCATTGGCGAGAGAAAGAGAGAAAAGGAAAGAGACTGACAGTTATACAGAGAGACTGAGAGAGAGACACACAGAGAGAGATAGGCCGGCAGACAGACAATGAACAGAAAAGAGAGACAGACAGATAGACAAAGAAAAGAGAGAGAGAGAGAGAACACCAACTTTATAATGACGGGGTCATTCTGCCCGTGTCAAGCGTGTGGAAGGGGGTACACACACACACACACACACACACACACACACACACACACACACACACACACACACACACACACACACACACACACACACACACACACACACACACACACACACACACACACACACACTAGCATACAGCAGCGACTGGCAATTTGTGGATGTCAAGTGTGAAGGTCGGGGTAGGAGGTAATACAAAAGCATACAGCAATGACGGGCAATACATGGAAGTGGGGAAAGGGGATATACAATAATACATGGCAATACATGGATGTCTTATGGAGATAGGGGAAAGGGGGGTATACAGTGATACATAGCAATGACTGGGGGTGGAGAGGGGATATACAATGATACATAGCAATGACTGGGGTGGAGAGGGGATATACAGTGATACATAGCAATGACTGGGGTGGAGAGGGGATATACAATGATACATAGCAATGACTGGGGGTGGAGAGGGGATATACAATGATACATAGCAATGACTGGGGTGGGGAGGGGATATACAGTGATACGTAGCAATGACTGGGTGTGGGGAGGGGATATACAGTGATACATAGCAATGACTGGGGGTGGAGAGGGGGTATACAATGATACATAGCAATGACTGGGGGTGGGGAGGGGGTATACAATGATACATAGCAATGACTGGGGGTGGAGAGGGGATATACAATGATACATAGCAATGACTGGGGTGGAGAGGGGATATACAATGATACATAGCAATGACTGGGGGTGGGGAGGGGATATACATTGATACATACCAATGACTGGGGGTGGAGAGGGGATATACATTGATACATACCAATGACTGGGGGTGGGGAGGGGATATACAATGATACATAGCAATGACTGGTGGTGGGGAGGGGATATACAATGATACATAGCAATGACTGGGGGTGGGGAGGGGATATACATTGATACATACCAATGACTGGGGGTGGAGAGGGGATATACAGTGATACATAGCAATGACTGGGGGTGGGGAGGGGATATACAATGATACATAGCAATGATACATAGCAATGACTGGGGGTGGAGAGGGGATATACAGTGATACATAGTAATGACTGGGGGTGGAGAGGGGATATACAATGATACATAGCAATGACTGGGGGTGGGGAGGGGATATACAGTGATACATAGCAATGACTGGGGGTGGGGAGGGGATATACAATGATACATAGCAATGACTGGGGGTGGAGAGGGGATATACAATGATACATAGCAATGACTGGGGGTGGAGAGGGGATATACAATGATACATAGCAATGACTGGGGGTGGAGAGGGGATATACAATGATATATAGCAATGACTGGGGGTGGAGAGGGGATATACAATGATACATAGCAATGACTGGGGGTGGGGAGGGGATATACAGTGATACATAGCAATGACTGGGGGTGGAGAGGGGATATACAATGATACATATCAATGACTGGGGGTGGAGAGGGGATATACAGTGATACATAGCAATGAATGGGGGTGGGGAGGGGATATACAATGATACATAGCAATGACTGGGGTGGGGAGGGTATATACAATGATACATAGCAATGAATGGGGGTGGGGAGGGGATATACAATGATACATAGCAATGACTGGGGGTGGAGAGGGGATATACAATGATACATAGCAATGACTGGGGGTGGGGAGGGGATATACAATGATACATAGCAATGACTGGGGGTGGGGAGGGGATATACAATGATACATAGCAATGACTGGGGGTGGAGAGGGGATATACAATGATACATAGCAATGACTGGGGTGGGGAGGGGATATACAATGATACATACCAATGAATGGGGGTGGGGAGTGGATATACAATGATACATAGCAATGACTGGGGTGGAGAGGGGATATACAATGATAGATAGCAATGACTGGGGTGGAGAGGGGATATACTATGATACATAGCAATGACTGGGGGTGGAGAGGGGATATACAATGATACATAGCAATGACTGGGGGTGGGGAGGGGATATACAATGATACATAGCAATGACTGGGGGGGGGAAAGGGGATATACAATAATACATAGCAGTGACTGGGGGTGGGG
>NC_134880.1:41145637-41155637 GCF_041734735.1 Babylonia areolata
GCATCAGTTTTGACTGATTTTCGGCCGGAAATCTTCCACCTCTGTACTTTGTGAATGTATGTATGGAAAGAGTGGTTTGGATACAGTTAACTACTTTACAGCAGTAGCCGGTGGATTGACTGTATAATCATAGGGATGAAGAGAGCGTGGGGTGAAAATGCGACTGATATCTTTGCAGATCTCAGCTCAAGCTCATCTTCACAGAGCTGGATTTTTTTTTTTTTTTTTTTTTTTTTTTTTTTTTTTTGCTCGTGTACCTATATTGGATTTCAGCTCCGCTTTTAACACTCGCTGATCTCCTTTACGATCGGCCGCAGAGAGGTCAGTTGGTGTTCAGGAGTGCATCCCCAAAGTGAGTGCCTCAGGGAGGTGTCTTGTTCCCTGCTCTCTTCCAGGTTTGCATAAAATGAGCTGATATGCATTTCATCAGTGCTCACTGTAATTAGATGGGGACGTGACATGGCCCCGGCAGCACGAGTTGAACGGAGATGAACACACACTGTTTCAAACTGGCGTGTGCGTCCGGTGTCTTCTGTCATGGTTTGATTCTAGCTGGTGTATGTGTGTGTGTGTGTGTGTGTGTGTGTGTGTGTGTTTATTTAATGAACGATTGTTTGACCAGTCGTTAATCGATTTGACAGCTTTTCACAAAGAGTGACGGTGCCAGACGACAACAAGAAAAACAACAACAAAGTGAAAAAGATGTAGAATGTATGTGTATGAGCGAGCGAGTGTGTGTGTGATAGAGAGAGGGGGTGGGGGTGGGAGGGAGACAGACAGACAGAGAGGTAGGGGGGTAGGAATAGATGCGGATACGGATACGGATAATTTCTTCATTAAAGGCCATGGCCCCACGTGAAGGGGGTACTGTGAACAAACGATCCACAACAACAAAGTCATAACAACACAGTCAGAAATAAACTAACTGTGAAATGAGCAATGCATAACCAATAATGATTAATGACAACACAATCAGTGAATAATTAACTGGATAATGATAAATGCTCAGGTAATAAGAACCAACCACAACTAATGTATTCTAACTGCGGTATACAAGTAAACAGCAAACCGTTTCATTGTAGTTTCCTTTGTTTAACTCACTCTGTACGGCCAGTCCTCTCTTCTCCTCTACACAGACCCCTCGGATGTCCAGTGGGTGTCTGAATGACCCAACCTTTAGCTTCCGTCGTCAGAATTGTGGTATTCTTTGTCAACATTCACCTCTTCAGTATAAGAGCCTTCCGCTTGCAATATTTTGATGATGGTAATTGGGGCGAAACGCTGTTAACGTCATCTCTTTCGCCGTTCGTATGGAATGAGTTAAGACATCGGCAGCACAAGTTGAAATAAAGCTGGGTGTATGTAACATTTTTTTTTTTTTTACTGAATTAACTGATGTCTGAGGTCTGCAAAAGCAGGGCAACATAACACAAAGTGAAGCTCAGTTTCTACAGCACATCTACATAAGGGACAAATACGATTACAGACACTGATCTTACGATTAAGAAAAAAAAAAAAAATGTTGAAAAATGTCAGATATACTTAATCTAAACCTTGTTGTCATGTGTTGTAATTGCCTGTCTTCAGATATACTTAATCTAAACCTTGTTGTCATGTGTTGTAAATGTCTGTCCGTTTTCATTGATAAATGATAGAATACACCGCAGAAATGAGTTGCTTATAAAACCTATATCGATCGCTGTCCAGAACATGATATGACCATTCTTGCCATCTACAAATCACTCAGTCTTAGTTGAAATATGGGAATAAATCCATTCATGTCGCTTACCCCTTGCTGCATTCAGACATGACCAAACCCCAGTTCATTTTTCTCAAGCCGTTGACACCCAGTTTTCTTTGCCCTTAGTGTGTAGTTCATAAATGTAACATGCTGTACACCTTTTTTTTGGTAACTTTGACCCTTTCATTTGGGTTCTTTTCAACCAGTAACTAATACATCTTACTGCGGAATTGAGACAGAATGGATAAATTTCTATTGGTAGAGAGAGAGAGAGAGAGAGCGGCAGACGGGAGATAACCCCTTGTCGAAGCTGAAAACGATGCGAATATTCTGGTTGTCTACCTTTAATCAAGGACCCTCTGTACTCCAATGGCCACTGTTTGCGAACCTCTCGGTTTTTTTGGTTTTTTGTTTGTTTGTATTTTCAGTTCGTAACCGTCAGCGTGATACTCACTTAAACTTATTAAGATTAAAAAAATATATATATTGGAATAATAGAGAGTTGCGAATTCTGGCACGTGCATACGCACACAGACACACACACACACACACACAGACACACACACACACACACACACGCACGATAAAATGAAACAAAAGTAGTAGAAAACTATTTTTTATTAAAAGAAAAAAAAAAAAAAAAAAAAAAAACACACGAAAGGTTAGCAAGGGAGGCGGGAAGGAAAGAGAAATGAAGGAGTTTAAAAGAAGAAGAAGAAAAAAAAAGGGGGGGAAGAAGGGAAGAAAAGAAGGAAAGAAATATAACACAGAAAGAAATAACGAATAAAAGGAAAAGAATAAACAAAAGAAGGAGACAAGGAAACAAAGAATAGACAGAGAGGGTATGGAAAAGGATGGAAGGATGAACTTGAGGAAGGGGGGAGGGAGAAAGAAAGAAAGAAGGGGGGAAATAAAGAAAAGAACAGAGACGAAAATTAGACGTGATGTTTACCAGCGGCAGAAGCCTTTCTCGCTAATGATGTCCTTTATGCAGACTTGTTTTCTCTCCTTCTCCCTCTCTCTGTCTCTTTCTGTCTCTGCCTCTGTCCTCTCTGTCTGTCTGTCTGTCTCTCTCTCTCTCTCTCTGTCTGTCTCTATGTCTGTTTGTTCCTCTGTCCTTGTCTCTCGCACTCGCGCGCGCGCGCGCACGCACACACACACATAATCACGCACATACACACACACGCGCGAGCGCGCACGGCACACATAAACACACACACACTGACGAATACATACACGCACATACACACGCGCACGCACACACATACACACACGCGCACGAGCGCGCACGAACACTCATAAGCATGCAGTCGCACACATGATAAGAATAATATATCCACGGACATATGCACAAGTCTCCTTGTTCCTCTGTTCCTCAGTTGCTCTGTCTCACACGCTCGTGCACACACACACACACACACACACACACACACACACACACACACACACACATGCTCGCACTCGCGCTCGCACGCCCGCACACGCACACGAATGAGAGAGAGAGAGAGAGCGAGAGAGAGAGAATGGTGGGGGTGAAAATGAATATAACAGCCAGCATGCATGCACGAACCTCGATGCCCAGTTTCATTGTGGAACACACAAGCATTCTTCCTCTGACGTCTCCAGCAGTTTTCCGCTTTCAGCCCGTGTCTCTGTCTCACCCAGCTTTTATTTGTTCTGTTTGTTTTTTTATCATCTGATTTTTTTCTTTTCTACTTTTTCCTTGGCACTTTGTGAACCTTTATTTTGGAGCAATGATTCAGGTCGGTCAGTTGCAATGCGTCGGGTCGCCGCAACACTACGCGACACACCGCAACACTACGCAACGGACACACCACAACACTACGCGACACACTGCAACACTACGCGACACACCGCAACACTACGCGACGGACACACCACAACACTACGCGACACACTGCAACACTACGCGACGGACACACCACAACACTACGCGACACACTGCAACACTACGCGACACACCCCAACACTACGCGACGGACACACCACAACACTACGCGACACACCGCAACACTACGCGACGGACACACCACAACACTACGCGACACACTGCAACACTACGCGACACACCGCAACACTACGCGACGGACACACCACAACACTACGCGACACACTGCAACACTACGCGACACACCGCAACACTATGCGACGGACACACCACAACACTACGCGACACACCGCAACACTACGCGACATACCGCAACACTATGCGACGGACACACCACAACACAAGCGCAACACAACGCAACGCAACGAAACACGGTGCAACGTACTGCAACGACACATCACACACAACTCGACACAGCGCAGCACGACACGACACGACACGACACGACATGACATTACACGACACGAAACAGCACACTACGACAGAACATGGCACGGCACGGCACGGCACGGCACGACACGGCACGACACGGCACGGCACGGCACGACACGGCACGGCACGGCACGGCACATTACAACACAACCCAGTGCGACACAACCCATCCCAGCCATGCACGGCACGGCACGGCACGGCACGGCACGGCACATTACAACACAACCCAGTGCGACACAACCCATCCCAGCCATGCACGGCACGGCACGGCACGGCACGGCACATTACAACACAACCCAGTGCGACACAACCCATCCCAGCCATGCACGGCACGGCACGGCACGGCACATTACAACACAACCCAGTGCGACACAACCCATCCCAGCCATGCACAACACGGCACGGTTTCGAAAGCGCAGCTTCGCACAACACAACACAGCACATTATAACACAACGCAACACAACATAGCACTTTAAAACACAACTGCAACACGTCATATCACAATACAACGCAACACCACAGCACATTACAACGCAGCGCAACAGATCACATTACAACACAACGCAACGCAACGCAACGTAGCACATTAAAACGTAACACATCACAGCACAACGCAAGACAACACAGCGCATTACAACGCAACACAAAACATTACAATTACAATACAACAACACATCACATTACACAATGCAACAAAACGCAACACATCACATTACAACACAACACAACGCTACACATCACATTACTACACAACACAACGCAACACATCACATTACAACACAACACAACGCTACACATCACATTACTACACAACACAACGCAACACATCACATTACAACACAACAACACATCACTTTGCAATACAACACAACACAACGCTACACATCACATTACTACACAACACAACACAACACATCGCATGACAACACAACAACACATCACTTTGCAATACAACACAACACAACGCTACACATCACATTACTACACAACACAACAACACATCACTTTGCAATACAACACAACGCAACACATCACATTACAACACAACCACACATCACTTTGCAATACAACACAACACAACGCTACACATCACATTACTACACAACACAACGCAACACATCACATGACAACACAACAACACATCACTTTGCAATACAACACAACACAACGCTACACATCACATTACTACACAACACAACGCAACACATCACATGACAACACAACCACACATCACTTTGCAATACAACACAACACAACGCTACACATCACATTACTACACAACACAACACAACACATCGCATGACAACACAACAACACATCACTTTGCAATACAACACAACACAACGCTACACATCACATTACTACACAACACAACACAACGCAACACATCACATGACAACACAACAACACATCACTTTGCAATACAACACAACACAACGCTACACATCACATTACTACACAACACAACGCAACACATCACATGACAACACAACCACACATCACTTTGCAATACAACACAACACAACGCTACACATCACATTACTACACAACACAACGCAACACATCACATGACAACACAACAACACATCACTTTGCAATACAACACAACGCAACACGTCACATTACTACACAACACAACGCAACACATCACATTACAACACAACAACACATCACTTTGCAATACAACACAACACAACGCTACACATCACATTACTACACAACACAACGCAACACATCACATGACAACACAACCACACATCACTTTGCAATACAACACAACACAACACATCACTACACAACACACGGCCACACACGCTCGAACAAAAAACGTACGGCCCCACCCCTACCGCCACCCTCCAACCACACCCACACACACCCACAGGGTCTGACAACTTCCTGTCAGCTAGAGAGGGACAGAGGGAGGGAGGTGGGTGTGTGGGCTGAGGGAGGGGCATGGGGGGAAGAGGGAGTTTGCATAGGAAATGGACAGGAAGTTGGAGTGAGAAGTGACCGGGGCTGGAGGAGGGGAGTGTGGGTGGGGGGTGGTGTGGAGCTTGGCGCAGCACCACGTGATTCTACCTGATGGTCCGGCTTTCAGATCGTCCTGCCTTACCCCCCTCCCCTCACCCCGCCACCACCCCCACCCCGACCTCCCATCTTTGTGTGATATCTTGGCTCTCACAGGATATCACTGATTGTGTGTGTGTGTGTGTGTGTGCGTGCGTGCGTCGATGCGTGAGTACGTGTGCGAGGGTGTGCAGGCGGGGAAGGAAAATAAAAGACAGAGATCGAGAGAAAGAGATTTTTCTTTGCCTAAACAAAGAAGAAAAAAAGAAGAAAAAAAATGCATATATATATATATATATTAAAAAAAACATACACAAAAATGTACGATACGCATTAATCTGCAGTTTCCTGTGGATGTCATTCCTACCTCTAATCATTTCTGCGTTCTTGTTGCACAAATGGGTTTATCTTGTTTGGGGAGGGAATCATAATCTCTGATGTGTAATGCGTGCTTGAAGGGAGGAAATAAGGATTGCCTGCCACTGGTCCGCTCGGAAATCATAGAGACGTCGCCCCTGCGTATCAAAGACTTAATTAAGGCTCCAATACAAGCCGTCGGGTTGGTTTTCGCTTGTGGTTTATAACTCTGTGTTTGTCTCCGGCGTCTGTGTTTGTCTCAGTCAGTCTGTCTATCTCAGTATCTGTCTGTCTCTCTCAGTGGTCTCTCTTGTTGCAGAGCAAAACAAGAATCACGTGCTGAGTTCACCTTCTGTGTTCGTGTGTGTGCGTGCGTGCGTGTGTGTGTGTGTGTGTGTGTGTGTGTGAGGTTCGTCTTCTGAATGTTCCTCCCTCCTCTCTCTCTCTCTTTCTGTGTGTGTGTGTGTGTGTGTGTGTGTGTGTGTGTGTGTGTGTGTGTGTGTGTATCAACAGTACTGCAAACACTGAATAAAACGATACTCACGCGCTATGTTCATCTCCCTCTTTCTCCCTCTCTCTCTCTCTCTCTCTTTCGCTCGCTTGATCGCTCGTGTGCGTGCGTGCGTGTGTGTGTATGTGCGTGCGTGCGTGTGTGTGTGTGTGTGTGTGTGTGTGTTAGGCGTTAGAGGCACTTGAAGCATGTTAGTTGTATCTGAGTGAGGTGAAAAAAAAACTTCTCGGTCGTTGGACAAGTTGTAGCTCTCTCTCTCTCTCTCTCTCTCTCTCTCTCTCTCACGAGATTTGTGATGTGTGTGTGTGTGTGTGTGTGTGTGTGTGTGCTCTCTCCCTCTAATTCTTCCTGCAGTCGATGACGGTTTCAGGATTTCCTTTTGGCTCCCTCTTCCACAGTAAGCTTACTTGCTGATTGGATCATGATTCGCTCATCTGGAATGGAGACACCGTTGGTTGGGTTGTCAGTCTCAGTCTGTCTGTCGTCTGTCTGCCTCTCTTTCACACACACACACACACACACACACACACACACACACACACACACACACACACACACACACACCTCTCTCTTTGTTAAACGCTCCCTGTCTGTCTCGTCTCTGTCTGTCAGAAGGTCTGGTCTGTCTGTCTACCTCTCTTTCTGTTTCTTTCCACGTCTCTCTCTGTGTCTGTCTCAATCTCCTTCTCTTGCTCTCTTTATTTCAGAAATCTGATTGGTTGACACAGGAAACGAATGATGAGCGCCCAAAGGCAGCTGTAAGTCGGCACTACCCGGGTAGGCAGGCATACCTGTTGTGCAAATGACCACGTGTTTGATAAAGCCCTTAGAGCTTGGTCTCCAACCGTGGATAGGCGCTCATCATTCATTCATTCATTCATTCATTCATCCACCCCCAAACCCACAGTCCTTCTCCGCCCCCTCCCCCCTTCACACGCACACACTCTCCATCACTATTACCTTCAACCACCTTTCTCCACCCTTTCTTCAGCTTGCTCCCCCATTTCCATTACCATCACACTCACCCACCCCCCAAATCCACAGTTCTTCCTCCTCCCCAAAGCCCCCCCCCCTTCCCCTTTCCCTACACACCATCACCATCACACTCCCCTTCCCCCCATACATACAGTCTTTCCTCACCCCCTCCCCTTTCCCTACACTCCATCACCATCACCATCACACTCCCCCTCCCCCCATACATACAGTCTTTCCTCCCCCCCTTCCCCTTTCCCTACACTCCATCACCATCACCATCACACTCCCCCTCCCCCCCCCCCCATACATACAGTCTTTCCTCCCCCCCCTTCCCCTTTGCCTACACTCCATCACCATCACACTCCCCCTCCCCCCCATACATACAGTCTTTCCTCCCCCACCCCTTCCCCTTTCCCTACACTCCATCACCATCACCATCACACTCCCCCTCCCCTCATACATACAGTCTTTCCTCCCCCACCCCTTCCCCTTTCCCTACACTCCATCACCATCACCATCACACTCCCCCTCCCCTCATACATACAGTCTTTCCTCCCCCCCCCTTCCCCTTTCCCTACACTCCATCACCATCACCATCACACTCCCCCTCCCCCCACATACATACAGTCTTTCCTCCCCCCCCCTTCCCTTTCTCTACACTCCATCACCATCACCATCACACTCCCCCTCCCCTCATACATACAGTCTTTCCTCCCCCCCCTTTCCCCTTTCCCTACACTCCATCACCATCACCATCACACTCCCCCTCCCCCCATACATACAGTCTTTCCTCCCCCCCCCCTCCCCTTTCCCTACACTCCATCACCATCACCATCACACTCCCCCTCCCCTCATACATACAGTCTTTCCTCCCCCCCCCCTTCCCATTTCCCTACACTCCATCACCATCACCATCACACTCCCCCTCCCCTCCATACACACAATCTTTCCTCCCCCCCACCACACCCCCGCCCGTAGCCCCCACCCCCTTCCCTTTCCCTACACTCCATCACCATTACACTCACCCTCTCCCATAGCGACAGTCCTTCACCCTTCCTAAAACCCATCCCTCCCCCCCCCCTTCCATTTCCCTACCCTCCATCACCATCACACTCCCCCTCCCCCCATGCTTTTGATACACACACAGGGCGTGACAGTTGATGCTTTTGATAAAACACACAGGGCTAGACAACTGATGGTTTTGATACACACATGGCTTGACAGTTGATGCTTTTGATACACACACGGCGTGACAGTTGATGCTTTTGATACACACAGGGCTTGACTGTTGATGCTTTTGATACCCACAGGGCTTGACTGTTGATGCTTTTGATACACACACATGGCGTGACAGTTGATGGTTTTGATACACACAGGGCTTGACTGTTGATGCTTTTGCTACACACACAGGGCTTGACTGTTGATGCTTTTGATACACACACATGGCGTGACAGTTGATGCTTTTGATACACACAGGGCTTGACTGTTGATGCTTTTGATACACACAGGGCGTGACTGTTGATGCTTTTGATACACACAGGGCGTGACAGTTGATGCTTTTGATACACACAGGGCGTGACAGTTGATGCTTTTGATACACACACAAGGCGTGACAGTTGATGGTTTTGATACACACACAGGGCTTGACTGTTGATGCTTTTGCTACACACAGGGCGTGACTGTTGATGCTTTTGATACACACAGATGGCGTGACAGTTGATGGTTTTGATACACACACAGGGCTTGACTGTTGATGCTTTTGCTACACACAGGGCGTGACTGTTGATGCTTTTGATACACACAGGGCGTGACTGTTGATGCTTTTGATACACACAGGGCGTGACAGTTGATGCTTTTGATACACACAGGGCGTGACAGTTGATGGTTTTGATACACACACAGGGCTTGACTGTTGATGCTTTTGCTACACACAGGGCGTGACTGTTGATGCTTTTGATACACACAGGGCGTGACTGTTGATGCTTTTGATACACACAGGGCGTGACA
>NC_134880.1:41163137-41183137 GCF_041734735.1 Babylonia areolata
GGTTAAAGCGTTGGATTTTCAATCTGAGGGTCCCCGGGTTCGAATCACGGTAACGACGGGCGCAATAGCCGAGTGGTTAAAGCGTTGGACTGTCAATCTGAGGGTCCCGGGTTCGAATCACGGTGACGGCGCCTGGTGGGTAAAGGGTGGAGATTTTTACGATCTCCCAGGTCAGCATATGTGCAGACCCGCTAGTGCCTGAACCCCCTTCGTGTGTATATGCAAGCAGAAGATCAAATACGCACGTTAAAGATCCTGTAATCCATGTCAGCGTTCGGTGGGTTATGGAAACAAGAACATACCCAGCATGCACACCCCCGAAAACGGAGTATGGCTGCCTACATGGCGGGGTAAAAAAAAACCGGTCATACACGTAAAAGCCCACCCGTGTGCATACGAGTGAACGCAGAAGAAGACGCAGAAGAATCACGGTAACGGTGCCTGGTGGGTAAAGGGTGGAGATTTTTCCCATCTCCCAGGTCAACAAATGTGCAGACATGCTAGTACCTGAACCCCCTTCGTATGTATACGCACTCAGAAGATCAAATACACGCGTTAAAGAACGTGTAATCCATATCAGCGTTCGGTGGGTTATGCATATGGAAATAAGAACATACCCAGCATGCACACACCCCCACCCCCACCCCGAAAACGGAGTACGGCTGCCTACACGGCGGGATAAATAAACAAAACGGTCATACACGTACAATGTTACATGTCTGTCGGAGTGTGTATGTGTGGGTGCCTGAAATCTGATTGAATGACACAGGAAACGAATCGAATGACTAGCGCCCAATGGCAGTCGTCAGTCTGTTCTACCCAGGTAGGCAGTCTGTTGTGCGAATGACCCCAAGTTTGTAAAGCGCTTAGGGCTTGGTCTCCAACTGAAGACAGGCGCTATATGTCTCCATATATCATCATCATCACTGGTGAACACTGGACGAAGTCCAACGCCTAACCCCGATTCTGACAAGGGGCTTAAAGACAACAAAAGTATGACGTCGGATGATCTTGGATTTTGATTGCCTCACATCATGATCAGTGTCAGGGGATGGGTTCGTCAATAAGTCAGCCCCCCAAAAAATCAGTCAGGCAGTTAGTGAATCGATCAGACAGGCAGGCAGGCAGGCAAGCAAGTAAGTGTAGAAGAAGTGCTCCATATAATCTATCTGATTCTGGAGTCAGGTGGTCAATTGGCTGTAATGAGGGATGCTGCTCAGCTCGTCCAATCACTGGACTGTGCATCTGCAGTTGGCTGTCTGGTCAGTCAGTCAGACAGACAGTCTTTTTCCATTTCTTCTTCTTCTTCTTCTTGGTTGCTGTGGAAACAGACAGGTGGATGGTAGCATGCAGTCCTTTGCATTGCTCAGGGCTCCGGAATTAGAAATATCGTGACCTTTCTGCTTCTGTCCCTGTCTCTTGTGTCTCTGAACTCTCTCCGTCTGTTTGTTGGTTCGTTTCTGTGTCTGTCTTTCTGTTTGTCTGTCTGTCTGTCTCTCTCCATCTCTCTCTCTCTCTCTCTCTGTCTGTCTGTCTCTCTCCCTCTCTCTCTTTCTCTCTCTGTCTGTCTGCCTGTCTCTCTCTCTTTCTCTCTCTCTCTCCCTCCCTCTCTCTCTCTCTTTGTCTGTCTCTCTCCCCTCCCTCCCTCCATCTCTCTCTCTCACTCGCTCCCTCTCTCTCTCTCTTCGTGCTATATGTATTTATGAACTGTTCACATACCCCTTCATTAGGGGCCATGGCCTGTAATGAATAAATCTTCCGTCTCTCTCTCTCTCTCTCTCTCTCTCTCTCTCTCTCTCTCTCTCTCTCTCTCTCTCTTTCTCCCTCTCTCTCTCTTCCTTTTTTGTTCTCTCCTTCTCTCCCCCCCCTCTCTCTCCCTCTGAGACTGTGTGACAGATAGAATCATAGGTGGGTTGTTTTTTTTCCAGAAAGTGTAAAAAAAAAAAAAATCCTTTCTTGTAAACCCATAAATGAAATAAATGATTCTTCACGAGGTGTGCAGCAAGTAACTGCATTCATTGTTGTAAGCAGGAACTTCTTTCTTTCACTGTGGTGGGTCTCCAATGCAAAAGGAAAAAAAAAACAACAAAAGCCAGATCATAGATATCTGCACTGGCCATATCAGGCAGGTATTTTCCGTTTTGGGGAGAAAAAAAAAAGTTCACCCACACTGAGGTGCTTCGGAATATCGGTCTCCTGAATCTGTTTCGCTTTCTTGACATGGACGCGGGTTCTGTGGCTATGGGTGCTGTCGATCAAGACTGTCAGTGTTTCTCATCACAGTTCTGATGTCATGAGTTATGAAGTTCTTGACACGTACCAACTTTTCATTTCTCTATCTTGAAGGGTTAAAAAGAAAAAAAAAGAAAAGAAAAAAAAGAAAAAAAAAGCGTGACCAATCAGACTAGCGTTTCGATCCCTTCATTGTCTTGTCATACGTTTACGACGCATATCAACTTCCACCACCACGTCCGCACGCCCTGACGTCCCCCTTCCACTTCCTCTCTCTCTCTCTCTCTCTCACACACACACACACACACACACACACAAGAGAGAGAGAGAGAGAGAGAGATAAAATCGGCATTATAGAATCGATTTGCGACGGCTCAAACGCTCGCGCACGGGAGGCAATGCATTGCAGGTTATCTGTGCGTGGCTTTTAATTCGCCAGACGAGCACGGGAGAGCAGTGTGTGATTGCTGGGAGGGAGAGAGAGAGAGAGAGCCCTGTGTGTGTGTGTGTGTGTGTGTGTGTGTGTGTGCACTATCGCCCAGTGAGCGAAAGATAGGGACGTTCAAATGCCCCATGCTTTGGATGGAGGGGACATCGTTGCTCTTCCATCTGCGTGTGTTGTGCCCAAGGATATAGATATTATGAGTCTGTGATTGTATCCATTATGGAATTACAATACGCCTGTGGTTGTGCTGTTATGTAATTATATAACACGCCCGTAGTTTTACCAGTATGTAATTATAATACGTCGGTGGTTGAACTGTAAGCATGTGCTCGTCTATTGTTAAACAGCATCACTGGTGTTTATAGGGGAAAGAAGTGTTCTTTTGTGAATACGTCCTATGGTGTCTGAGAACTTTTTAGTGTGTTGTAGTCAGAGATTTTTACGTTTAAACTTTACACTCTGTACTGTGAGTTAGGATATTGTGTGTTTTTCGTTCAACGAAAAATGTGAAATTTAAAATGAACAATTTTACGTCCAAATTCAAAGTAATCTGAAATACACTGATAAAGATAATTCACATCAAAATATCAGGCTCGCTTGGATTTTTTTTTTTTTTTTTTTTTTTTTTTTTTGGTCCAATTGTAATGCTATCTACTCTGACTTAACCGAGTAGATTATATATTTTTTGAAAAGAAAAAAAATAATGTTCAGCATAATTTATTTCTGGACATCCAGATTCAACACCCTTTGTAGTGAATTTCTTTAAATGCAGACAGTGTCAACACAGCACTTCAGAGTTCAGATTGATTTTACTTCCAGATTTTTAACGCCTTCAACCTTGGAACCAGTTTGAGCGATAGATTGTTGACGAAGAAGATGACATGCACAGCTTTTCGTCTAATATCACTTATAGTGAAAAGACGTTAAACTAAAGAACGAACGAATGCACAGCTTTGTCGGTCAGCAAAGTACTGGAAGGCTAGCTTTTGTAGCTGGGACGTGAAGGACATTCTGTGATGAACCACCTGGGAAAAGAGGTCATCTGTGGATTGAACTTGGAATGTGAGAGGTTTCAGTTTCAGTTTCAGTTTCAAGGCGGTGTCAAAGCTTGCTGATTGATCCATACGACAGCACATCTGTGCAAAAAAAAAAAAAAAAGAAATAGAATAAAATAAAGTAAATGCATCAGGCATTGAAAGCTTGACGTTACAGTTCGTTGACTGCAGTTAACGTTTGTGTGAAACTGGGCAGGTGGCACTTTTTTTAAAATTTTTTTTATTTTGTCATTGCATTCATCTTTTCATTTTTTCGGACTGAAGGAAAAAGGATAAAAGAAAGAAAGAAAAAGATAGTAATCGGTTTGAATCCAGTGATCGTTGTATATTAAACAAACAAATTGATTTTTTTTTAAAAGATGTGGACAGTATTTGAAGTACGTCAGCGTCCGAATTATTGGTTATTTTGTCGTCATGCTCAGGCAGTAGATGAGACAGTTTTATGGTTGCACGTTTGAGTATCATTCTTACTTGTGCAGACCTTTGGTACACACAAACTCTCTCTCTCTCTCTCTCTCTCTCTCTCTCTCTCTCTCTCTCTCTCTCTCTCACACACACACACACACACACACACACACACACACACACACACACACACACACACAGAGAGAGTCCCGTTACGTCTTTTTTTTTTCATACTTTCAATCTTCTTCCAATCACGAGGTAATATTGACAATGCCAGTCCCTCTGACCTGTACAAACTAACCCCTTCCCCGTCCATCCCCAACCATCCCCCACACACACCCTCTTCCCCTACCTCACGCCTCCTTCATCGCACCCCCCCCCCCCTTCCTGCCCCTCCTCCTCCTGCCCTCCCCCTCCTCTCCTCCCTCACGACGCCCCCCCCCCCACCCCCCGCACCCTCCCCCCCCCCCATCTCTCTCTCCCAACCCCCCTCAACTAGCTCAAGCAGTGAAGACATCGCAAAGCCCTTCCCCAAGTCCCTCAAATCGATTCTTTCAGCATCGCCAACAGGGGAGAGAAGCGAAACAGACAGACAAGACCCGGCTCCATCACCACAACAGAGTAAGAAAGAAACAGAAGGCAGAGAGGTAGTGGCAAGCAAGGAGTGAGCGTTCCTGATAGTGGCAAGCAGTAGTTTGGGGGGGAGGAAGAGACAGAGAGACTGAGAGTGAGCGTTCTTGCGAGCGGGCAAAACTCTGGTCCTTTACTCCGGGCTACAAAGAAGAGTGGAGAGAGAGAGAGAGAGAGAAAAAAAAAGCCAGGGAAGGCACGTCTCACATCAATCTGTCTCTGTTGGTGGTGGTGGTGGTGTGGCGTCACGCTCAGAGACCTGTGTGTGTATGTGTGTGTGCGTGCGTGTGTGTGTGTGTGTGGAAACGATCCCAGCTACCGTCTTCTTCTTCCTTCTTCAACCTTCTGCTTGTGCATCTGTGTGTATTTATGTGGGTGGCTTTTTGTTTTTGCTTTTATTCTCTGTGTATATGTGTGTGGATTCCTGGAGGGAACCAAGGAATCGGCGAAGTTTACTTCCATAGATACAGATATTGAAAATAATATTAATATACACACCTGGCTGTGCCCATGATCAACCCTGGTTCACGCGGAAGTCCCAGTCGTTCGGTGAGTTGTTTTTTTGTGTGTTGTGCTTTGTGGTTTGGTTTGGTTTGGGGTTGTGGTGCGAGTGTGTGTGTGTGTGTGTGTGTGTGTGTGTGTGTGTTTGAGTGTGCGTGCGTGTGTGTGTTCGTCCCGATGTGGTTTTTTTTCCTGATATTTTTTGTCGTTTCTTGTAATGTAATTTCGTTTTTGTTTGTTATTCTTTTGCATTTACATCTTTATCTGTTTCTGCGTCCTCTGTACCTCTGTCTATCTCTGTCGCGATGTCCTCTGTACCTCTGTCTATCTCTGTCTGTCGCTATGTCCTCTGTACCTCTGTCTATCTCTGTCTGTCGCTATGTCCTCTATACCTCTGTCTATCTCTGTCTGTCTGCCTGTCGCTCTGTCCCTCTGCCTCTGTCTCTATCTCCATCTCTGCCCTGTCTGTCTGCCTGTCTTTCTTTATCTGTTTGCGCATTATTCTATCAGTCTTTTCTCTTTATTATTATTATTATTATTATTATTATTATTATATACATACATACATACATTTTTTTTTTTATTATCACTGATTTTCTTTTCTCTCTATACCTTTTTCCTCATTATTCCCTGTTGGGCCGGGGCAGCATGTAAAATAAAATAGATAAACAAGCACAGGATTCTGCTGAATCCTAGTTAATAAAGATTGTGTCTTCTGTTGTCTCTCTGTGTCTATTACCCCCCTCCCCATCTCTCTCTCTCTCTCTCTCTCTCTCTGTCTGTCTGTCTGTGTGTGTCTCTCGATCTCTCTCTGTGTCTCTCTGTCTCAGTCTCTGTCTGTCTGTCTGTCTCTCTCATCTGGCCTGCCTGTTTCAAATTCACGATATGGTTTAAATATTGTGTTCTTGTGTACGTCATATCCCTATGACGATGAGCAATGGCCAGAAAAATGATCAAACCATTCGTGTCAAAGTCGTTTCCTCCCTCTCTCTCTCACTTTCTCTCTCTCCCTCCCTTCCACCACCTCCTTACTTCTTGTTCTTCTTTTTCTTCTTCTTCATCATCATCACCACCACCATCATCATCATCATCATCTTCTTCTTCGTCGTCGTCTTTTTTTTTTTCATCTTCATCTTCTTTTGCTTCTTCTGCTTCTTCCATTGCAGTCATCTTTGTTTCGTAAGGCGATGCCTCCATCAATCCATCACTTTCTCATTCCTTCAGATTGTCGCCACAGTCGACAGTTCCTTTCGATTTCTGTGGACGGTGTGAGGGGGAAGGGAAGGGGGAAATGGAAGAGAAAGTTGGCAAAGGAACGGTTTGGATTTATTTATCTTCCTTTTCTTTCGTTCCTTTTTTCTTTTCTTTTCTTTTTGCGGTTTCTTTTACGTCCACCACCATCACCACCACAACCTCCTCCTCCTCCTCCTCCTCCTTCTCCCCCTCCTCCTCCTCCTCTTCTCGGGTTCGTGCTGGCGTTGTTTGACGTGGAAGGATCGAAACTGTTGTGTGAGCAGAACCATTGGCAGTGTGGAACGAGTCGATGATCGTGCTTCTGTCACACGTGTTCCTAATTAAGCGAGTTGATGGAGATTTTTTTTGGGGGGGAGGGGGGGGGGGAGGGGGTGGTGGTTAGGGGGGGGGGGGGGTAAAGTTTTGCGTTTCTGCCTTTCTTTATGTGTGTGTGTGTGTGTGTGTGTGTGTGTATGGATAGACAGACACGCTTTTTCATCAAACGATGGTAGACAAATATGTATGACTCTGTGAGTGAATGAGTGAGTGAGATAGATAGATAGATAGAGAGAGAGAGAGAGTGGCAGAGACCTAGAGACACTGGTAGAAAGCCAAGACACGGACACAGAGGGCGACGGACAGACGGAGTCGGGAGCAAAGGTGAATAAATAAGTTTTGAACAGCCATTCAGGAAGGCAGAAGTTACAGTGATGGTACAGTGTTACCACGTTACCATGTTTTGGATTTGTCGTGGTGTAATATCCTGGCAGTGTTTGCATTTCTCCAGAACGCATTTCGTCCATCACGTTGAAATAATTGTGACCTGGCCATGAGTGTGGGTTATTATTATTATTATTGTCTCTTGTTTTTGTTTCCGTCCATGTCAGTTGATAGAAATAGAAACAGGATCCGCCTTTTTTGTTCTTTGTGTTATTTTCAATAGAAAAGAAAGCTGCGCGATTTGTGTGTGATTGCGCGCGCGCGCGTGTGTGTTGTGTGTGTGTTGGTGTGTGTGTGTGCGTGTGTGTTTTCGCGCGCCTGTACTTTTTGGGGGGGTTATTGTTTTATATTATCATACATAAAATATATCTACTGGAATGACAAATGTCAGCAACAGCATCAACGACCATGAAGCAGATAATAATAAAGTTCACGCAGTCGGTCGAGGACAAACAAATATGAAACAGATACGCTGCCCCCTAAACTCGATATCCCCAGTGGCGAAAGAAGCTCATCAATATATTATTTTTGCTCCCCTTCCCTTTGGCTCCCGTCCAGTACAACAGAACAGATAGCATCCCTCCCAATCCGGAGTCATGCTGTGAGCCACTTTATAAAATGCACCGAACATGCCCAACGGTTTGTAGGATGAGCGTCTCGGGTCCTCATCTTACATAAAAGGCTTCCCTGGTGTGATATTTTAGATCCTGCAGAGTGCAAGCTACGAGATGGTGTTTAGTTTTGCTTTACTTGTGTTGTTCCACTGCAGAGGTGTGCGTGTGAGTTTGGGTGGGTGGGTGGGGGAGTTGGAGGTGGAGGTGGGGGTGGGGGGTATTGCGTAGTAATTATTGTCTATCGAGGGTGGCTTGGGGTTCTAGTTGTTAGGGATGTGTGTGGGAGGGAGGGGGGGGGTGAGGTGAAACAGGTGCTTGTTGTTTATTTGCCGTTTATGATTATACACTTGGAATGAGCTCCCTCGTTCGCTTCGTCAAATCATTGCACTTATCTCTTTCAAGTATTGCTTTAAAAGCTACTTCTCTTTTCTAAAAATAGCATCTCCCGCCCCCCCCCCCCCACCCCCCTGCAAACACACACACACACACACACACACACACACACACACACACACACACACACACACACACACACACATACTCCATCCCCCCCCTGCCTCTTCCTGTCCGCAGTTTCTCTTGCTTTCTGTGTTTGTTGTTTCATGTTTTGCTTTTTGTCTCTCTAAATTGGAGTTATGCATGTGTATGAATGACCGGTGTGTAAGCAGTGTTGCGTAAGATTCGACGTTGAAAAAATATTTCTTCTCCTTCTTCTCCTTAGTAGTAGAAGTAGTAGTAGTAGTGGTGGTACTGCTGCTATTATTATTATTATGATTTTGATTGTGAGGAAGGTGGCAGAATGGTTAAGACGCTCAGCTGCCAATACAGAGAGTCCGTGAGGGTGTGGGTTCGAATCCCGCTCTCGCCCTTTCTCCTAAGTTTGACTGGAAAATCAAACTGAGCGTCTAGTCTTTCGGATGAGACGATAAACCGAGGTCCCGTATGCAGCACGCACTTGACGCACTGAAAAAGAACCCATGGCAACGAGAATGTTGTCCTCTGGCGAAATTACGTAAAATGAAATCCACTTTCATAGGTACACAAATATGTAAGCATGCACTCAAGGCCTGACTAAGCGCGTTGGGTTATGCTGCTGGTCAGGCATCTGCTCAACAGATGTGGTGTAGCGTGTATGGATTTGTCCGAACGCAGTGACGCCTCCTTGAGAAAGTGAAACTGAAACTGAAACTGATTGTATGTCTTCCTTGGTGTCCTACATGTTTGTCTGTCTCTGTCTCTTTATATATACCTTTCTCTCTCTTCTCCTCTATCTCTCTCCCTCTCTCCCTCCCGCTCTCTGTCTGTCTGTATGTGTGTCTCTTCTCAATCTTTTTTCTTTCTTTCTTTTGCATGTCTGTACTTTTGGTCCTTTACTTTCTCTTTCCTTTTGCCCGACACTTTTTGAGTGACCTTTGCTGTGTCTTCCCACTTTCTGTGAGGAGCAGGGGAGCAAGACAAACATGGAAACATCGAAAGTTAAGTCACCGAGGGAAGGGTTGCATTGTTTACCTTCACTTTTCCTTTGCTGATTCTCAACTCCCGCCGTCACCCCCCCCCCTCCCCTCCCCTCTCTCCCCCCCGGCCCACCCCACCCCCTTGCCCTACCACCACCACTACCACCGTCTTGTGTTCGGGGTGACATGGTTTGACGTATGAGGATTGAACTGTTTGTAAAAGCGAATGCAGAGCGGTGTGTTGAGTTGACGGGTTGTATTTCTGTTGCACGTGTTTCTAATTTAAACGAGTCGATTATTGGCTTGAAGTTATGTACCTTGTGTGTGGAGAGAGTTAGCACTCTTTACTATTTGAGTCGATAAGAATTTAGTTTTGTGCTTTTTTTTCTGTTCTTTGTTGCTGTCTTGCTTTCTTTCTTTCTTTCTGTTTATGACTGCATTTCATCACTCGCTGGTTGACATGTGAATGGGACTGTTTGAGCGTGTTTGGAAAGTAAAAACAGAGAGAGAGAGAGAGTGGGGGAGGTGACGGGGGGCAGGCAGGCAGGCAGACATACCGTAATAGAGAGAGAGGGAAAGACATAGAGGGAGAGAGAGAGAAGGAGACGGAGGGCATATATACTGTAATTCAGATTCTAGCGTTTTATTTTTATTTATTTTTTTTTTTACCAAGTACCATAGAACGTGGTAGCTTGAAAGACAATACGTGTAATCATCACTTTTTGGACTCAAATTATTGCCACGAAATTTCGTACTTATGATTTATTTGAAGCTTTGTGCCTGTAGTAAAGAGACAGACATTCAGAGAAAAAGAAAGACAGGGACAGAGAGTGTATGAGTTGTGTAGGTGGGGTGGGGGTAGGGGGGTGATACATTTTGAAAAAGCGAAGCGCTCCCTTCACAGAGGCAGAAGTGACAGTGACAGTATTGTCTCTGTAAAACCTGCAGAGGTCGTCACGACGGTGGACAGTACGGTGGCCAAATGATTAAGGTTTGAAATTTATTTTAATCCGAAAACCCCATTTGGGCAGACGGAAACACAATAAAGAAAAAAAAAAAAAGAAAGAAAAACAGGTCCATATCCGTCAGACGGGCAATAGCACGATGGAAAAAAAAACAGACAAAAGAAAAGCAGTATTAACGGAGGGGATGGGGGGGGGGGGGGGGCGAAAAAAAAAAAAAAGAAAGAAAAAAAAAAGGTGACGTGAAGTGTATAACCGACTGCTTTCTGGGTGACTGTAACAACAATAAGAATGACATCATTTAACTTATAGAAGTTTAGGATATAGAAAACCTGCAAGTCACATAACTAGACCTAAGCATGCAAATAAATAGCAATGCATTCAATATATGGAAGAAGAAAAAAAGAGAAGAGAAACAGGAATACCCCTGGAAATAAATAAATCACTTGTAGCGTGTCCTGCTGTTTTCCTGGCATGACAAAACACTATGGACATCAGTGTTCTAGAGCGCTGGGTATCGTCCCAGTTTTTCTGTGTTCGATCTGTGATTTCGGCGCACCGTGTGGGTAAAGGGTGGAGATTTCCCCCATCTTCCAGGTCAGCGTGTGTGCAGACCTTCTTGTGCCTGAACCTGAACCCAGATCGTGTGTATAAGTACGCAGAGCATCAAATACCCACGTTAACTCTCTCCATACGAACGGCGAAAGAGACGACGTTAACAGCGTTTCACCCCAGTTACCATCATCAAAATATTGCAAGCGGAAGGCTCTTATACTGAAGAGGTGAATGTTGACAAAGAATACCACAATTCTGACAACGGAAGCTAAAGGTTGGGTCATTCAGACACCCACTGGACATCCGAGGGGTCTGTGTAGAGGAGAAGAGAGGACTGGCCGTACTGAGTGAGTTAAAGATCCTGTAATCCATGTCAGCGTTCGGTGGATTATGGAAACAAGAACATACTCAGCATGCACACACCTGAAAACGGAGTACATGCCTACATGGCAAGGTAAAAACGGTCATAAACGTAAAAACTCACTCGAGTGAACGTGGGAGTTGCAGCCCACGTACGGAAATCATTATTACGGTAAGGGCACCATCTTTCGTAGCTGTATGCACTGATTAAAATCGACGTGTTGATTGTATTCTATTGTATTGTATTGTATTGTATTGTCATAACAGATTTCTCAGTGTGAAATTCGGGCTGCTCTCCAAGGGAGAGGGCGTCGCTACAGTGGTACTGCGCCACCCGTTTTTTTTTTTTTTTTTTTTTTTTTTTTTTTTTTCTGTCTTGTTCTTTAGTTTCCTATAGAAGTGGAGTTTTCTATAGAAAATTGACCGGGGACCCCCCCCCCCCCCCCCCCCCCCTTCTTCCCCCCTTTTTCCGTTGGGTTCTTTCTTTTACATGCATCAAGTGCATTCTACATAAAGTTTATCATCTCATCCAAATGACCAGAGTCCAGACAACTGAAGGTCCTGTGGAGGGGTATGATTTCGACCCAGCACCCTCAATTCTCTCGCATCCTAGGCAGACACGTAACCACTCGGCCATCACTCCACTATTGGTCCTGATGATAACAGACTCTGTCAGCGGCCCAGCTATCTCCACATGAATGAAGTGAATCATCGTGTAGAAGAAAAAAACAAACAAACCTTTCCATCAAGGTGGATTATTGTTTGTCTTGTTCATTCCATGTTAACACTTTAAGTCAAGTCAAAATGATCTTTGCTGATGGTAAAGGAACAAGCTTATAACAGCTATTTCTACATTCTGCCATCAGAAGAAGAAAAAAAAAAGAAAAAAAGGAAAAATAGGGGAGTTGGGGTGGGGAAAGCATAAGTGTGTATGTGCGTGTGTGCGCGTGTTTATGTGTGTGCGTGCGCGCGCGCGCGTGTGTGTAACATGCACAAGCATTTGTGTGTGTGTGTGTGTGTGTGCGTAACGTGCACAAGCATGCTTGTGTGCATGCGTGCGTGTGTGTGCATGTGTGTGCTCTCACACGCGTAGTTACGCCTTCGTTTTGGAAAGCAACTCATTTATTGAGATGGATTACTACCAAAGAAACAAGATTGACGACTATGAAGAAAGTAGTATCTTCGAAGAAACATACAAATATGAAACACAAGGACATGCCCTTCAATTTGATTTCCTCCTGCAGGAGGAAAGCATCGGAACAATTTCAGCTCCCTGTCTTGGCTTGGGTCCAGACAGCAGATGTCATCTCAACCCGTCAAAACGGAGAGAAAAGTTGTGAACCACTTCACGTCACACACCACACACACACACACACACACACACACACATACGTGCGCCCGAGTGTGTGTGTGTGTGTGTGTGTGTGTGTGTGTGTGTGTGTGTGTGTGTGTGTGTGTGTAATATAGACACGTAATATATGATATGTGCTTCTCTGTGTGTGTGTGTGTGTGTGTATAAGTGTGTGTGTGTGTGTGAACATATGTGTGTGTATATATAATTAAGAGAGAGAGAGATATATATATATAGATATGTATATTACATAGATATGTGCGTGTGTGTGTGTGCGTGTGTGTGATTTTTCCGATGGCTGAATTGGTTTGTGAGATGAGTATGTCAAGCCTTATCTTGAATGCAAGCTTCCCTGGTGTGGGAGTTGAGATCCTGCTGCTGATTCTGTGGTCTTTGGCTGTGGAGGTTTGGCGGGGGGGAAATGCGTGGTGATTTTTGTCTGTGGGGGGAAGTCTGAGGTTCTAGCTAGTATGAGATGCAGAGAGATGGGGTTGGTATCGACGGGCGCAATAGCCGGGTGGTTAAAGCGTTGGACTGTCAATCTGAGGGTCCCGGGTTCGAATCACGGTGACGGCGTCTGGTGGGTGAAGGGTGGAGATTTTTACGATCTCCCAGGTCAGCATATGTGCAGACCTGCTAGTGCCTGAACCACCTTCGTGTGTATATGCAAGCAGAAGATCAACTACGCACGCTAAAGATCCTGTAATCCATGTCAGCGTTCGGTGGGTTATGGAAACAAGAACATACCCAGCATGCACACCCCCGAAAACAGAGTATGGCTGCCTACCTGGCGGGGTAAAAACGGTCATGCACGTAAAAGCCCACTCGTGTGCATACGAGTGAACGTGGGAGTTGCAGCCCACGAACGAAGAAGAAGAAGAAGGGGTTGGTATCTGTGCTTTGTTATGCTGTGTCGTATGTCTCTTTGTCTTCTCTTTGTCTGTCTTCCTCTGTGTACAACGTGGCTGTTTTCTCCTTGGCTTTCTTCCTATCCCTGTCTCTGTCTCTCGCTCTGGTTTATCAACCTCTCTGTCTCTCTGCTTCACATCTGTCACCTCCCATCGGGTTTTTTTCCCCTCCCTGAAGGTTGTTACCCCTTGATACCGTCTCATTCGATTTCTTTAGAGGGTAGGGAATGGGAGGCAGATATTGAAGTCAGCTGAGGGGGGATGGGTTCGATTCTATTACTTCTTAACTTCTACCCCATCTCCTGCTTCTCTCTCTCTCTCTCTCTCTCTCTCTCTCTCTCTCTCTCTCTTCCGCACCCCTTTCTACCACCACCGTCTTCTTGGTTTACGTTGGCATCATTTGATGTGAGACGATCGAATTGTTTTGTAAGTGAATCAACGTCAGTGCACTCAGTCGGTGACGGTATTTGTGTTGTATGCATTCACACTGAACCGAGTCGATAAATATTTCTTCTGTTGGTCTTCGTTTTCTGCTTGTGTGTGTGTGTGTGTGTGTGTGTGTGTGTAGCCCAAGCCATGATCCTTTCCTACATAGACGCTTTCATTTGCTTTCACTTTTACTTCCAACTGGAGATATCTCCCAAGAGGGGGGAGGAGATTCATCTGAGACTGGGTAGAAATCACTACCGCTTGTGATAGATAATCTGAAGGGAAATCGTCTTTTTAATTTTGCAATTTAAAAAAAATTCAATTTTGCAACCTGAATTTCTTTTCCTTTTTCTCTGGTCGATTTGATAAAACAGATCCAGGAGAACCTGTTTTATGGCTGAGGATAAAGTGGGATATTTTTTTGCCCCGTAACTATGGAGCAGTCTGGGACCAAGGCTACCAGTTTCTTCGCATCAGGCGATTCCACGCTCTTGATCGCCTGTGCTCGGCTCGCATGTCTGCATTTTCGCTAGCTGTGATTTTTTTTTAAATTCTTTTTGCCCTACAGTAGCGTCGGAGAGAGAGAGAGAGAGAGAGAGAGAGGGGGGGTGGTGGCATAAGATATCATCTTTATTGAAAAGGATAATAGATAAGCAAATTGCATGCTTTTTTTTTTTTTACATCCACCGTCGTCATAATGCGTGACTAGAGCAAACAAAGCGAGAGAGAGAGGGGGGGGGGGGGGGGGAGGAGAGGAAAAGAGAGAGGGGAGAGAGAGGGAGATGGAGGGAGAGAAAGAGAGTCAAGAGAGAGAGTAGAGAGGGAGAATGATGGAGGGAGGAGAATCACAAAATAATTTACCCAGCTAGAAGTCATGGGGTGATAAGCAAGACTTTGCCCAACCATGAGGTGATAAGCAAGAATTTGCCCAATCATGGGGTGATAAGCAAGAATTTGCCCAATCATGGGGTGATAAGCAAGAATTTGCCCAATCATGAGGTGATAAGCAAGAATTTGCCCAGTCATGAGGTGATAAGCAAGAATTTGCCCAATCATGAGGTGATAAGAAATGATTTGCCCAATGATGAGGTGATAAGCAAGAATTTGCCCAGTGATGAGGTGATAAGAAATGATTTGCCCAATGATGAGGTGATAAGCAAGAATTTGCCCAATGATGAGGTGATAAGAAATGATTTGCCCAATGATGAGGTGATAAGCAAGAATTTGCCCAGTCATGAGGTGATAAGCAAGAATTTGCCCAATCTGAATTTCGTCATTGCGCTTTAATTAAAATACGATGAAAGATATGGGTTTATTTTCATCCCAGTCTATAACTTTTTTTTTTTTTTTTATCAGACAAGTTGTTTTGAAACGTTGGTAATGTGCCACATCTGTCCATTATTAAATTTTGTGCCACTCCTGCATTCCAAAGTCAAACAGTTTTTTGTTTAAGAGAGAGAGAGAGAGAGAGAGAGAGAGAGAGAGAGAGAGAGAACGCAAGAACGCAAGAATTTTATTGTATAAGCCATATGACCCGTTACAACAGATCGTGCGGACAATGACAGAGTGAACCTTTGTTATAGTAGACTATGAACATAAGAAAGAAAGGAAAAAAAAAGCATTAACGACGTCGGTTTGCATATTAAATGTATCTTCCAATGTCATGGAGGCAATGCTTGTCTTGCATCAAATGCTGAAACCTAGTCATCGACGGATAAAGCGTGTATTTTTTAGGAATATACTTCTGAGAGAGAGAGAGAGAGAGAGAGAGAGAGAGAGAGAGAGAGAAGACGAAAATGTGAACACCTTCACCCAGACTGCCCCGTTCAAAGCCAAATCTTTATTATTTCAAACACTTAGCAGACACATATACTAACAATTATCAATTGAATTATATCGTAATCAATAAGCATTCTGCTTTTGATCCATCAAAGTTAACTCACTTCCTCAAGCAGAGGCGGTTTCAGAGTCTGTGGACTAGTCCGATTTCACACCTCATTGAAACTGAAATTGGAAGCACTTCAGTTCTGGTAACATTAATTTTACCAAATGTTATACTTTTCATTTGGGACTGGATCAAAGTCAATACCACTGGGGGGGGACACAAGTCATTCTTATGTATTCACTTTTTCTTGACATGAAAGGAAATGGTTGATATAGAGTGTTCATAAGCCATAGATGTGCGTTTCATTTTTTCATGACATGAATGGAAATGGTTAATAAAGAGTCTCCGCCTTATGTATATATATATATATATATATATATATATATATATATATATATATATATATATATATTGCTTTATCAGAGAGACAAGACGAGAGTTAATATACAGAAATCATTAACTCTCCTCTTGTCTCTCTGACAAAGCAGAGCTCGGGAGGGAACCGGTAGTTCTGCATGAGGATGAAAGAGGGGTGGGTTTTTTGTGTGTCTCGGAACCTGATAGAAGGCAGTCTGGGACACTGTCTACCAATTTGCTCACATCAGTCGATAACCCGCTCTTCGCCATTCTTGTCTGCTTGTTTGTCTGGATTTTCGCATGCTTTTTGGGTTTTTTGTGTGTTTTTTTCTTTTCTTTTTTTTTTTTCCTTACGCTGTGCAGCAGCGTCAGACAGACAGATAACGAGAGAAAGAGAGGGACGTTGGGCGGTGGAGGAAGGAAAGAGAGAGAGGGAGAAAGAGAAAGGGGAGGGTGGTAAGGGGAAGGGAGAGAAAGAATTGTTTATTGGGTGTGATGTTCACGAATCGATTTGAAATACTTTAAGTGGAGTAGGGGGTTACAGGAATTCTCTCTCCCTCTGTGTGTCTCTCCCTTTCTTTCTCTCTCCCTACCCTCTGTGTGTGTGTGTGTGTGTGCGTGTGTGCGTGCGTGTTTGTGTGTGCGCCTGTGCGCCAGCATGCTCTTGATTCCTCGCTCAGTACGATGAGGCAACGGAGCCAAAGGAATGTCGTGGGTCCCAAAGAAGCGGTTTTCATGCAGCTATCGGTTTGACAGATTGGCTGGCAACAACAGCAGAAAAGTCTTGGTCATCGTACCTTCCTCGTGACTGTATTAAATGGAAAACTTCACATCGTTCGTGACATTTTGATGACCTTACACAATGCAATACATGCCGATAACTTACTGGAACATGTTCCCCATCTCTCGAGAATGCTGCATGGCATCAGCTTGTTGTGTAATAATCGATAACAAGTCTTCGCCCATGACCATTAGTTATATTTAGCTGTTTGTTACGTTGTTAACAGCTGATCTCGTTTCCTTTCGTATCGAGTTTTTCTCGGCACTTGAAACACACACACACACACACACACACACACACACACACACAAAAACCCAGAAACCCCACAAAAACACACACACACACACACACACACACACAAACAAAAACAAAAAACACACAACAAAACCACAATCAGTTGTCATTCATATGGGAAACGACACGATGATTCTCTCGTTCGAGTTGAATTCTTTTATCTCGTCAGTTTTGGATTGAGGCAACCCCTGACACAAAGTCACGGAGAAAAAAGGTGTTTGGGCATGATCACAGTAACGACGTGAAGTGCACGTTGCCGTTAACTTTTTTCTTCTTCTTCTTCTTCTTCTTCTTCTTCTTTCTGTTATTATCAGACTCCGGTTTATTTTCATTGGAAACAGCAGAAGTGTGGTGCATGCCAGGTGTTGCTTTCGATACTTTCCCCCCCCCCCCCCCCCCCAGAAATGTTGTCATCACTGTCGCTTGCTGTCAAGTCAAGGAAGATGGGTCAATGACGACGCGAGGGTTCGTTGTGTCTTTGTTCTTTGATGGTGTGTTTGTCGTTCTGTCTGACGCCACGATGCCAACCCAGTGACCTCTGTGCATTGACAGTTGTGTCTGTTATGCGCTGACTTTTTTTTTTTTTTCTTCTTCTTCCTTGTGTTGTGGAGATGACGTTGCGCCCTCCCACCCCCCCCCACCCCCCCCGCCGCCCGCCCTCCCCCCCCCGCCCCTCCCCCCCCCCCACGTGTAACGTTTAGGAATACAGGGTAACCGAGAAATGAAATCATACTGGCTGTGGGCTGACATATTTTGTGTGAGACGAATGACAAGCCTCTGTGCGCACAGTTAATGAAACAGTGGTTGGATGAATAAAGATGTGTTGTCTTGTGCCCTTGTCATTTTATGTGTGGCGCACTCAGTGTGTCTGTGTGTGTGGAGAAACGTGATCAGTTGACAGGCTTTGTACACACACCTGCAGGAATCTTGTGAAGAGGGGGGGTGGGGGGGGGGGGTACAGGAGCTGGGAAAATAACCATATGTGTTTTTTGCGTGCGACCGATCGGGCGAAGGAAAGGGTTTCAACAGCTTTGGTTGTGTGTGTGTGTGTGTGGGGGGGGGGGGGGGGGGTGCGCGCGCGCGCGTGTGTGTGTGTGTGTGCGTTCGCTCTTTAGTTTGACGTCTTTTACACTGTAAGTAATATTAAACGAATTTGTGTGTGTATGTGTGTGTGTGCGTGCGTGCGTGCGTGCGTGTGTATGTGTGCGTGCGTGCGTGCGTGTGTGTGTGTGCATGTAAGTGCAAAACGCGTACGGTGTAAATCAAGGTGGACTGATCTTAGGTGTCGGTGGGAATAAATGAGGAAGTGGTGGTGAGTAGCCGGCACCAGGCATAACTGTGTGAGTGACGTGATGTGATGTGCTCCTGACCCCCACAGCAGGTGCCGGAACCCGACGGAGTGATCACCCCTCCCAGTACTCCACAACCCTCTGACCTTGACCCCGCCACGCCCCCTCCTGGTGCTGATGACGGCAGCAACGTGCCCGCACCCAGCCCGCCAGCACCACACATCTTCCCTAGAGTCCCTAATGTGCTGGAGCTGGAGGATGAGGCCGCGGAGCTCCTCCTGGCCAATACGGCCTCCGTGGCCTCCTCCGGACAGTCTGCGAACGTCCCAGAGCCACCACCACCGCCGCCGCCGCCGCCGCCACCGTCTCCACCCAAAGAAGCCAAGACAGGCGTGGCCACCTTCTTGAATAAGTTCAAGCACAAGATGATGGAAAAGCAGAGCCCCCAGAAAAAAGAAGCGACCAAGAAAGTGAGTGTGCCAGAAAGCGCCCCGTTGCAGGTGGTGACGTTTTCTAAAATACACAAAGTCAGCATCCTCAAGTCCCGCGACACGTCAGACTCCGAATCAGACTTTGAGATCGACGTGATAGCTGATGATTCTGACGAGGCAGACGAGGAAGGAGATGTCGACCTCGCGCATTTTGCAATAGACACTACTTTGGAAAATGTACCCGACTCCAAGCCACCAGAACACGGTATAGATCTTGAACCACCGACAAGTGACTTCCGTGACTCCGTTGACCAGACTAAATCGACGAGCACTTCTGCAGAGGAGGAAAAAAAGCAGCAGCAAGACAGTCAGGCAGTCACACGTTTCACCAACGCCCGGAGAAAAGTCCAGTGCATCAGAGAGTTTTTCTTGCGAAAGAGGTACACCCCGGAGATGTACTCCGGCTCTGAGCCTGACAGCTCCCAAAGATCGGACGCCCGCTGCTTCAACCGGATGAAGAACTCGGCCAAGGTGCGCATAGCCGAAGTGAAGAACTCCAGGTATGTCAGGACCCTGAGGTCGCTCCGTATCGTCCGACGTCCGTATCGTCAGTCAAAGCCCTGTCTGCCCTTTGCCATCGTCGTGAATCCGGAATATCAGGCTGCGGAGGTCCTGAAGACTCAGTTCCCTAGTCTGTGCCGACTGGCCAACAACTATGAGGTCAAGTGACGCTGTTTCGGGGATTTTATTTGTCTGTTTATTTATTTATTTGGTTATGGTTTGTTGCATTCTGGGGTGCTTTATTATCTTTTTCTTTTTTTCTTTTGTTTTTCCTTTTTGACACTGTTACTGTTACGTTCATGGATGGTTTTAATAAGGTTCTGATGGCGTTTTCATATATTTATTGTTGTTGCTTTGCGTGTGTGTTTTTTGAGTTCATGGTGATGTTTAAATGTGCTGAGGGTTAATGTGTTTGATGTGTGTACGCTGTGGCTGGAAGGGGCAGGGAGATAGAGCAACAGTGGTTTCGTTTAGTGCCACACCTGGTATTGAACTGGGAATTGCTTTTCGGAAATTGCACCGCTTGTCTTTACTGGTGTGGGGGTGGG
>NC_134880.1:41188137-41205637 GCF_041734735.1 Babylonia areolata
TGCTGATGATATTGCTATATGGATTCAGACATCCTTGAGGAAAAGGACAAGCGTACATTACATCAATTATGTACAGAAACATTTTCAGGGTGAACTCGATAGACTGAACAGCTATATGCACTCTAATGGTTTTGAGTTTTCTGTAGAAAAAACACATTTGATCCTCTTTAATAATGGTTATAATCCCAGCAAATTACCACGAATTTTTTGGGGGGAGGACGTGAAATATTTTTCAAGTCGGAAATAAAATTTCTTGGGATCCTATTTACTTCCAAACTAAACTGGAAGAAACACATTGATTCAATGGTGACTAAAGCAGTTAAAAGTTTAAATTTCTTAAATGTCTGTTGCTGTTTAGTGGAAAGCTACCAACAATAACAGGAGTAGCAGCTCCTATTAACTACATTGTGCATCAATAGACCCTTGTATTCCAGTCTTTGGAACGTCAAAGAATGTCGAATGATTTATAATCATCGGTGGTCAATGAGCCGGAATTTTAAGAGAGAGAGAGAGAGAGAGCATTTAGAATACACTGAGGCCGGAAGTCAGAGAGATAAAGACCTAACCTTTATTGTTGATGTTCTCCATCAAGGCGTTGATAATATTCTGTTGACTGTTCTTTTTTTCTCTCTTTCCCTCCCCCACACCTCTTTTTCTTTTTTTTTCTTTTTTTCTTTTTTCTTCTTTTGTCCTCCACCATCTTTTATTTGTTTTGGGTTGGGTTGTTTTTTTTTTTTTATACCCTTTTACTGGTCATTGCTCGGTGGCGTTGGGTTTGTTGTGGCATTCCTTAGGACACTCATCTTCTAGAAGATGGTTCAGGTTACGAACCTGATGGTGATACTAGTCCATCTGATAAACCCAACAACGAGGAGTCTTCAGAATCTGATGTCAGCGACAGTGAGGATTCTTCAGATGTTGTGCTGGAGAAGGTACGTTCATTTAGGTTCGGTTCTGTTTCTGTTCAACTGGTTTTGTTGGGGTTTTGGGGTTGTTGTTGTTGTTTTTTGTTTGTTTGGTTGGTTTTGTTGTTGTTTTTTTGTTTTTGTTGTTGTTGTTGTTTGTTTTTTTCACACTTTTTGGGCGTTTTCCTATGCTGGGGTGTTTGTGCGTGTTTTCTGTTTGAGCGTATGTGGGGGTGGGTTGGTGGTGGTAGGGGTGGTCTGCGCGCACGAACGCGCGCATGTGTTTTGTGTGTGTGTGTTTGTGTGTGTGTGTGTGTTTCAGTTTTGGGATGCTGACGTCAATTCGTACTGGTTTTGTATTGTCTGCAATCGTGTGATCCTTACTGCATGTTCTTGTTTTGCTGATGGTTTTTGTTTCGGTTTTTGTGTGTTTTTGCCTCACTTGTGTAAACAGTGTGAGTGTGTTATAACCCAGTGTTCGGTTGTGTGTGTGTGTGTGTGTGTGTGTGTGTGTGTACGTACGTATGTATGTCTGTGTGTCCATGGTAAACTTTAACATTGCCATTTACTCTGGAAATACTTTTGTTTGCCAAATCCAGATTTGACGTGAACATAGTAGTAAAAAAACATCTTCACAGTCATATTCATGATACGTTGTAAGTCTCCCGAATTAAATCACTTGAGGTACCCACCTGCCGCCAATCAATATATGTGGTCCATACTCACCACTTGGTCAAGCGAAACAACAACGAGCCTGTTGTTGAGTTGAAAGCTTTTTTATGGTGTGTAAGTTTCACCCCTGAATCTTCAGAAGGGACTTGCACAGGGGTGTGTCCTTCCTCCTCCCTGTGTGAGGGTGACAGCATTTCACGCGTGACTGCTTCACGGTTAAAGGGCCAGGGGATAGTGCAACGACCTCTCCTCTGCGATCGTCCTGGTGTGTATAGTGAAGTGTTAGAAATACTGTGTCCTTTTGGGTGGCGAGGGGGGAACTCTTGTGTCTGGAGATGTTCGTTTTTAACAGTAGATCGCTGTGATGCTGAATTCTGACAGCAACTTTTGAGCCCTCGGAGAGGACTCGATTAACTATTGAGTGCATGAGTACTGGGGGGCCTCAGAAGACTGAATTTAGGATTGAGTACATGGGTACCTCCGGGCCACATTCTGACAAGAGCTGTGCGACCTCACAAGATTGAACAAAGGATAGAGTGCAAGAGAACTGCATCATGATATGAACTCTGGGTCCGTCCTCAGGAAAGTGAATTACTGAGGATTAGAAATACTGTGTGTTTTTTCTTCTTCTTTTTTTTTGGGGGGGGGCGGGGGGGGCGGAGGGGGGTGGAGATGTTGTGTCTGGAAATGTTTGTATTAAGGTTAGGTCGCTGTAATACTGCATTTTGACATGAACACGATAGAGTGCAAGAGGAATGTATCCTGACGTGAAATCTGGACTCTCAGGGGACTGGATTAAGCAAAGAGTGCAAGGGCACAGTGTCCTCACATGAACCAGAATCTAGTCTCTCAGAAGACTCAGTTAACGATAGAGTGCGTGAGTACTGGTTCCTGACATGAACTCTGTCCGCTCAGTGAGTACTCGTGTAACGATCAAGTGCATGAGTACTACATTCTGCCATGAACTATGAAAAAAAAAAGGAAAACAAAACACGCTAGATCTTCAGAGGACCTCCGGGACAAGTCGTCTTTCACGCTAAAGATGTTTGAAAAGAAACAGATACAGCATAGAAAGTTTTGAAAAGGTGTCCTGATGTTCCCGGTTAGAACTGATACCACGAGGAGAAGAATGATAACTTTCTTGCCAGAGATGATTGTACAATTTCTGCAACATGGTAACTGTGATCATTCCCCCCCCCCTACACCCCCGAAAACATTCACTGCTAACGTGCCGAGGAGCTTTATCCACGAATGCTACTGTCTTGGCATTTCCGTTCAGTTTTTACCTCCACTGTCTTTTTTTCTTCTTCTTTGTTTCTCTTTCTTTCTTTCTTTCTTTATCCTTTTCTTTCTTTCTTTGTCTTTTCTTTCTTTCTTTCTCCAAACTCATTCATCCTGATGTAAGACAAGGAATATTCACCACCACCCTCCTCTCCTTGAAGAAAAATGTTATCTCCCCTTCCCTCAACATGCTATTATTCTCTTGCGAATTTCATTTGAAAATTTTCTTGTTCTTCTTCTCCTTCCTCCACCTCTTCCTTCATGTCCCCCCCCCCCTCCTCCTCCTCCTTTTCCTTTTCTTCCTCCTTCCCCTCCTCCTCCTCCCTTCCTCCTCCTCCTTCTTCTCTTCTTCTTCTTCATACAGCTCTCTAGTAAAATGAATCCACGTGATCGATCTGGAGGAGAACTGTGGGTGCAGGAGGAATGCATGGCACGCAGCGGTGTTTAACTCGTGTCAGCCCTCTCCCTGTCCTGGTCAAGATGAACGAGGGAGAGGAAGGGAGGCTGGGGTTGAGGGGGATGGGGGGGTTAAAGTGTTTTGGGACGTGCGTGTGCTGTGGGTCTTCTGTGAGGTTTTTGGCACAGCCTGCATGGTGACTGGTCAGAAAGTGGAGATTTTTTTTTTTTTGAGGGGGGTTGGGGGGGGGGGGGTTGTCACATCTTATGACAAACCAAGGTGTGTGTGCCTTACCCTCTCCTTGTTCTCCCACCTCATTCAGCTGGAGAGCGGTGTGGGTTGCGCGGATTGCACGGCAATCTCATGTGTCTCAGTTCAGGCTGTCACTGAACTGAGATCAACCTTTCCTGAGCTGGTCAGTCAGTGACAGGATTCTGACAGGACCGCTGGATACCCGCTGTGTTATTTGCATACAGAGAAGTTCCCCAGGAGAGCACTGGCTACTCGTCTTTCGAGCTGCTGTATGGGAGAACAGTACGGGGTCCCATGCAGATCCTCAGAGAACGCTGGCTCCACCCTGAGAGGCCAGAAATTCAGACCGCTGCTGAATACGTGGTGGAACTGTGAAACAGAATCGCAGAGTCTTGTTCCATTGCTCAGCAAAACCTCGAAAAGGCCTCAAAGCGGTACAAGCGTTATTTTGATGCCAAGGCAAAGCGAGGACAGTTCGCTGATGGTAGCAAAGTACTTCTCCTTCGCCCCACCAAACAGAACAAGCTGGAACTTGAATGGCAAGGTCCATACACTGTTCTGCGTCGGGTGGGAATCGCAGGTTATTGCATCCGGATTGGCGGGAAGGGAAAACTGTACCATACCAACATGCTTAAGCAATACGTTGAGCGTTCTGGGGGAACAGTCAGAACGAGGAAGTGTGTTTGATCTTTGTAACAATGTGTAAAAGTGTTGACACCTGAATGAGTCAGCTGTATACTGGTCATGTGTATCGTGATCTTTTAATACAAGTTTTATTAGATAGTAAGGCCAGCTATTCCATAATTCGCAGTTCATCCTGTTATTCCAGACTTAATAGTTTTCTTGTTTTTTTCCCATTTGTTTTGTCATTTCTTTGCATTTAGTTTCAGGATGGCAGTGTCTTGGCATTTATCTGTATGTGTTCATAATAATAGTTATAATAATAATCCCACATTGTGGATAATATGGAAGTGGGAATGGTTGTTATTGTGTTTGTCATTCTTTGTGACATTTTTATAATTGTTTCAAACTTTGTTTGAACTTGTGAGGGGGGCTATTGTCACATCTTATGACAAACCAAGGTGTGTGTGCCTTACCCCCTCCTTGTTCTGCCACCCCATTCAGCTGGAGAGTGGTGTGGGTTGCGCGGATTGCACGGCAATCATGTGTCTCAGTTCAGGCTGTCACTGAACTGAGATCGACCTTTCCTGAGCTGGTCAGTCAGTGACAGGATTCTAGGCTTTTCGCCCGGAACTGGCATTGGAGGCAGTCATGTCTGCTTTGCTCTCTTCAGGGCTGTTTGCCCGGTTCTGCACTCGTGAGTGGGGAGAGTTTTCCTCCGAGTGTCTGGTGTTCTTCAGTCGGTGTTCTGTGTTCGGTGTCTCTCAGCGTCTGGGTAGCAGTACCCGCCTGGAAGTGCTTTCAGCGTTCCCACTTTCCGTGTCTTCCACTGACTTCCCTGTCCATCCACTGACTTCCCTACCCTTCTACTGACCCTCCACTGTCTTCCCTGGAATCCCACTGCCAGCCTTTGATTTCCATGGTGTAGGCCTCCGTTGGTTGCTGCCGCCTGCCGCTGCCTTCCGTCGCCAGCGTTCTGTGGCCTGGTGCTCGGCTGTCTCGGTGTTCTTCGGCTTCGTAGTCACTGGTCTTCGCCTTCGTCGTCTCTGTTCTTCGTCGTCGTCACTTACTGTTCTCTGTTCTTCGTCGTCGTCACTTACTGTTCTCTGTTCTTCGTCGTCGACGTCGTCACTTACTGTTCTCTGTTCTTCGTCGTCGTCACTTACTGTTCTCTGTTCTTCGTCGTCGTCACTTACTGTTCTCTGTTCTTCGTCGTCGACGTCGTCACTTACTGTTCTCTGTTCTTCGTCGTCGACGTCGTCACTTACTGTTCTCTGTTCTTCGTCGTCGTCACTTACTGTTCTCTGTTCTTCGTCGTCGTCACTTACTGTTCTTCGTTCTTCGTCGTCAATCAATCAATCAATCAATCAAAAACACTTTATTAATCCACATGGAAATTAAGTTGTGCAATCACAGGCTCATTGTAAACACTGGCATAAAATCATGCGCAACATAAGAAGAGATTAAAACTAGTCAAATAAGAATTCCCAATAGCTGACGATATACTAACCCCCCCCCCACCCCCCACCCCCCCCACACACACATACTCATGTTAAGACAATAGGGTATTGCACAACAATATTAACAAATGAAAACATCCAACAAAAAAAGGGTATAAGATTACTAAAAATGACATGCGCGCACGCACGCACACACACCCACACACACATACACACACATGCACACAAACACACACACACACACACGTTAAGACCATAAGGTATTGTACAACAATACATAAATAAAAACATCAAGGGAATAAATCGTATATATAAGTAAAATGCACACACACACACACACACACACACACACACACACACACACACACAAACAACGTATGCATGCACATAACATATGTCACGCCAATAAGATTAGAACATTAACATTAAGATACATGAAATCCAAGTAAAATAAGAAAATATTTAAAAATCACTTCCGATCACACACACACAAAAATGCTTGCTTGCCCGTGCTCACCCGCTCAGTCCCACATGCACGCATAATGTCTGCTCCCATACACTCGTCTGCTGGTGAAGTTCAGGTGTTGCTGTGGCGAGGGGGCTTGGGGGGTGGGAGGGTTCACTTAGTGTATTGGATGTTTTGATTGTGTGCGCGAATGGCTGTAGGAATAAATGAATTAATGTATCGAGATGTTCTTGCGCGTGGAGCTCTAAACCTACCACTTATGTCTGACCTTCTGCTATTAATGTCATCATGTAGTCACGTACTGTTCTCTGTTCTTCGTCGTCGTCACTTACTGTTCTCTGTTCTTCGTCGTCGTCACTTACTGTTCTTCGTCGTCGTCACTTACTGTTCTTCGTTCTTAGTCGTCGTCGTCGTCACTACTTCATCATCGTCGTCATTACCTCATCATCATCGTTGTGTTTGTGTTTCCATGTCACTCTAAACACATATTCACACACTCACGTGCTATTCCTTTATTTTCCTCCAGAAGTGAATTTATTCACTCATGAGCCTATTGCCCTTCACTTGAAGGATTGTGATTATTTCCACCTTTTGTGCCATTCCATTCTCTTTAGTTAAGTTGCTGGATAGCTTGTCTTTGTAGTAGTGTGGCTTTGTTGCTTTCCGACGTCTGTTAAACCCTGTGTGTGGTGCCTGCTCCATGTGCTGATTAAATTTATATTGAACTCTTATTCTGTTATTGTCTGTGTTTGTGGTGTCAGGGTGTTAGTGCTGGGTCGGGTGGGGGTTACTTCTCCGGTCTCTTATAGGGCGTGACAGTTGTTTTGTTTTGTTTTGTTTTCTTATCAGTCAGTTTCCCAGGTCAGCCTAATAATATGTCGTAGGTTTTGTGGTGCTTCTGAACGTGTTTTGTCACTGTACTGTTTGTTGTCCGTATGGGATAGAATCATTTTGCATGTATTTTGTTACCAGGTGTACCGGGGTCACGAGGAATGTTGGGGTTGACAGTACATAGGACGTACAAATATGAATTTGACTAAATCACATATAACACAGATACAGTGGGAAACTTGATATGTACAGAAGTAAAACACACACAGACACACACACACACACACACACACACACACACAGAATTTGACATGGGACGGAATGGGTAATGTGAGGTATGGAAGCATGGCAGTCGTTCACGGTCGTTTCATTCAGGTCGTAGAAACACACGAGGATCTCTGTTTCTGTTTCGCTCTCTCTCTCTCTCTGTTTCTATGTCTTTCTGTCTCTGAATCTTTCTGTCTCTCTGTCTGTTTCTGTCTCTTTCTTTTTTTCCCTTTCTCTCGCTCATTCTCTCTTTCTCCCTTGTTATTTGTCCCTCTCTCTGTGTTTGCCTATCGCTTTTTGTACCCTCTATTTTATCTTACTCCCCTTCCCTGTCTCTCTCACTGTCTCTGACTGTGCACACACACACACACACACACACACTCTCTCTCTCTCTCTCTCCTCTCTCTCTCTCTTCTCTCTCTGTATGTACCCCATCTCTTTTCTGTATACTTTTTCTCTCTCTTTTTGTGTGTATACGTACCCCCTCACCTATCCCTCTCTCTCTCTCTCTCTGTCTCTCTCTCTCATTTTCGCTCATTCTTAACCACCCCCCACACCGCACACCCCACACCCCGTCTGTGACTTGACTACATATGACTGACGCGGAAAGAAAGCTCTCAGTGCAGAAGGAACCCATGGCACAGAGTGAGTTTCTTGTCTGCCCCTGAAGGAGATTAAGTTACTAACAGCTGATTACTTGGAGTGCCAGACTTCCGTCTCGCACCTCCTCTAAATCCCTGGTGTGGATTAAGGCACTGTCTGAATGGTTACAGCTTGATATTTTTTTTTCTCTAAGGTCAACGTATTATATGGAGTCCTGCTAAAGCCTCAACCCTCTGCAGGTGTGAATGTCAGTTTCAGTTTCAGTTTCAGTAGCTCAAGGACTGAGGCGTCACTGCGTTCGGACAAATCCATACACGCTACACACAACATCTACCAGGCAGATGCCTGACCAGCAGCGTAACCCAACGCGCTTAGTCAGGCCTTGAGAAAAAAGAAAAGAAAAAAGGGGAATAAATAATAGATAAATACATTAAAAACAAACAAACAACTACTACTACTAACAATAATATGTATAAGGCGCAAAAAGTCAGCTATAAGTGTACATAAATAAATAAATAATATTTTTTAAAGTAGTAATTATAATAGTAATAATATAATAAATAAATAAATAAATAAAAGACAACAATGATGATAAATAAGCAAATAAATGTACAACATTAAGACACACATTCACACATACACCCACATATGCATAACAGATATGCACCAAACATGCAGTTTCACAGATATGAAAGCACAGTCAAATACACATAAACGTACATGAGCCCCAACACACACACACACACACACACACACACACACACACATATTACCCTGCACCTCCTCTATCCCCCTCCTCCACACACTCATTTCTAGGCTATGAATGTCAGTTGTGTCCGATGCTGACCACCAGAACAGCAGAGGAAGCGGCTGCTGTCCCGACTATCTTGGCTAGAATGTGATTCTTGTATAATGTCTTGTCCACGTTACATCCCCCGTTCTCTTGGCAAAGTGGGCTACAAGACAGAGTTAGGATGGTCCCCAAAGGCCACCTTGTCCCAGGGCTGCAGCACCAAGAGCCTGTGCAACCCTGCCTCTTAGTTTGAGAGTCATAGTCCTCCACAAAAGACAAGAGCTGTAAATGAAATCTTATTGGACTGGATAAAATATTGATCATACAGCTCTCGCTTTGCTGTTGGTTTAACCGTAAGATTACGTCAGTCTCTGGCATGAGGCGAGTGTTGAGCCTCTGCATGTGTTCTCATGAAAGAAAAATGAATAAAAAAGAACACGATTGCAACATCAACGGTAGCAACCCTCACACACGTTTAAAAGCTCAATTCAAAGAATGGAATGAACGTAGGAAGTTCCAAGTCACGTTCGCAGCAGAGAGGGGAGAAGAAGAAGAAGGAGAAAGCCATGAATAAAACTGAAGCTAGTGTGGAAACTATGAATGCTGAAAATAGATCGATTTGATTTGGTGCCGTGATGATGGTCGGCTGATGATTGGCTCGCCGACACTGGCACGTGGTCTGAAGGGAATGACTGGCGGACGTCATAACGCCTGACTTGACGAACGTGGCTGAGAGGGAATAAAAATAACAACATCCAAACCAAGCACTAGGCGTGGACGATGCGGTGCATCACGTTTCGCCTACGAGCGTTTTGCCTACAGACTGTCAAGAACATCCGTTTCGCCTACGCCTTGTGCACCAGACTACAATACCGTAAACATCCAGATACATTTTGATTGAGTTTATTGATGACATAAACACCTGACGAGCTGAACTGCATAATTATGAGCATGCATCCATCATTTTTCCGTCCATCAGTTACCCGTTTACAAAGACTTCGTTCAACCTTTTTTTCTGATGTTCGTTTTTCTGTGACTGGCTTGGTGCTCTTCGTGTCCACCAATAGCTTAACTCCAGAGTTCAGAAGACCTTTTGCAGACTCAGTTTCATTTTCAGTTTCATTCTCAATAACAGGTATATATTTGTAGTTGGTTCAGTTGAAAAATCAATAATCAATTTCCAGTGGGATGAATAAAGATGTATATGAACAAAATACATGGCGTGATTCTGTTTGAGTAGTTGAGGTTGACAAACATTTCTGTCAGGAAATGTGGGCATGACATAACCTGTTGGCGATACCAGCGTGGGTGAGTAGTGCGAAAAGAACATGATTGTGTTGGCGAAACGCCCCTGCTGACACAGTGCTAAAAGAGGACGGGGACGGTGAAGGAGAACAAAGCGCAGCCGAAACGTGTGGCATGATGTGGGGCGAGGTGGGGTTTGGTGGGAGCTGGGAGACGTCCTGCCGTTACATTATGGGATGGTCGTCACAGTGAGGTCGTAAAGTGGCGGAAACACATGAGGAGGGATCTGTTCACATATCAGTATAACTGTGTGTCTGCATGTTTGTGTTTCTGTCTGTCTGTATGTATGTCTGTCTTTCATTGTATATCTCCCGTGTGTGTTGTGTGCCCTTGTCTGCCTGCTTGCCTGCCCTTCGTTTGCTCGTGTGCAGGCGTCTGTGTGTATGTGTAGTTGTGTGTGCATGTATGTGTGTGGGGTGGGGAGAGAAAGAGAGGGAGAGAGAGTGTGCTTTATGTGGATCTAATCCATTCTAACCCTAGCACCAAATGCAAAAACCACACAAGTCGTCGTTGCACAAGCCTTAATTTAATAGACGACGTCTGATGAAGCCTCGGCATCTAAACGAGTGCCACTCGAGCGTTCACGTTAATTTCAAGAATGAATTGTTAGCACTGATTGGTTGACAAGTCGGATCTGATCTGAAGTAGCATGCATTCAGTTTTTTAAACATTAGACTGGTTCTCGGGTCATCATTTCGCGAAAGAGGTGTCTAGAGTGAAATGATTTCACGGAGTTTCCAAACAAACTGGGAAAATACAAACGGCAATGTTTATAAAGTTTACTTTTTTCTCATCCATTGCCAAACTATGCAGATTTATACATAATGGATTTGGAACGCTGACTTCGAAAAAAAGAAAGAAAAAAGGAATGACTCCTTTCGCAGCGGTATTTCTAGGTCATGAGCTTTTCTGATTCTGTGCTCCACTTTGAGACTCCGACACACAGAATGTTGTTTGTTGTTGTTTTTTGCCGAGGGTGACCAGCTTCGGTTACAAATTTTTCATAGTGGTATCGTTTCTTGCATGCTCGAAGTTTGGCTTATATCATAGAATGACATCGGCTTACAGTTCAACCATCAGCAAATTGAAGGATGTATGATCAGTGATTTCTTCACTGCAGTGAGAATTCATTTACAACCTGGTCTTTTGTGGACTTTCAAACTAGTAGGCAAGACTGCACTGGCTGTTAGTGCTGTAGCCTTGGGGGCTAATTGGCCTTTTGGAACCATCCGAACGCGGACTGTCCTTAACTTATCATGGCCGAGAGAGTAGGGATTAACTTGGGCAAGACACTTTCCACTGGCATGTTTGTATTATTTAGGTGGTTTTGTACTCGTTAGAAAAGGAATTTCTAGACCCAGCATCATTTGTCCTTTTCCACCTAAACGCTGAATCATATATTAGTTGTTTTGGGGTTGTTGTTTTTTGTTTTTTTTGTTTTTGTTTGTTTTTGTTGTTGTTGTTGTTGTTTTAATTTGCTGTCATGAAAAGTATAACATCAAATTTGGCGTTATAACACTTCAACTTATTCACAATCCCATCTGAGTTTTTTTTCCCCATTATCATTCTCCTCACACTGATTCAGAAGAGATTTTTTTCGTTTTAGTTTGTTGAAAAAAAATCATATGCCATTCAGCGTTTAAGTTGAAAAGAAAAACAATTCTTGTATGACTGGGTCTGGAAGGAGATCTGAGAAATGAAGGTGCCTGAACTGCAAGTTATGGCAAGCGGCATGAAACATTTCTGTGTCCTTTCAAGCCTGACGCTTGGCATTACTGAGATGTCAGACATCAATCTGTCTACAGAGACTCCAATCACCCTCCATCCCCTCTCCTCCTATACCACTCCATCCACCTACCCACCCACCCCTTCCTTTTGGAATGCCAGAGACCAGGCACAAAGTGCAGTGCAGCTAGTGTTTCATTTGTGAGGTTGGGAAGAATACATCACATACCCATAGGGGGTTGTTGGGGGTGTTACTGTGATGTGCAGTCTGGCCTCCCTGTCACTGTGTGCCTGTGACGAGTTGAGATCACTGGAGCTGTTTTGAAGGTTAGCCATGGGTATCCCCAATTCTCAGCACGCTTAAAAAGGAAGAAGAAAAGAAACTTTCTTGCTCATAGTCTCGGTTGCAGACAAGTTTCATGTGAGATTCCAAGACCCGTTTTCTCCTTGTAGACAAAGTTTCGTTTCCTTTCAATCTTCAGATTTCACAACATTAGTGTGATTGAACATACACCGAGCAAACGTTTTAGTCCTATCGGTGAACATCCCATAAATCAAATTGTGATAATACAATGATTAGTTTTTAATTAAAGAAAATGAAATTTAAAAAGTCGCCTGTCTAATGATGATCTTGTGTTTGTGTACAAATTAATTAAATAAATAGATAAATATGTAATTAACAAACATATGAATAAATGAATGAATAAATGAATCTACATTTTAGAAAAATGAGGACGAGAAAACAGCAGAGTTTGACTGGATCACCCACATTGCTGGGGTTGTCTCCGGTAGCATGTGCAGGTCTTTCAGCCAAAAAGCAACTCCTAGTTTATTTGTTTGTTTGTTTTCCACTCTCACAATCCTTTCTCTTCTTTTACCTTCACAAGTCACCAGGCTTGATTACAGGTGGGCAGCAGCAGCCAAGCAGCTTCCAGCTGTCGTTGTTTTCTCGGCAAAGCGTCTGCGTCGGTCAACACGGTCATCAGCCTGTAAAAGGTTTGGGGTGACAAGTAGAAATCCTGGGTAATTTGACAGACATTTAGCAACGTTTCCTTTCTACATCAAACAAGCAGATTACATTGGATTTTCCTTTTCCACCTTGTTTTGTTCAAACTAGAACGTCTCCCATTTCCCTTCATCCCCTCCTCTGTCCACAATTACTTCCCCGCCGTTAATCACTGTTTGGAAAAGAAATCGACTGAGTTGTGAATGTCAGTGTGACGTTGTCTTCCATTTTGTGGCGCACTGATCTTGCCACATTGAAAGAAGCTTATGGGGTGTGCTTTTGTTTTCGTCTGAAAAAAAACAAAAAAACACGCGGGTAGGATAAAAGAGAGGTAAATGTAAAGCAGGATCGACAAATAAAAAAGGATAAAAGTGACTTAGATCACAGCAAAGCTATGCAGAAATCGATGGGGAGTCCGAATGGAAGAACTGCACGAAGCTCTTACGGGTCCTTTTATCCATGGCTTTTCGGGTGATGGAGGAGCTACTGGAAGCTCTTATGGGTCCTTTTATTCAGGACTTTTCGGTTGATGGAGGAACTATTTGAAGCTCTTATGGGTTCTTTAAGCCAGGACTTTTCGGTTGATGGAGGAACTATTTGAAGCTCTTATGGGTCCTTTAACCCAGGACTTTTAGGGTGATGGAGGAACTACTGGAAGCTCTTATGGGTCCTTTAACCCAAGACTTTTCGGGTGGTGGAGGAACTACTAGAAGCTCTTATGGGTCCTTTAACCCAGGACTTTTCGGGTGGTGGAGGAACTACTAGAAGCTCTTATGGGTCCTTTAACCCAGGACTATTCGGTTGATGGAGGAACTACTAGAAGCTCTTATGGGTCCTTTAACCCAGGACTTTTCGGTTGATGGAGGAACTATTTCAAGCTCTTATGGGTTCTTTAAGCCAGGACTTTTCGGGTGATGGAGGAACTACTGGAAGTTCTTATGGGTCCTTTAACCCAGGACTTTTCGGGTGGTGGAGGAACTACTAGAAGCTCTTATGGGTCCTTTAAGCCTTACTGCTCCTTCACCTGCACTGTTTCTACCAGTATAGTTAGGGTTTTCCGTCTTTGATCTTTTTAACATGTATGACCGTTTATGTTTGGCAGCCGCATTCCGTTTTCATGGAACATTGATTGAATTGCGAGCTCCCTGTTGTGCTTTGCTTGCAAAACGAACATTGCTTACTTTGTGGTATTCATAAAAGATATTCTGAATAATTTCTGCTTTACAAGAAATAAAAAAGGGTGGGTGTATTCTATCTTTAAAATAAATAAAACGGGTGTATTCTATCATTCCAAGATATATATATATATATATATATATATATATATATATATATATATATTGATAGAGAGACAGAGGACGAAAACCAACATGGGATAATCTTCGTAGTTGACACTGTGTAAAGCCAGCGGATAATCTTCGTAGTTGACACTGTGTAAAGCCAGCACATGACCGCCAGCAGTCCAACCCATGTACTGACCTAGAACGAGGGGAGAAATCACCATCCTGAAACCCATCAGCTACTGACGGGAACGGAAAGAGGGAAAGAGGAACCCCGCAGACCAATCAGGTGGCAGTCTTCGTTAGCCAGACAGACCAACTATCACTGGCCTCTCACCAGCAGTATGGAGCCACCTGATCGTCATACGTCGTACACGCTGTGTTTGTTTTTGATGATCACTGTATCGATTTGACCAAAGCGCTAGGTTGGTGGTGTTGGTGTGTTTTTGCTGGATGCGTTTTTAGTGGGTACAAATAGTAAAAATTTTGGAGGAACTAACTGTTGTAAATACGATGTGATTACATGTGATGAAATATGGTTTAGTATTATATTATATTATATTATATTATATTATATTATATTATATTGGTCGTATTGTATCGTATCATGCCGTATTATATTATTATGTAATATGACATAATTCTAATGCTAGTGTATTCAGGGATCAGAGCGTAACATTGAAATAATGACAGTCCCGTCAAAGGGGTTTAAACATTAAGATGCAAATGTTTCAGATCGTTTCCTTTGCTTGAAACACAAGTCTCTGAAATTTTGGAGGAGGCTATTATCACAGCAGCGGAATGAGAAGCGACATCACGTGAAAACTCGCGCGTGCTGGATTTTTTTTTTCTCCTCAACTCCCAGGGGTAATTATCAGGCCCTGGAAACATTGCGCCTTGTCCCCTCCGTTGACAGACAGGCCGCCATGTCAGGCGTGTTTTTCCCCCTGCGCAACGCCCTGCTGATGTGAACCCCCCATAGTTCAAGGGGCTGATACGACTGTCGGGTACTTACAGGGTCCTGGGTTCGAATCCCGGCTGCGTCTGGTGGTTTTAAGGTGGAGATTTGTTGTTGCTTTTCTTATCTCCAAGGTCAACACATATGCAGAGCTGCTGGTGCCCGTCCGTGAGTATGTATACACAGGCAGAACAGCGAGGTAACTGCACACTAAAAGATCTGGTTATCCATGTCAGGCGTTCAGTGGGTTATGGATAGACGAACCTGCCCTGCACGTACATCCCCCCGAAAACGTAGCATAGCAGCCTAAATGGTGAATGGGTGTGGTTGATTCAGTGTACATTCAGTTTCGCACAGATGGCAAACTTTTCAACTTGCGTCGACTCTATGCCAGGTCCAGGGTGTTTGAGGCACTGATCAGAGAGTTCCTCTTCGTTGATGACTTTGCGCTTGCTGCACACACCCATGAGGACATGCAGTTCATTATGGACAGGTTTTCAACCTCCTGCAGGCGCTTTGGATTCACCATCAGCCTCAGCAAGACCGAGACCATGTACCAACCGGCTAACTCACAGAACGCCAGTGCCTCCCCCCCACCTGCAATCAAGATCGATGACACAGAGATCAAGTCAGTCGACAAGTTTTGCTACCTGGGCAGCACCCTATGCAGCAACGGAACCCTTGATGCAGAAGTGACGCTGCGCATCGCAAAGGCCAGCTCCGCCTTTGGCAGACTCAGCAACAGGCTGTGGAACAACAAAGGCATCAGGCTCAGCACCAAGATGAAAACCTACAGAGCTGTTGTGCTGACCACCTTGTTGTACTGCTGTGAAACATGGACGACGTATCGCCGTCACATTCAACAACTTGAGCAGTTTCACCAGAGATGCCTACGAAAGATCCTCGGCATAAAGTGGCAAGACAGGGTCTCCAGCCTCCAGGTCCTAGAGAGGAGCGGCCTGCCCAGCATTGAAAGCCTGCTGATCCAGTGCCAGCTACGCTGGACAGGACACGTTGTTCGCATGACAGACAGCAGGATTCCGAAGATACTTTTGTATGGCCAGCTGAAGGAAAGCCACCGTGAACTTGGAAGACCCTGCAAGCGCTTCAAGGACACCTTGAAGACAAACCTCAAAGCCTGTGACACAGACATCACTTCCTAGGAAACTGATGCTCTTGACCGCTGTCGCTGGAGGATGCTGTGCTTTAGTGGCATAAAGACGTTTGAAAACAAGAGAATGCTGGCCATTAAGGAGAAGCGTGAGCGAAGGAAGCAGGGCTCAACTTCTGGAGATGTTTTCCCTTGCCACACCTGTGGGAAGTGCTGCACATCCAGAATCGGCCTCTTCTCCCATATGAGGACATACACCGACAGATAAGCCTGCCTGCCTACTCATCCGTCGGACCGACGGGAGACTCCATCATCATCATAAGCTTTCATTTAGCTGCACTACGCAAAACCAGTGACATGGGACAACGCTTTTGCAATCGATACCGGCGATAGGAGTACATACCGTTTTCATGGACCTGCCACAACGAAACTCACCTCTGAGGGAAGAGGTGGGTTTGAGAGCAAGTTTGAAAGACGTGAGGGAGTCAGAATGTCGGTGGTTAGTTCCACGTCTATGGGGATTGAAAAGAAAATGATCTGTGTCCGTAGGTCATAGTTCTGACGTGAGGTATCCAGAGAGGTCGAATATCAGAGGAAGAACGGAGCTGGTGAGAAGGAGTATAGATATGGAGGATTTCAGAAAGATACCCTGGACCAGACCCACTAGAAAGATACGCTGGGCCAGTCCCACTAGAAAGATACGCTGGGCCAGACCCACTAGAAAGATACGCTGGGCCAGACCCACTAGAGACGCTGGGGCAGTCCCACTAGAAAGATACGCTGGGCCAGACCCACAAGATACGCTGGGTCAGACCCACAAGATACGCTGGGCCAGTCCCACTAGAAAGATACGCTGGGCCAGACCCATTAGATACGCTGAGCCAGTCCCACTAGAAAGATACGCTGGGCCAGACCCACAAGATACGCTGGGCCAGACCCACAAGATACGCTGGGCCAGACCCACAAGATACGCTGGGCCAGTCCCACAAGATACGCTGGGCCAGACCCACAAGATACGCCAGACCCACAAGATACGCTGGGCCAGTCCCACAAGATACACTGGGCCAGTCCCACAAGATACGCTGGGCCAGACCCACAAGATACGCTGGGCCAGTCCCACAAGATACGCTGGGCCAGACCCACAAGATACGCTGGGCCAGACCCACAAGATACGCTGGGGCAGTCCCACTAGAAAGATAAGTTGGTCCAGACCCACGAGATACGCTGGTGCAGTCCCACTAGAAAGATACGCTGGGCCAGACCCATTACATACGCTGAGCCAGTCCCACTAGAAAGATACGCTGGGCCAGAGCCACAAGATACGCTGGGCCAGACCCACAAGATACGCTGGGCCAATCCCACTAGAAAGATACGCTGGGCCAGACCCACAAGATACGCTGGGCCAGTCCCACTAGAGCCATACGCTGGGCCAGACCCACTAGAAAGATACGCTGGGCCAGACCCATTAGATACGCTGGGCCAGACCCACTAGAAAGATACGCTGGGCCAGACCCATTAGATACGCGGGGCCAGACCCACTAGAAAGATACGCTGGGCCAGACCCATA
>NC_134880.1:41208137-41210637 GCF_041734735.1 Babylonia areolata
CACACACACACACACACACACACACTGTCTCTCCAAACAGTAACCAGACATGAACCATGTTTCCGTGGTCATTGCCATAGCAACTACGACCTCCAAGGCGGAATCAATCATACCTTTTACTATACTACTGGCCCTCGGAGACCCAGTGTGTCACACATAGTCACATTCGGCAGCGCTAACTGGTGTCTCCACTGGGCCCAGGAGAACACTGGTCAGGGTAACGAACGGTATAGGAGTATCGTGTTATTGTGGGCCTCTGCTGTGTGCTCTGTTTAGAGTCTTTCTAGTTTATACAAGGCATAAAAAGTTGAGGACCACATTGATGTGATAGCATTGTTTAAAAAATGTATGAAAACGTTGAATAAAGTTTCTAAAATATCTGTGTGGGGGAGGGGTGGAGGGTGAGAGGGGTGCCTTGCAGTCAATGGACTTTTTTTTTTTCTTTGTTGACCGTTGAGCTCGAATGCTTATTCTCGCCTGAATGAGAAAGGCATGGCGGATTAGATTATTCTGACAACAGTTCAGATGGGCTGGTTGTCGATAAAGCGACCGTGCCCCAACGAAGAAACTCGAGGAAGCAGACAAAGGAAAGGCCTTGTATACATTCGCACTAAATCCAGCCATTTGCTTCCAGCAGTTGACCCAGCAACTGGCTGAGCATTGTGTGTGCACATTTTGTGCCTTCCCGCCATGTGTAAGTGTACACTCTGGCGACCATCCGTCTCCGGACAGCCTTTTGATTTGTCTCGTGAAGACAGATGAGAGAGATGGCTGGTCCAAAGGAAGAAACTCTTCAGTGATACCAGCATGGATCCAGGAAGGGGAGGGGTTGTGAGAATACTGACAACCACACCATTTTGTATTTGTATTTGTATTTCTTTTATCACAACAGATTTCTCTGTGTGAAATCCGGGCTGCTCTCCCCAGGGAGAGCGCGTCGCTATACTACAGCGCCACCCATTTTTTTGTATTTTTTTCCTACGTGCAGTTTCATTTGTTTTTCCTATCGAAGTGGATTTTTCTACAGAATTTTGCCAGGGACAACCCTTTTGTTGCCGTGGGTTCTTTTACGTGCGCTAAGTGCATGCTACACACGGGACCTCGGTTTATCGTCTCATCCGAATGACTAGCGTCCAGACCACCACTCAAGGTCTAGTGGAGGAGGAGAAAATATCGGCGACTGAGCCGTGATTCGAACCAGCGCGTTCAGATTCCCTCGCTTCCTAGGCGGACGCGTTATCTCTAGGCCATCACTCCACTTACAAACTCAGATGAACTGTTGTTAAAGAATGTTTCACCTTGCACGGGCAGCACACAAATCCTCTTGTCTGTGTGTTTTGTTTCATTTTTTATTTGGAATGCCTTAACATGGATCCATAAAGGAGTGGCGTTGGGAGAATACTGACAACCACATCATTTTGTGTGCGTCTCCATTTGAAAGATCAGCTGAATTGTTGTTAGGAATTTTGCACATTGAACTTGCAGCACAAAAATCATCTTTAGCTTTTTTTTTTAAATTGAATTCGCAAAACTAAACTCGTTTTTGCATACAAAACAGATTTCATTTGTGTGCGAACATAAACATTCGTGCGCAAGAGTTGCCCAAACATGTGCCCTAAAAGCATTGTCCTTTTTTCATGACAATACCCACACATACTGACTATTCTCGGATTTACTTTATTCAGAGCACACACGTCGCATCATGGCGGCCTTTGTCTTTTTGTGCCCAGTTTTCATGTGACTGGATGTGCAGGGACTGTCTGGATAATAGCAGATCTAATTTGCATATCGCGTGCCCCATGTCATGTGACTTTTTTTTTTTTTTTTTTTAAGAATTCCCAATGGCGCATTTTTGGAGTGTGAAATGGTTAAGTTCTCATTGATTTTTACAACGCGAATTCGGTGTTATGGGACAGCGGGGAAAGAGAGGGAGAGAGAGAGAATCGTTGAAATTATTTAGGTATGGTGTTCCTGATGGAAAAGCTCGAGACGTTTTGGTGCAGGTTTTTGACCACTAATTGATTACTGAAAGAGGATTTCGCGACAACTTTCATTTTCACGACTGTCTCCTTTTTTTTCTTTTTCTTTTTTTCTTTTTTTGCAAAATGGCACAAAACTCGGCGACCAGCGAGTGCATGCACATATATTTGTGTACCTATCAGAGTGGATTTCTTTGACAGACGTTTGCCAGAGGACAACCACTTCTGGTGCAATGGGTATTTTCTTTTTCAGTGCGTCAGGCGCATGCTGCGTACGGGGGGGGACCTCGGTTTATCGCCTCATCCGAATGACTAGACGCACATTTTGATTTTCCTGTAAAACTTGGGAGAAAGGGCGAGAACGGGACCCGAACCCAGACCCTCACGGACACTGTAACGACCGATGAACGTCTTAACCACTGTCCCACCTTGCCCCGTAATAACTGCAGCACGCGCTTTTTTTTTTCTTTTCTTTTTTTTTTTTTTTTTTTTTCTTTTTTTTTTTCCTTTTTTTTCCCCCC
>NC_134880.1:41213137-41223137 GCF_041734735.1 Babylonia areolata
CCTCCCCCACCGTCGCCACACTCGTGTGTGTGTGTGTGTGTGTGTGTGTGATGGTCCTTTCACACTCACAGAGCCATAGAGGAATAATAACGACATCACAAAACACAAAAAGGCTTTTAGTCTTGCAGTGTTTCTGTGTTGTTTTTTAATTTTCTTTTTTTTTTTCGTGGAATTGTTGTTAAGTCTGGGTTGTTTTTTTGTTGTTTTGTTTTACTTGCATGTTTCATGTGGGCTTTGTGTTGTCCGAAAGTTGCGCTGGATTTTCTGCCCTGTTTTTCCTCCCTGCTTCCGCTTCTCGGGTTTAATGATTATTAATTCATAGGACCCATCTTCTGTCTCTTAGATTGCCGTTCGTTCGTTGGTTGTTGGCCAATCTGTCAGACACGAATTGCCAAATGCTTCCTTACTCTGATAACACACACACACACTCTCTCTCTCTCGCTCTCTCTTCCTCTCTTCCCCTCTCTCTCTCTGTCTGTGTCTCTCTTCCTCTCTCTCTGTCTCTCTCACCTCTCTCTCTCTGACTCTCTGAGTCTCTCTCACACACACTCTCTCTCTCTGTCACCCCTCACACACACACACACACACACACACACACACACACACACACACACACACACACACACACACAGAGAGAGAGAAATTGACCAAGAGCATTTCACTCGCTTTTGCCGCTACCACCACCACCACCACTACTACTACTACTACTACTACTACAAATGATATCACAAATGCTGTCAATAAAAGTATCCATCTGGTGTTGGATGTTTTACAGAGACAAATCAAAGCCAGTCATTCAAAGGCAAACACAACTCTTCTCTTGACCCAGAGGGCGAAGAAAGACACAACCTTGTGAATACGTGCTAGTAGAAAGCTGGAGAGAATCTACAGAGCTGGAAAGATGGAGCCCCCAAGGAAGAGGGGAGGGGAGGGGACGGGTGGGGGTGGGGTGGGGGATAGTTTGGAAAGGGGGCAGGTTATCAGGCTTTGACACATAACCTCCAGACCTGGAGGAATCTGGTGAACAGTTCTTCTTCTTTGCGGGCGCCCCGATGACTCTTCACAGAGTTAGAGGGAGATGAAGAAGAAGAAGAGGAAGAAGAGGCTATGAGACCAGACTTGAAAGAGCTGAGTGCTGAGATGAGACAGGTCCATTTCTGGTTGCGGAAGGGAGGGAGGAGGAGGGAGATGATGGGGCGAAGAGGCTGGGGGTATTTGTGTGTGTGTGTGTGTGTGTGCAGGGGGCGGGGAAGGTCTGTTTTGTGATCCAGTCCCCTATATTTCTTTTGGTCTTAGGTAGGCAGTCGATGATTCCGTAATGCACTGGTGACATGAAAGCCTGGCTTTCCTTTTGGTGATGGATTTTTTGGTAATCTCCTTCCGTGGGCTATCTCGTTTCATTATATAACTTCTCTCTGTCTGTCTGTCTGTCTGTGAATGACTGAGTGCGCGCGTGTGTGTGTGTTTGTGTGTGTGTGTGTGTTTAGTCTTGATGACTGATTTCAGACATCTTTTCACAGTATTGTCGAAATTTCTTACTCCGTTCATTCATTTATTTATTTATAGTCTGTTCATCTAAGATGATGATATTAGACTGAAAATATATGATATTATTATTATTATTATTATTATTATTGTAGCCAAGCACTTAACTGGCTACAAATAACCTTAGTACTTAACTGGCTACAAATAACCTTAGTTCAATTCACAGCGCAAGCCGAAAGCTGAGCTGTAGCAGACGCCATTTTGGTAGTCACAGTGTACCTGCTGTCTTTCAATGACTCAGGCATAAAGCACGACGCCATTCCAAATTTGAATAAACCATGCCCATTCTACACTGCTCCGAACATGTATTAATTTTAGTGTAGGTATCGTTTACTGTAATGTTATATTTGTTGTGCTTACACACACACCCTTAAAGCAGTTAGAAATGTGTTTGATTTCAGTTAATCGTTCGTCAGTCTAAAGATTTCAGCCGACGCTAAGCTTACGTCATTCTGTCCTTCTCGCCACACACTCGCTGTTCGACCAGTGTCACGGCACGTCATTGGCTGAGCTGGAATCTGTGTTTCTGGTCCACCGTAGTTAATTAGTATTTCTTTTGTCAGATCAGTAAACTACAAATATTATATACTGGCAGAATCGTCGCAATTCCATCTTTAAATCTATTCCATTTATGTTTGCCTACGTTAAAATGATTTAACGCATTTTGTAATTTTCAGCGACGAGCTCGTGAAAACTGACCCTGTTCAGGTGACTTAAATTAAGATAATAAATTCATCGTAAATAACCAACACTTCATTTTATACTCATTATAAAGTAGGTGTTGAGCTCTTTCTTTTGCAACTTATCCGACGTTAATCGATTCAGGAATCATTTAGAAATCTATCACTGAACACCTTGTAAGAAACACAGTTGTTGTCAGATTTGGCCAGATTAGAGTCGATCTGCTCGCAGCACACGTGATTGTCTTTGCAGTCCGCTTAACCTGCATAAATTGGCACAGTGAGTGATGAGTGGTCACTTCATACCTGGTCAGTCATCTGACCAGAGCTGCTCTCTCTCTCTCTCTCTCTCTCTTGCTGCGTCGCGGTCATTGTGAGTGTGTGTCGTGTGTGTTCTCACAATGGCTGACATCTCGCTACGTATCGCTGTAAGTACTAGTGTGTAGAATGTGTTGATTTGTAAATTGTATTGTTCGACACAGTACTTGTGTTCATATGAGTATGTTCAGTTGTTGCTTTGTTCAGTTATTGCTTTGACATGTTAGTCACAGCTCGGCTATGATTGATCGTAATAATCACCATGTCGTCATATGGTTGGAGCAGTTTCCATTTGATTCTTCTTAACGTCGCATTCAATGACGTCTCTGGACACTGATAGTTTGTTCGAGAATATTCTAGTGAGTGCATATGACGCGTTCTTTCTCATTATTTTTGCTGTCACTGATGAAGGTTAGTGTTTCACTGATTCTCAGTACTGTAAGATGTGTGTAGTATTCTGTCATGATTACAAGATAGTGTTGGATTAATATCAGTTATTGGTTAAAACCACCTGATATGGATCGGTCTGTTAATTGTAATTTAGTTATCATGCCCTCTCCTATACGGCTTACTCCAGTATAGTGCTACATGATAAACTGATTCATTTGAGTCACTTTGACACAGTATAAGCTTTACCTAATATATACTGTCAGTATACTTTCACTAAATCAGCATTGCTTCAATCACTTTAACTGCACTATTTAAATGTATTAGAAATGTCATTTGATGTCAGTGTTTGGTCTTCACACATTTGCCTTACCAAGTGGTAGTCTTTCCATGCAATATGTATACATGTGCTTTATTATTCACTTGTGCCGACATGTTGTGCTAATGACATTTGTTTGTGTCATTCCAGGCACTGTCTTCTTCTTCTCTTCTTATCTTCTCTTAGTTCTCTCATTGTCTTCCTCTTAGTTCTTTTCTTATGTTCTTTTAACTATTGTAAATAAAACAATAGAAAACCCCATTTGTGACTGGCCTCTATATATGTTCCTGGCCCGTGCGCAGGAATTCTTCTTTATCCTTTAATTCAGTAAATCATCATTAGTTAAGTCTTTTGTGCCGTGCCCTTGAATAACCACTCGGTACATGACTACATTATTATTATTATTATCATTTCTATCATAATAATGATTGTTATTATTAATTAGAAATCGACATTTCTGTATATTCGAATGAAAATGGGGGCAGTTGAGGTGGAGGGGAGGGGGCAAGGGAGGAACAAGGGGGAGGGGACTAAGAAAGAGAGAGAGAGAGAGAGAGAGAGAGAGAGAGAACAGAATGTGGAAAGGATAAGAGCACAAAATGTAAAATAGATGGGAGTTATTCCATTGCTACAGCTCTGGGAGGTCTCGTGTTTTTGCTTGTTTGTTTGCTTTTGTTTATTTGTGTGGGGTTTTTTTATTTGGTTTAAATGCACATTTTATAGATACATCACTGACTGATTCCCAAAGTGTGTGCAGTTTATAACATTTATTCATTACTCTCTGTGTGTCAGTCTGTGTGTCTGTCTGTGTATCTGTCTGACTTTCTGTGACGGAAAATGAAGGAAGCCAAAGCCAGCATATCACAGCCAGTCGAGGTAAAAATTCGACCCTTTAATTAATTGCATGTACTTCTTGCTAATTTGAGGCAAATTGGAAATGAATCTGTATCGCTTATTGATGAAGCTACAGACTGTTGACGGCAATGAGCAAGTGGGTGAATAGTGGCATGACCCTATCACACACACACGTGCGCGCGCACACGCGCAAAAAAAAACCACACACACACAACAAACACACATACACAAGCACGCACGCACACACACACACACACACTTGCACGCATGCACGCACGCACGTACACACACACACACACACACACATGCGGGCGCGGGCACGTGCACACGCACACACACACACACACACACTAAACACACACACACACACACACACACACACACACACACACACACACACACACTCTGACTGTGGGTCCCAAAGGGGGTGATGATTCTTTCTGGAAAAGGTGGCTTTCATTGTGTGTTGTTCTGTGTTGTGTTTGCTCTGCCCGGACTGTGTGTGCAATATTTATGTTGGGATAGGGGCCCGGGGGTGGGGGATAGGGGGGTTCACGTTTCAGACTGTTTGGGACACTCTGTGTGTGTGTGTGTGTGTGTGAATCTGTATTGCTTATTGATGAAGTTACAGACTGCTAACGGCATTAAGAAAGCGGGTGATCAGTGGCATTTCCAAACCACACACGCAAACGCGGGCACACACACCTAACTCCCCCACCTACCCCCCCCCCCCCCCCACACACACACACACACACCACCACCACCACCACCACCACCACCACCCCACTCGCTGTTCATCCCAAGGGAAAAGGGAAAAGTTACTGAAGTGGAGAAAAAAAAAAGAAGTAAAAACGAAAGTAATTGTATCAGTATCAGTAGCTCAAAGGAGTCGTCACTGCGGTTCGTCAAATCCATAATTATACGCTACACCACATCTGCCAAGCAGATGCCTGACCAGCAGCTTAACCCAACGCGCTTAGTCAGGTCTTGAGAAAAAAAAATTAAATTAGATTAAAAATAAATGAATAAATAAATGAAATAAAAAAATAAATAAATAAATAACAATAAATTTTTTAAAAATATAATAGATAAAATAAAAATAACAAAAATGAAAAATAGATAAATAAATAAATAATAATAATAATGATAATAATTTAAAAAAATAAAAATGAAAATAAATAACTATTTTTTTAAATAAAATTAAAATTAAAAATTAAAAAATGTTTAACAAATAACAAATAAAAATAAATAATAAAAATTAAATGTGACCAAGCGCGCTATGCTTGCTCCAACACTATTCACGCACAAGCCACAGCAGACGACAGTTTTCCCTCATAACCCGCCACAGAATGTGTGACGTCACTCCGCTTACATCATTTTGTCCTGGCCAGACCACCTGCTGACTGCTCGACCAGTGTCGCGTCGCGATACGTCATTGGCTGAGAGCAAACTTGTGTTTCTGTTCCACAGTATTTAATTAATAGCTCTTTTGTCAGATCAGTAAACTACTAGTATTATATACTGGCAGAATTGTCTTAAAATTCCATCTTTAAATCTATTCCATTTATGTTTACCTACGTGAAACTGATTTAACGCAGTTTGTAATTTTCAGCGACGAGCTGGTTAAAACTGACCCTGTTCAGGAGACTTAAATTAAGATTATAAATTCATCTTAAATAATCAACACTTCATTTTACACTCATTATAAAGTAGGCGTTGAGCTCTTTCTTTTGCAACTTATCCGATGCAAATCGGTTCAGTAATCATCTAGAAATCTGTCACTGAACACCTTGTAACAAGCACAGTTCTCATCAGATTTCTTCAGATTAGTGACGATTTGGTTTGCAGCCCACGTGACTGTCTTTGTAGTTCGCCTAATTTGTATAAATTGGCCGAGCGGGTGATGAGTGGTCACTTCCACACCCGAGCCAGCCGCGGCCAGCACCTGCTCCCTTTGTCTCTTGCTGTGTAGTGGTCAGTGTCGTTCCCACAACAGCATCTCGCTACGTATGGCTGCACTGTCTTCTTCTCTTAGACTAGTTCTCTTCTAGTCTTCTTCTCTTTTTATCTTCTTCTTCTCTTTTTATCTTCTTCTTCTTCTTAGTTCTCCTAGATATCTTCTTCTCTTAGTTTTTCTCCATGTAACTATTGTAAATAAAACAATAGAAAAACCCATTTGTGACTGGCCTCTATATGTCCCTGGCCTGTGCGTGGGATCTCGTCTATCCTTTCATTCAATTAATCTCATTTAGTTAAGTCTTTTGTGCCGCCCCCCTTGAGTAACCACTCGGTGCACGGCTACATAAATATGTAAAAAAAATTTTTTTTTTTAAAGTAATATAAAAAGACAATTTCTTTTAATCCCCTCTGTACCACACACACACACACACACACACACACAGACTGACTGTGTGTCCTACAGGGGATGATGATGATTCTCTCTGGTAAAGCGGAAAAGGTGACTTTTAGATTATGGTGTTACGTGTTGTCTTCGTTCTGCCCGGACTTTGAGTGCGATATTTATGTGGGGGTTGACGACCGGATGTGTGTGTGTGGGGGGGGGGGGGGATGTGGTGGGGGGGGGGGGGGGGGGGGGGAGTCACGTTTCAAACTGTTTGAGACACTGTGTGTGTGTGTGCGTGTGTGTGTGTGAGAGAGAGAGAGAGAGAGAGAGAGAGAGAGGAATAGACGAAATTTCCAGAAATGTCCATTAAAACTTTGTTCTTACTTCTTTTTGTAGCTCAAGTTACTTTCCCCATCCACATCCTCATCCACACCCCCACCACCCCCCCTCCCCCCCCTTTTTTTTTAGTACAAAAGATCAGTATGGTCATCAGGGAATTCGCTGTATTGGTTTTTGTTGTTTTTGTTTGTTTGGTGTTGTTTTTTTGTTGTTGTTTTTGTTTTTTGGGTTGTTTTTGGTTGGTTGGCTGGTTGGATTTTGTTGTTGTTGTTGTTGTTGTGGGGGGGGGGGGGTTGTTGTTTTTTTGTTGTTGTTTTTTTTGTTTTGTTTTTGTTTTTTGTTTTGGTTTGGGTTTGTTTTTTTTTTGGTTTTTTGTTGTTGTTTTTTTGTTGTTTTTTTTGTTTTGGTTTGTTTTGGTTTTTTTTGTTTGGTTTTTTTTTGGGGGGGTCTGTTTCCTGTACTCCCCTGTTGAAGGTATTGACCAGATCTGACCACCAGCCCTGCCTCTGTGGTTGGTTGGCTCGGCTTGGCTATAATGTGTACAGCAGTATAATTATAAGCCACATGATCCGATCCGAACTTTGGTCAGCGGTTATAGCACAGTGGGGTTATAGAGGCCAGGGCATGCAGTGCAGGACAGGACAGGACAGGGCAGCAGCAGCAGCACGTGCAACAACCACCCGTTCTGGCACTTTGGGGAGGGGGGGGGGGCGGGGGGGGGGGGTGGAGGGGCAGCAGCTGAGCTGTCGTTGTGCTAGTGCCAGTAGTAGCCCAGGGGAGAGAGCTGTAATGATGGTGTGTGTGTGTGTGTGTGTGTGACTGAGACCACTAGTTGTGGTGGTGATGTGATGTGGTGTCAGGGCACTGACCAGTGTTCGTGTGTGTGTGTGTGTGTGGCGGGGCCGAGGGGGTGGGAGAAGGGAGAAGTTGTGTGTGTGCGTGTGTCCGTGAATGTGAGTAATATATATATATATATATATATGTGTGTGTGTGTGTGTGTGTGTGTATACATATATATATGTACATATATTTCTCTGCGTGTGTGTGTGTGTTTCTGTGTATGTGAAAGTGTAAATATGTGGTAGTGGTGGTTGTGGTGTGTGTGTGTGAGAGAGAGAGAGAAAGAGAGAGAGAGTAAATGTGTATATGTGCGTGCGCACCCATGTGTGTGTGTGTGTGTGTGTGTGTGTGTGCATGTGTGTGTGTGTGTGTGCGCGCGCGCGTACAGTGCAGAAGCGGACAGAGCACTGACCGGTGTCCAGCCTTTTCCCCTGCAGGTGGTGGTGGTGGTGGTCCGAGTGTGTGGGTCTCTGATGACTGACTGACTGTGGTTCCCACAGGAGGCGGGGTGGGGGTGGAGGGGTATTGTCTGGTCAGCCTTAAAGGTCACCTTCAGCGAGTTGTGTGTGTGTGGTTTGTTTGTTTTTTTTTTCTCCCTGTTGGACTGCACGTGCACTATTCATGTAGGGGTGGGTGGGTGTGTGGTTGGGGGGGAGGGGGGGAGGTTGGGGGGGGGGGGGGGGGTGCGGGCAGGAATAGAGAAGGTGACTTTTTTACCCTGACGGGGTGACACATTACCTCCAGGGTTAGTTCTCAACTGATGGTCAGTTTTTGTTTGTGTAGACACTTTATCACCACGACAATGCCAGCCAGACTAACCGATCAACCTCCGACCGTGAATTTTGGGTGTTCCTACAACCACCCTACTTGCCTCGCCCCCCCCCCCTCCCCCCGCCGCCACCCTGCCACCCTCCGCACCTCACCGCCCCCATCCCCCCTACACACACACACACACAAACCTCCCCACCCCCATCCTCCCGACCTCTCTCACTCTCACTCACAGACACACACATGTGGGAGAGGGTGGGGTGGGGGGGGGGGGGGCACTGCTGAACGCATCACCAACACTTTCCGTTACTGGTGGTCGACAAAAGCTCCTCCTCTGTCAGCTCAGTGCAGTGATGTTGTTCATAGCATTGCAAGTCCTTCCTCTTCTACAAAACCCACTCTGCTGTCGCGCCTGTCACTAGGCCAGCGCCGTGTCTTTTTTTTTCTTCCCCTCTCCTCCCGTATTGCTCTGTGACGGTTCAGAACATATATATATATATATATGATAGTCAGTCGTGTCCGACTATGACCATCAGAACAGCAGAGAAGGCACCTGCTGTTCCGACTATTTGGGTTAGAATTTGATTATAGTGGAGAGTGTCTTGCCCAAGTACATCCCCACTCTCTCGGCCAAGAGGGTTTGAGGACAGTCAGCGTTGGGATGGTTCCCAAAGGCCAACTAGCCCACAAGGCTGCAGCACTAAGAGCCAGTGCAATTTTGCCTCCTAGTTTGAGAGTCGTAGTCCTTCACAAAAGACTAAGTTGTAAATGATTTCCCAATTGACTGGAGAAACCATTGATAATACAGCTCTCACTTTGGTTCAGAACAACATTCAGCATGAAGGGGGTGATTTTTACGTGCCAGTCTCAAGGAGGCGCCGTGGAAGGACTTTGTATTGTATTTCTCTTTTTGTCACAACAAATTTCTCTGTGTGAAATTCGGGCTGCTCTCCCCAGGGAGAGCGCGTCGCTATACTGAGAGCGCCGCCCTTTTTTTTGTATTTTTTCGCTGCGTGCAGTTTTATTTGTTTTTTTTCCTATCGAAGTGGATCTTTTTTAACAGAATTTTGCCAGGAACAACCTTTTTGTTGCCGTGGGTTCTTTTACGTGCGCTAAGTGCATGCTGCACACGGGACCTCAGTTTATCGTCTCATCCAAATGACTAGCGTCTAGACCACCACTCAAGGTCTAGTGGATGGTGAGAAAATATCGACGGCTAAGCCGTGATTCGAATCAGCGCGCTCAGATTCTCTCGCTTCCTCGGCGGACGCGTTACCTCTAGGCCATCACACCACTTTCTGACTTTCTGATCCTGTCTTCACGTATTTTATGATCAAAGCTCGAGGCTGCTTCCGTTTCAGACACAGGGTGTTGTGTCCACGGGAAAGGCACTGGAGAAGGTACAGCGGCTGATGGAAGGACTGAGAGCATTGGGGCCCTCCGTCCTCTCTCTGTGCTTGGTCCTGAATTCACTACCCCACACCCCCCCCCCCCTTCCCCTCCATGGCTGTAAAAAAGGCCGTGGTACCTTTTTTTTTTCTTTTTCGATTCTTTTCTCTTTTCTTCTTCTTCTTCTTCTTTTTTTTAAACCTGGCTTTACTCCGC
>NC_134880.1:41225637-41230637 GCF_041734735.1 Babylonia areolata
AAAGAAAGAAAGAAAAAAGAAACTAAACTTAACGAACAAACACTGATCTGGAGCTGAAATGTCTGCTTTCCGTTCATTGTAGGCCCATGAAGGAAAGAAAGAAAGAAAAAGAAACCAAACTTAACGAACAAACACTGATCTGGAGCTGAAATGTCTGCTTTCCGTTCATTGTAGGCCCAGGAAGGAAAGAAAGAAAGAAAAAAGAAACCAAACTTAACGAACAAACACTGATCTGGAGCTGAAATGTCTGCTTTCCGTTCATTGTAGGCCCAGGAAGGAAGGAAAGAAAGAAAGAAAGAAAGAAAAAGAAACCAAACTTAACGAACAAACACTGATCTGGAGCTGAAATGTCTGCTTTCCGTTCATTGTAGGCCCAGGAAGGAAAGAAAGAAAGAAAAAAGAAACCAAACTTAACGAACAAACACTGATCTGGAGCTGAAATGTCTGCTTTCCGTTCATTGTAGGCCCAGGAAGGAAAGAAAGAAAGAAAAAAGAAACCAAACTTAACGAACAAACACTGATCTGGAGCTGAAATGTCTGCTTTCCGTTCATTGTAGGCCCAGGAAGGAAGGAAAGAAAGAAAGAAAGAAAGAAAAAGAAACCAAACTTAACGAACAAACACTGATCTGGAGCTGAAATGTCTGCTTTCCGTTCATTGTAGGCCCAGGAAGGAAAGAAAGAAAGAAAAAAGAAACCAAACTTAACGAACAAACACTGATCTGGAGCTGAAATGTCTGCTTTCCGTTCATTGTAGGCCCAGGAAGGAAAGAAAGAAAGAAAAAAGAAACCAAACTTAACGAACAAACACTGATCTGGAGCTGAAGTGTCTGCTTTCCGTTCATTGTAGGCCCAGGGAGGATGGAAAGAAAGAAAGAAAGAAAGAAAAAGAAACCAAACTTAACGAACAAACACTGATCTGGAGCTGAAATGTCCGGTTTTCGGGTTGTTCATTGTCAATCCAGGAAGGAAAGAAAGAAAGAAAGCCGGAAAGAAATAAAGGAAGGAAAGAAAAAACAACACAAACGTGCAATTTGTCCGGAACTGGAATGTCCAGCTGCAGGTTGTTCATCTGCCGGTCTAGGAAGGAAGGAAAGAAAGAAAGGAAAAGAAAAGAAACTATAAAACGTAACGAACATGTACTTATTCGGATCTGGAATGTCCATTTTCGGGTTGTTCATTACCAGTCTAGGAAAGAAAGAAAGAAAGAACGATAGACAGAAAAACGAATGAACAAGAAATGATCCGGATCTTCAGTATACAGTTTCGGGTTGTACAGTGCCGGTCTAGGAAAGAAGAAAGAAAGAAAGTAACAAGTAACGAAGAAGACGAGATCCGGATCTGCAATGTCCAGTTTCGGGTGGTTCATTGCTGGCTCAGGAAAGAAAGACAGAACAAAAGGAAGAAAGCAAGAAAGAGAGAAAAGAAGGACAGAAAGAAAAATAAACAAGAAAATATGAACCAACAAGCAATTATGGTCCGGATCTGCAATGACCGGTTTCAGTTTGTTTGATAGCCGGTTCGGGAAGGAAGGACAGAACGAAAAGAAGGAGGCATGAAAGAAAGACAGAAAGAAAGAACGAATGAGAGGAAAGAAAAAGAAGCAAGAAACGTGAACAAACAAGCAATGATCCGGATCTGCAACGACCGGTTTCAGGTTGTTCATAGTCGGTTCAGGAAAGAAGGAAGGGAGCAAGGAAGAAAGGAAGCATGAATGGAAGGAAGGAAGGAAGCATAAAAGAAAGAAAGGAAGGAAGCATGGACGAAAGGACGGAAAGAAGGAAGCATGAATGAAAGGAAGGAAGGAAAGAAGCATGAATGAAAGGAAGGAAGCATGGAAGAGAGGAAGGAAGGAAGCATGAAAGAAAGGAAGCAAGAAAGGAAGGAAGGAAGCATGAAAAAGGAAGGAAGGAAGCATGAATGAAAATAAGGAAGGAAGCATGAAAGGAAGGAAGGAAGCATGAATAGAAGGAAGGAAGCATGAAAGAAAGGAAGGAAGCATGAAAGAAAGAAAGGAAGGAAGCATGAAAGAAAGGAAGGAAGCATGAAAGGAAGGAAGGAAGCATGAAAGAAAGAAAGGAAGGAAGCATGAAAGGAAGGAAGGAAGGAAGCATGAAAGAAAGGAAGGAAGGAAGCATGGAAGGGAGAAAGGAAGGGAGCATGAAAGAAAGAAAGGAAGGAAGCATGGAAGAAAGGAAGGAAGGAAGCATGAAAGAAAGGAAGGAAGGAAGGAAGCATGAATGAAAGGAAAGAAGAAAAAGAAAACAAGAAAAGTGAGCCAACAAAGCAGTGATCCGGATCAGCAATGACCGGGTTGAAAGTTTGCTCATTACGGGTTCTAGTTCAGCAGGTAACTGTACTGACAGCAGCATGATTGACTGAGCCAGCGACAAGCCAGTGAAACTGACCAGCCTTCCTGTCTCCCTTCCCCCTCCTCCTTTCCTTCCTTCCTTCCTACCTTGCATCCTTCTATCCTTCCTTTCTTCCTTCCTTCCCTCGTTTCGTGGCCTGCCGGACGAGTGAAAATGCCGCTCAGTCAGGTGTGGTGACGGTGTCACAGTGTTAGAATGGAAAAGTGACAGGGGGGGGGGGGGGAAAGAACTCTCCTATAGTCATCAGCGATATCCTTAATTAAGGGTAGAACAAAAACGCACTTGCGTCTGTCCGCTTGCACGCTCGCAAGCACACATGCTCATACAGTACCTACGTAAGCGCTCGCGTGCACTAACACACACACACACGTGCACTAACAAGCACGCACGCACGCACGCGCGAATACACACACACACACACACACACATACATACACACACACACACACACACACACACACACACACACACACACACACACACACACACAATCTAATATAACTCAAAGTGGAAAGACTTTGAATTAAAGGGTCACACACACACACACACACACACACACACACACACACACACACACACACACACACACACACACACACACACACACACAGAGCACACACACACACACACACACACACACACACACACACACACACACACACACAGAGCACACACACACACACACACACACCGCACACAGAAATGAAAAAGAAGAAAGAGAACAAAAGCCGCACCTAACACAGCAGAAAGACTTAGCACTGTGTGATCGGTCCCTGTGCTACTAAACCTGTTTCAGTGTATGGAGGACAGTGGCCGAACTCTCGCTGTGTGCCAGAGCCTAACACCCAACCTCCCCCCTCCCCCCCAACCCCCACTCGCCCCCCATCCACCACCACCACCACCACCACCAATCTCTCTTTCTCTTGCCACTGCATAGATCGATAATTTCTGTCCCTCCCTCTGAGCAAGTGTTGTGTCCCAGTCTGGCAGGCCTGTCCCTATAATAGTAGTAATAATAATACGATTTTTTTTTTTAAATCGACTTGGTGGGACGTTACGTACAAGCCAATATTGAGTTTACGTCAGGTGCAAAGCTGGAGGAATCTGCTGAAATGTTCTTCTGTGCACACCGTACCAATGACTGATCAGTGGTAAAGAAGGAGGAGGAGAAGAAGGAGGAGGAGGAGGAGAAGGAGGAGGGGGAGGAGAAGAAGAAGGAGGAGGAGGAGAAGATTCAGTTTCAGTAGCTCAAGGAGGAGTCACTGCGTTCGGACAAATCCATATACGCAACACCACATCTGCCAAGCAGATGCCTGACCAGCAGCGTAACCCAACGCGCTTAGTCAGGCCACGTGCAGAGGAGAAGAAGGAGGAGGAAGAGGAGAAGAAGAAGGAAGAAGAGGAGAAGAAGAAGGGGGAGGAAAAGAAGGGGGGAGAGAAGAAGGAGGAGAAGGAGGTGGAGGAGAAGAAGGAGGAGTAGAAGAAGAAGAAGGGGAGGAGGAGGAGGAGAAGAAGAAGGAGGAGGAGGAGGAGGAGGAGAAGAAGAAGCTAATTTGGGTTAGCGGAGACGCTCTGTCAGAATCGAATCGATAGGCATGGGACACAGTTATGATCCAGTGTGCACCAGTGACCAGTGTTCGAGCCAGGCTCCGTTTCCACATGGTGTTGTGTTAGGTTTCGGAAAGGCACTTGACGGGCGCAGTAGCCGAGTGGTTAAATTGGACTTTCAATCTGAGGGTCCCGGGTTCGAATCTCGGAAACGACGCCTGGTGGGTAAAGGGTGGAGATTTCTTCTGATCTCCCAGGCCAACATATGTGCAGACCTGCTTGTGCCTGAACCCCATTCGTGTGTATACGCAAGCAGATCAAATACACACGTTAAAGATCCCGTAATCCATGTCAGCGTTCGGCGGGTTATGGAAACAAGAACATACCCAGCATGTACGTCCCCGGAAACGGAGTATGGCTGCCTACGTGGCGTGGTAAAAAGGTCATACACGTAAAAGCCCACTCGTGTACATGCGAGTGAACGTGGGAGTTGCAGCCCACGAACGAAGAAGAAGAAGGCAAGGCACTCTATTCCGATTTTCCCATGGTGTGGGAAAAGAGTGGGTACCAGACTTCGGTTGGGGAGGGAGGTGATGCCTTTTCTCCTCCCCCGCCCCCAGATAAGGACGACTGTTGTTTAGGGACCTTCCTTTCGGTCTCTTGGAGTGAATAGTACCCTCTCTCTCTCTCTCTCCCTCCCTCTCTCTCTCTCTCTCTCTCTCTCTCTCTCTTCCTCTCTCTCTCTTCATACTTTTCTGCTGCTATGACTCCGTCTGAGGGAGATTCGGTAAGTGCCATTGTTACATTTCGTTCGCTTGTTTGTTTATTTGACAGTTTATTTGTTCATAATTATCCTCTTTTGTACGGGGTTGTGTGGTTTTGTATGCTGCGTGTGACGAGGATGGGTGGGGGGGGGGGGGTGCGGTGCGGAGGGGTAAGGGGGAGGTACTAGGTGGGTGGCGGTTATTGAGAGGATGGTGTTTATTGAACGAAGGTAGTGTGATGATTATTGATCAGTTCGAATAATTCCTCTGTGGGTGTATGTGTGTGTGTTTGTGTGTGTCCCTCTCTCTCTCTCTCTCT
>NC_134880.1:41235637-41250637 GCF_041734735.1 Babylonia areolata
GGGTTGTGGGGGGGTTGGTGTGAGAGAATCCGATCACGTTTTTCGTTGGCTAATAGACTCATCGATCATGGAGGACAGTCTTTAGACAGGCGGGTAGGAGGGGGGGGAGGTCAAGGGTGTGAGGGGTTGGGGGAGGGAGGGAGTGAGAGAGAGAGAGTTGAAGAGAATGTGTATATGTGTGTGTGTGAGAGAGAGATAGAAGGAGAGAGAGGGAGATAGAGAGAGTGAATTAGAGATATATAGAGTGTGTGTATGCGTCTGTGTAAGCGAGAGAGAGGAGGGCGATGTGTGTGTGTGTGTGTGTGTGTGCGCACGCGCGCGCGCTCGTGTGTATGTGTGTGTGCATGAGTTTGTGTGTTGACAGAAATGATTATTCGCTTTTCTTTTATTTCAGTACGCAAAACAGGTGCTTTCTTTACGGTAATCTTGTTAATCAAGCCATTGGTATCGCCCCACTGCTCGGAACCCACAGTTCCAGGTTGCTTTCCCAATATGAACTTTTTTTTTTCCTTTTTTTTTCTTTTTTCCTACCAACTATATCAGGGCTGTGTGCTAGTGTTTCAAGTGAGACGATGCACCGAACTAACCACCCCACTTCACCCCCACGCCCTCCTTTCCCACCCTCTCCCTCCGTCAGCATTCACTTAACGCGCGTAATAGAACCCATGGCAGCAAGAGAGTTTGGTGTTCCTGGCCAAATTGTTAAGAAAGATTCATTTCGATTGGGACACAGAAACGCATGCAGACAAAGGGGAAGGGGGAGGGGTGAAGGGGGGGGGGGTTATAGAGAGGAGTCAATGGGTGGCGCTGAACTGTGGCGACGACACCGTCCCAGGGAGGAGAGCAGGCCGAATTTCCCCCAACAAGGAGATGTGTTGTGATAGGAAAGTTGTAAGGAAGTGGATTAAAACAATTCCATGTTCGGAACACATGGAAGCCCCACCTTCCTCCTTTGATGAATGGCTAGAGATTAAGAAGAACATGCTGTATGCGTATGTATTAGGAAAAAAAAAATACATGATAGAGAGAGAGACAGAGAGAGGGAGAGAGAAAGAGAGAGAGAGAGAGAGAGACTTACACTGACACTGACACTGACGCTGACACCGAAAATGACACACATCTCCAAAAGCAGTGATCAGCTACAAAACCAAAACATGCCCAACACACACACACACACACACACACTTGCACAGAACTGTTCCCAAAATCCAGACGCATACGCATAAACACAGAAAGAGAGAACAGATAGAGACAGAGACAGAGAGATTGACTGATGCTCCTCAGCCAGTTTGATGGTGTCACCCCATTTGTCTGTTCTATCGACAGGTGTCACCCCATTTGTCTGTTCTATCGACAGGTGTCACCCCATTTGTCTGTTCTATCGACAAGTGTCACCCCATTTGTCTGTTCCATCGACAAGTGTCACCCCAGTTGTCTGTTCTATCGACAGGTGTCACCCCATTTGTCTGTTCCATCGACAGGTGTCACCCCAGTTGTCTGTTCTATCGACAAGTGTCACCCCATTTGTTTGATCTTTCGACAAGTGTCACCCCCATTTGTCTGTTCTATCGACAAGTGTCACCCCATTTGTCTGTTCTATCGACAGAAGTCACCCCATTTGTCTGTTCTATCGACGAGTGTCACCCCATTTGTCTGTTCCATCGACAAGTGTCATCCCATTTGTCTGTTCCATCGACAAGTGTCACCCCATTTGTCTGTTCTATCGACAAGTGTCATCCCAGTTGTCTGTTCTATCGACAAGTGTCACCCCATTTGTCTGTTCTATCGACAAGTGTCACCCCATTTGTTTGATCTTTCGACAAGTGTCACCCCATTTGTCTGTTCCATCGACAGGTGTCATCCCAGTTGTCTGTTCTATCGACAAGTGTCACCCCATTTGTCTGTTCTATCGACAAGTGTCACCCCATTTGTCTGTTCTATCGACAGGTGTCACCCCATTTGTCTGTTCTATCGACAGGTGTCACCCCATTTGTCTGTTCTATCGACAAGTGTCACCCCATTTGTCTGTTCCATCGACAAGTGTCACCCCATTTGTCTGTTCATCGACAAGTGTCACCCCATTTGTCTGTTCTATCGACAAGTGTCACCCCATTTGTCTGTTCTATCGACAAGTGTCACCCCATTTGTCTGTTCTATCGACAAGTGTCACCCCATTTGTCTGTTCTATCGACAAGTGTCACCCCATTTGTCTGTTCTATCGACAGAGTCACCCCATTTGTCTGTTCTATCGACAAGTGTCACCCCATTTGTCTGTTCTATCGACAAGTGTCACCCCATTTGTCTGTTCTATCGACAAGTGTCACCCCATTTGTCTGTTCCATCGACAAGTGTCACCCCAGTTGTCTGTTCTATCGACAAGTGTCACCCCAGTTGTCTGTTCTATCGACAAGTGTCACCCCATTTGTCTGTTCTATCGACAAGTGTCACCCATTTGTCTGTTCTATCGACAGAGTCACCCCATTTGTCTGTTCTATCGACAAGTGTCACCCCATTTGTCTGTTCTATCGACAAGTGTCACCCCATTTGTCTGTTCTATCGACAGAGTGTCACCCCATTTGTCTGTTCTATCGACAAGTGTCACCCCATTTGTCTGTTCTGTCGACAGGTGTCACCCCAGTTGTCTGTTCTATCGACAAGTGTCACCCCATTTGTCTGTTCTATCGACAAGTGTCACCCCATTTGTCTGTTCTATCGACAAGTGTCACCCCATTTGTCTGTTCTATCGACGAGTGTCACCCCATTTGTCTGTTCTATCGACAAGTGTCACCCCATTTGTCTGTTCTATCGACAAGTGTCACCCCATTTGTCTGTTCTATCGACAAGTGTCACCCCATTTGTCTGTTCTATCGACAAGTGTCACCCCATTTGTCTGTTCTATCGACAAGTGTCACCCCATTTGTCTGTTCTATCGACAGGTGTCACCCCATTTGTCTGTTCCATCGACAAGTGTCACCCCATTTGTCTGTTCTATCGACAAGTGTCACCCCATTTGTCTGTTCTATCGACAAGTGTCACCCCATTTGTCTGATCTTTCGACAAGTGTCACCCCATTTGTTTGATCTTTCGACAAGTGTCATCCCCATTTGTCTGTTCTATCGACAAGTGTCACCTCATATGTCTGTTCTATCGACAGGTGTCACCCCATTTGTCTGTTCTATCGACAAGTGTCACCGTATTTGTCTGTTCCATCGACAAGTGTCACCCCATTTGTCTGTTCTATCGACAGGTGTCACCCCATTTGTCTTTTCTATCGACAAGTGTCACCCCATTTGTCTGTTCTATCGACAGGTGTCACCCCATTTGTCTGTTCTATCGACAAGTGTCACCCCATTTGTCTGTTCTATCGACAAGTGTCACCCCATTTGTCTGTTCTATCGACAGGTGTCACCCCATTTGTCTGTTCTATCGACAAGTGTCACCCCATTTGTCTGTTCTATCGACGAGTGTCACCCCATTTGTCTGTTCTATCGACAGGTGTCACCCCATTTGTCTGTTCTATCGACGAGTGTCACCCCATTTGTCTGTTCTATCGACGAGTGTCACCCCATTTGTCTGTTCCATCGACGAGTGTCACCCCATTTGTCTGTTCTATCGACGAGTGTCACCACATTTGTCTGTTCTGTCGAGGAGTCCTGAGGTCTGTCTCCCCTGTTTTTGCCGCCAGTTCGCCTCGGGCCGTCCCGTCTTGGAGGGAGCTGGGAGCAAAGGGTGAGGGGTGGTGGCGAGAGAGGAGGGAGATAATCAGATAGAAAGAGTGAGGCAACCTAGAGGGAGAAAGAGACGTGGAGAAGACTAAAAGACAAACAGAAAGCGGCACACACACACAGAGAGAAGGGCGGGGGGTGGTGTTGAAGGGGGTGATGCAAATAAAATAGAAGTCAGATAGAGAGAGAGAGTTTGTGTGTGTGGAGGGGTGGGGGGGGAGCAAGTAAAACAGAAGTTAGAGAGAGAGAGAGGGGGGGGGGGTGAGGAGCAAGCTAGGAGAGAAAAGGGAGAGGTAGGAGGAGAGGGGGGGGGGGCGACTAAATATTAACCCAAAGTTATATGCATTTGAAAGCCGTCTGAGACGTTACGGGTCGGGGGGAAAGAGGAGTGTGTGTGGGAGGGGGATGGGAGGGGGAGGGAGGCAAGGGGGCGGGGGGAAAGGGCTACAAAAAAAAAAGAGTTCCTCCACCACGTGTGATAGAAATCCTGACTGAATTGAACGACACAGTAAATGAATGATGAGCGCCTCAAGGGAGCAGTTAGTCAGGTCTGCCCAGGTAGGCAGCCTGTTGTGCAAACGATTCGATGTTTGTTTTTGTAAAGCACTTAAGAGTCTGGTCTCTGATCGAAGATAGGCGCTACATCAGTATCAATAATAGTAATAATCTTCATCATCATCATCATCGTCATCACCATCATCGTCGTCCCTCATCTTCGTGGTGACCTGTGCTAAATGCCGGCAGCAACCAGATCCGCTCGAGGGAGCAGGGCTCAGCTTGCAGTGGTCGGTCCCCCAAGACAGGCATCTGTGTCGGTACCATGTCTGGCTGTCATTGACATCACACTATTCTGTGCCATCCCATGTGCAAGTCTAGCTGTCAGTGACATACCATTGTGCCACCCATGGTGCAGTCTAGCTGTCAGGACATCACACCATTCGTGCCATCCATGTGCCATGTCTGGTGTCAGGCATCACACCATTCGGATATGTGAGTCTGGGCAGGACTAACAACAATGGCCATCCAGGGAAGGCTAGTGTCTTTAGGGTGATCATAAATGATCTGATGAGCCAGGTGCATGTTGCTGGGGTGGGTGACAAGTAAACAGAAGTTAGAGCACAGGTGGGAGCAATGCTAGGTGAGACATCACACCATGCGGGTGCCAAAATGTCCCAAAGTATATCTTGAATTGGACATCAACATGTTGGTGGGTGGGAGAGGCGGGCACTACAAAGTTCCTCACATGTGCAGTCTGCTGATTACACACACTATTCTGTGCCTCCAATGGAGCCAGTAGTCAGTCTGCCTAGGGCCTGTCTGTGCAACCATGTCTGACTGTCATTGACATCACACCATTCTGTGCCATCATCCCATGGTGCCCAAGGTCTAGCTGCTCAGTGACATCAGACCATTCTGTGCCATCCCCATGGTGCCATGTCTAGCTGTCAGCGACATCACACCATTCTGTGCCATCCCATGGTGCCATGTCTGGCTGTCAGTGACATCACACCATTCTGTGCCATCCCATGGTGCCATGTCTAGCTGTCAGTGACATCACACATTTCTGTGCCCATCCCATGGTGGACAAGTCTAGCTGTCAGTGACATCACACCATTCTGTGCCATCCCATGGAGACAAGTCTAGCTGTCAGTGACATCACACCCATTCTGTGCCATCCCATGGTGCCATGTCTAGCTGTCATTGACATCACACCATTTTGTGCCATCCCATGGTGCCAAGTCTGGCTGTCATTGACATCACACCATTCTGTGCCATCCTATGGTGCCATGTCTGGCTGTCAGTGACATCACACCATTCTGTGCCATCCCATGGTGCCATGTCTAGGCTGTCAGTGACATCACACCATTCTGTGCCATCCCATGGTGCCATGTCTGGCTGTCAGTGACATCACACCATTCTGTGCCATCCCATGGTGCCATGCCTAGCTGTCAGTGACATCACACCATTCTGTGCCATCCCATGGTGCCATGTCTGGCTGTCAGTGACATCACACCATTCTGTGCCATCCCATGGTGCCAAGTCTAGCTGTCAGTGACATCACACCATTCTGTGCCATCCCATGGTGCCATGTCTGGCTGTCAGTGACATCACACCATTCTGTGCCATCCCATGGTGCCATGTCTGGCTGTCAGTGACATCACACCATTCTGTGCCATCCCATGGTGCCAAGTCTAGCTGTCAGTGACATCACACCATTCTGTGCCATCCCATGGTGCCATGTCTGGTTGTCAGTGACATCACACCATTCTGTGCCATCCCATGGTGCCATGTCTGGCTGTCATTGACATCACACCATTCTGTGCCATCCCATGGTGCCAAGTCTAGCTGTCAGTGACATCACACCATTCTGTGCCATCCTATGGTGCCATGTCTGGCTGTCATTGACATCACACCATTCTGTGCCATCCCATGGTGTCATGTCTCGCTATCATTGACATCACACTATTCTGTGTCATCCCATGGTGCCATGTCTAGCTGTCAGTGACATCACACTATTCTGTGCCATCCTATGGTGCCACGTTTAGCTGTCAGTGACATCACACCATTCTGTGCCATCCTATGGTGCCATGTCTGGCTGTCACTGGCACCACACCATCACACCATTCTGTGCCATCCCATGGTGCCATGTCTGGCTGTCAGTGACATCACACCATTCTGTGCCATCCCATGGTGCCATGTCTAGCTGTCAGTGACATCACACCATTCTGTGCCATCCCATGGTGCCATGTCTGGCTGTCAGTGACATCACACCATTCTGTGCCATCCCATGGTGCCATGTCTGGCTGTCAGTGACATCACACCATTCTGTGCCATCCCATGGTGCCAAGTCTAGCTGTCAGTGACATCACACCATTCTGTGCCATCCCATGGTGCCATGTCTGGTTGTCAGTGACATCACACCATTCTGTGCCATCCCATGGTGCCATGTCTGGCTGTCAGTGACATCACACCATTCTGTGCCATCCCATGGTGCCAAGTCTGGCTGTCATTGACATCACACCATTCTGTGCCATCCCATGGTGCCAAGTCTGGCTGTCATTGACATCACACCATTCTGTGCCATCCCATGGTGCCAAGTCTGGCTGTCACTGGCACCACACCATCACACCATTCTGTGCCATCCCGTAGGACGGACGGACCCGAACGTATGATGATAGATTTCCGTCTGCGTCTGGAGGTTCACGTCGTGGTCGTCAATTCCAAACTGTCAGCTTCACCATCCCTCCATTCCCTTATGACCCCCTACCCCCCCCCCCCCCCCTTCCTCCCCTTCCCTTTCATCCCATGTCACCCACTCCCCGCCTCCTCCCCACCCCGCCCCCCCCCCCCCCCCCCCCCCCATAACCTGTCAATTCTCTCCCGCTTCCCCCCATCACCCACACCACCACTCCTCATTGGGGAAACGGAGAGGGGGTGGGGGGGGGGGCGGAGGAGGGAGAAGGAAAAAAACAAAAAAAACAACATCATTGGCTTCGACCTAATGGAAAAGGGTGTGCTGTTGAGAGAAGGAGGCCATTTGAAAATTTCATTCCAAACTGTCTCCGGGCCGAAAGATTAAATATCAGCCAAGCCACGCTATGATTAAGGAATGATTGTGTCTGTCAGAACGTGGCATCAGCAACGTGCGGCCATGCGCTCGATGTTATTCAGAGAGATGATTTCAAAGCATGCTATGGTATTGATAATGAAACCATTATCTTTCCTGGATCATGTGAACATACATTTTTTTCCCCCTTGCATTGAAGGATTTCTTTCTTTCATTGAAACATCATTGTCAACAAAATATTTTGCACAATATATTATTCACACATGTCACTATAGAAAAATTACATCATTATCACATTAAGCACTTCAGTGACAATCAACTTGCTAAGATATTTTTTATTTCATAACACACAGAGAATTTATTTTTTTGTTAGTGTGCTTGTTTGTAAATTAGAAGTGGGCGATCGATAGCAACTTTTCTTTCAGCGGAAAGTTTACCACCAAAATGTAACACACACACACACACACACACACACACACACACACACACACACACACACACACACACACACACACACACACACACACACACACACACACACACACGCACGCACTCACGCACGCACGCACACACACACACACACACACACACACAAACCCACCACCGACAACAAAAATAACAACAATAATAACAACAACAGCAACAACACCACCCACCACCAACAACGAAGCATTTCAAATATAAACAAAAGGAAGACAAGAAAAAGTACTTACGTCAACGATTCAGTAATGTTGTGTGCAGATTTTGTTTTGTTGCTCTTTATTTCTTTCATTCCATTTCTAACAGGAAGGGTTAATGAATCTTTTATAACATATCTTTCTTTCTTTCTTTCCATTTCTAACAGGAAGGGTTCATGAATCTTTTATAACATATCTTTCTTTCTTTCTTTCCATTTCTAACAGGAAGGGTTCATGAATCTTTTATAACATATCTTTCTGTCTTTCTTTCCATTTCTAACAGGAAGGGTTCATGAATCTTTTATAACATATCTTTCTTTCTTTCTTTCCATTTCTAACAGGAAGGGTTCATGAATCTTTTATAACATATCTTTCTTTCTTTCTTTCCATTTCTAACAGGAAGGGTTCATGAATCTTTTATAACATATCTGTCTGTCTTTCTTTCCATTTCTAACAGGAAGGGTTCATGAATCTTTTATAACATATCTTTCTTTCTTTCTTTCCATTTCTAACAGGAAGGGTTCATGAATCTTTTATAACATATCTTTCTTTCTTTTTCTTTTCTTTTTTTTTTCTCCTTTCTTGTCATTCATTCTTTCATTCTTTTTATTGATTCTGTCTTTCATTTCTTTCTATCTTTCCCACTTTATTTCTTCTCGATGTGAGCCATGAAGGCTTCGCTTCATTTTCCTCCCCGTTTCCTGTTCTTCTCTTTTCTTCTCTTCATTTTTATTTCATATTTTAGATCCTTAGTCGTTGAACGCGGAAGAAGGAAACCCCTGTCCACAAACAACCACTTTGCACGGACAAAGCTGGACCACTCCCCTCTCCCCTCTCTCAATCTCACCCCTACCCCCCACCCCCCACCCCTATCCCCCACCCCGCCCTCCACCCCCAACCCCCACTGCAACATTCTTAATTTCCCCTGTCGATCACAAGGCATGGAACTGCTCTCTCTCTCTCTCTCTCTCTCTCTCTCTCTCTCTCTCTCTCTCTCTCTCTCTCTCTGTCTCTCTCTCCCTCTCTCTCTCTCTCTGTCAGTCCGTCTTCGAAGTGGTCACTGAGCTGTACTGTCAATATTATTTATTTATTTTATTTTATTTTCCTGCATTTTATTTTATTTCATTATCTGTCTGCTTACTTTTTATGTTATTTATTTATTTATTTATTTATTTATCTGTTTATTGATTCATTTCTTCATTCATTTAATTATGTATCTATTTATTTGTTTATGCACTTTTTGTTCTCTCCTCAAGGCCTGATTAAGCGCGTTGGGTGACGCTGCTGGTCAGGCATCCGCTTAGCATATGTGGTGTAGCGTATATGGATTTGTCCGAACACAGTGACGCCTCCTTGAGAAACTGAACTGCACTGTACTGTAAACTATCTTATAAATTGCCCAGGGTCAAGGAAACACCCACGAGTTGAAAACCGTGCATTGGGTAAAATACCTTGTAAACGCCCTCGCCCCTCTTGAACACATACACACGCGCGCACGCACACACACACACACACACACACACACACACACACACACACACACACACACACACACAAACCAAACAAACAAACAAACAAACAAACAAACAACACACATGAAAATGTTAATGAAAATCCAGTTCGCTGTTTTGGGATCGTGTTGGTGTTCAAATAGCGCAAGTTTAGATTTTGATGTCTGCATATGACGTCTGCATGAGATGTCGAATTGTCATTGAAAAACAAAAAGGAAAAAAGAAAAGCGATCATGACTTTACTTCGTGACGCAATGTTTTGTCTTAGCAAGTAGCGCTTTGTTTTGTCTCAAACTGTTTACACAGAACGGTAGGTCTGTTTCCATGACACTAATCATGTTTACACAGAACGGTATGTCTGTCCCTGTGGACACTAATCATAGTTACACAGAACGGTAGGTCTGTCCCAGGACACTAATCATGTTTACACAGAACGGTAGGTCTGTCCCTGTGGAAACTTATCATGTTTACACAGAACGGTAGGTCTGTCCCTGGACACTAATCATGTTTACACAGAACGGTAGGTCTGTCCATGTGGATCTAATCATATTTACACAGAACGGTAGGTCTGTCCCATGACACTAATCATATTTACAAAGAACGGTAGGTCTGTCCCATGACACTAATCATGTTTACACAGAACGGTAGGTCTGTCCCAGGACACTAATCATCTTTACACAGAACGGTAGGTCTGTCCCTGGACACTAATCATGTTTACACAGAACGGTAGATCCGTCCCTGGACACTAGTCTTGTTTACACAGAACGGTAGGTCTGTCCCTTGACATTAATCATGTTTACACAGAACGGTAGGTCTGTCCCTGTGGAAACTAATCATGTTTACACAGAACGGTAGGTCTGTCCCATGACACTAATCATCTTTACACAGAACGGTAGGTCTGTCCCAAGACACTAATCATCTTTACACAGAACGGTAGGTCTGTCCCATGACACTAATCATGTTTACACAGAACGGTAGGTCTATCCCATGACACTAATCATGTTTACACAGAACGGTAGGTCTATCCCATGACACTAATCATGTTTACACAGAACGGTAGGTCTGTCCCAGGACACTAATCATATTTACACAGAATGGTAGGTCTATCCCTGGACACTAATCATGTTTACACAGAACGGTAGGTCTATCCCTGGACACTAATCATGTTTACACAGAACGGTAGGTCTGTCCCATGACACTAATCATGTTTACACAGAATGGTAGGTCTGTCCCTTGAAACTAATCATGCTTACACAGAACGGTAGGTCTATCCCTTGACACTAATCATGTTTACACAGAATGGTAGGTCTGTCCCTTGACATTAATCATGTTTACACAGAACGGTAGATCTGTCCCTGTGGAAACTAATCATGTTTACACAGAACGGTAGGTCTGTCCCAGGACATTAATCATGTTTACACAGAAGGAAGGTCTGTCCCATGACACTAATCATGTTTACACAGAATGGTAGGTCTGTCTCAGGACATTAATCATGTTTACACAGAACGGAAGGTCTGTCCCTGGACATTAATCATGTTTACACAGAACGGTAGGTCTATCCCTGGACACTAATCATGTTTACACAGAACGGTAGGTCTATCCCTGGACACTAATCATCTTTACACAGAACGGTAGGTCTGTCCCATGACACTAATCATGTTTACACAGAATGGTAGGTCTGTCCCTTGAAACTAATCATGCTTACACAGAACGGTAGGTCTATCCCTTGACACTAATCATGTTTACACAGAATGGTAGGTCTGTCCCTTGACATTAATCATGTTTACACAGAACGGTAGATCTGTCCCTGTGGAAACTAATCATGTTTACACAGAACGGTAGGTCTGTCCCAGGACATTAATCATGTTTACACAGAAGGAAGGTCTGTCCCATGACACTAATCATGTTTACACAGAATGGTAGGCCTGTCTCAGGACATTAATCATGTTTACACAGAACGGAAGGTCTGTCCCTGGACATTAATCATGTTTACACAGAACGGTAGGTCTGTACCAGGACACTAATAATGTTTACACAGAACGGTAGATCTGTCCCATGACACTAATCATGTTTACACAGAACGGTAGGTCTGTCCCATGACACTAATCATGTTTACACAGAACGGTAGGTCTGTCCCAGGACACTAATCATCTTTACACAGAACGGTAGATCTGTCCCAGGACACTAATCATGTTTACACAGAACGGTAGATCTGTCCCTGTGGAAACTAATCATGTTTACACAGAACGGTAGGTCTGTCCCAGGACATTAATCATGTTTACACAGAAGGAAGGTCTGTCCCATGACACTAATCATGTTTACACAGAATGGTAGGTCTGTCTCAGGACATTAATCATGTTTACACAGAACGGAAGGTCTGTCCCTGGACATTAATCATGTTTACACAGAACGGTAGGTCTATCCCTGGACACTAATCATGTTTACACAGAACGGTAGGTCTATCCCTGGACACTAATCATCTTTACACAGAACGGTAGGTCTGTCCCATGACACTAATCATGTTTACACAGAATGGTAGGTCTGTCCCTTGAAACTAATCATGCTTACACAGAACGGTAGGTCTATCCCTTGACACTAATCATGTTTACACAGAATGGTAGGTCTGTCCCTTGACATTAATCATGTTTACACAGAACGGTAGATCTGTCCCTGTGGAAACTAATCATGTTTACACAGAACGGTAGGTCTGTCCCAGGACACTAATCCTGTTTACACAGAACGGTAGGTCTGTCCCAGGACACTAATCATGTTTACACAGAACGGTAGATCTGTCCCAGAACATTAATCATGTTTACACAGAACGGTAGGTCTGTCCCAGAACATTAATCATGTTTACACAGAACGGTAGGTCTGTCCCAGGACACTAATCATGTTTACACAGAACGGTAGATCTGTCCCAGGACACTAATCATGTTTACACAGAACGGTAGGTCTGTCCCAGGACACGAATCATGTTTACACAGAACGGAAGGTCTTTCCCAGGACACTAATCATGTTTACACAGAACGGTAGATCTGTCCCAGGACACTAATCATGTTTACACAGAACGGTAGGTCTGTCCCAGAACACTAATCATGTTTACACAGAATGGTAAGTCTGTCCCTGGACACTAATCAGGTATCTAAGTCAATACCGGTCACCAGAAACGCCACCGCGAAACAAATCTGATACAGTTGAAGTTCCCATTTTGGAATTGGATTATCCTTCTGATAGATGTATTGGTAGGGTCGTTGGTGTTGTCTCGTTCGTCATTTATCAGATGGATTCCCCCGTCTCCTCGACGAAGGCGGCAGTACGTCGCAGGTCTTCCAGTCCTCCGTAGAGCAGATGTTCTGTTGTCTGGCTGCCTGTTCTGCAGGGGCACTGCTCTGTGTTGCCGATACGGAGTTTCGTGTATAGGTGGTGTTTCAGGCGGTTGTGGCCTGTCCTGAGCCTGAAAATGGCTACCTGCTCTCGACGAGTCACCAGGTAGTACGGGTCTGCTCTGTTGTGGCGTGGATGCTGCTGCTTCCACTTGTTCTGCAGCTTGGCCTTAATGATGGTCCTGGATTCAGAGCACTGAGCTGGTAGACCTGTCCATCTGCTCTTTTGTAGTGCCTTCCTTTGCCAGAGAGTCGGCAGTCTCGTTGCCAAGCACGTTGCAGTGGGAGATCGCTGGGTTAAGCAGAGACTTGTCCCGCATGGAGATGGTGAAACTTAGTAATGGCTGGATTGGACTCCAGCGAAGGGTGAAACACCCAGTGAACGCCATCCCCAACTTCCAGGGGGAGAAATTTGTGCAAAGACGGTGATGGACGCTTCCAAGTTAGTGCACAGCATGCGTTGTCTGTTCTTCCAGTCAGCCCCTTCTCCACTGGGAAGAGAGAGAGAATCGTATCCAGATGGCTGGTTCGCTGGGGTGATGCGCGGAAATGATATACTCGTATTCTGAGCAAACGTGTCCGTTGAACTGTATTGTCTGTCTTGTCTGTCTCTGTCTCTGTCTGTTTGTCTGTCTGTCTCTCTCTCTCTCTCTCTCTCTCTCTCTCTCACCCCTACCCTATTCATCTGCCCCCCCACACACCCCACCCTTCTGGGGAAAAAAAGAGAGAGAAGGGGGGGACAGAGAAAGGGGTCAATCACATGCATCGCCCGTAAGGGTGTTGTCATTGAGAGAAAGTCATTGAAGTTTTTTTTCCATCCAAACTGTCTCCAGGCATATTATCTGTCTGTTTTCTGCGTGACTGTCTCTCTGTCTATCTGGTTATTTTATTATTCTTTATTTTCTTTTTCTTTCTTTTTTTTTTTTTTTTTTTTTTTTAAGATGGAAGTCAAACATGCACACCCACGTTATTTTACCAGGCACGCTAAAAATATTGACGTATTGATAACACATATGACGACTATTTGGATGTGTGTGTGTGTGTGTGTGTGTGTGTTTCTTTACATGTGTGTGTGAGTGTGCGTGTGTCCGCGCGTGCGTGTGCCTTTGTACGTGCATTCGTTGGGAAATGCTAGCGTAAAACAAAAGAAACCAAAATAGAATTTCTGGAAAGATCGATTGCAGACAAATTAGGAAAGGATTAAGGGTTGAATCAAGTCCTGAATTCCATGGTGCTGCAGCCATCGACATGATGACATAGCGATGTGATCAGCATTGAAAGAGGAAACCTGTCCATGCAGTGTTCACAGAGACGTGGAAGTGGATGGGATCTGGAGATTTGCGGTTAAAAAGAGACAGACAGAGACAGAGAGAGACAGAGAGGGAGAGAGAGAGAAGAAATCTTGGTTGCAGAATGGTGGCCTGATCGAACATTGGTATTGGTATGGCTGAGGCCTCTCTCTCTCTCTGTCTCTGTCTCTCTCTGTCTCTCTCTGTCTCTGTCTGTGTGTGTGTGTGTGTGTGTGTGGATGGAGATGTGGGAAGGAAACCCGGGGGCGGTGGGGATGGGGGAACGGGGGGGGGGGGGGGGGGGGGCAGAGACGTGTATCTGTGAGTGTGTGTGTGTGAGAGTTCACGTGCGTGTTTGTATGTATGCGTCAGTGTGTGTGTGTGTGTGTGTGTGTGCGCGCGCGCGCATGCACGCATGTGTGTAAAGCTAATGTATATGTGTTATTGCATGAGTGTGCGCGGACACGCGCTAAAATTAACAAGACGACGACGACGACATCAAGATCAACAACAACAACAACAACAACAGCAGCAGGAACAACAACGACAACAACAATAATGTTAATGATTTTAATAATAAAGATACTTTTTTTTTTTTTGTATTGATGACAATTTGTTACTATCATCATCACCATCATCATAACACAGTTGCCATCACAATTGGAACAGAAAGACATGTCGGTACACTCCGTTCTAAAGGATTCAAATCGATACAGAAGAGAAAAGGGTATTTCGTGACTTTACGGTTAGAAATATCCGTTGAGGCTGAAATCCTGTTAGCGTAATGCGGAATGCTTTTATCGATCACTAAATGACGGGTGTCTTGTGTAAGCGGGGGTTGGGGTTC
>NC_134880.1:41255637-41260637 GCF_041734735.1 Babylonia areolata
GTTCTGAGAACTGAGCGCCGCGACTGTGCTGGCACCAATGTGCCGGCGTTCTTCACTGTACATTTTTCTGTGGTTGGCTCGAAATACGGCGAAACATATGGTTTGTTGGGTTGTTTTTTTTTTTTTTTTAATATGTAATGTCAAATAATGTATCAAGTACGCCATCTGATACAAGAGCCTGGGTATGGTAAGCGAAGCTGAGAATTGTATGATTAAACCACAACGTTTCCAGCCACTGTGGCAGTGTTTGTGTGTGTGTGTGTGTGTGTGTGTGTGTATTAGACGGGCGCAATAGCCGAGTGGTTAAAGCGTTGGACTTTCAATCTGAGGGTCCCGGGTTCGAATCACGGTAACGGCGCCTGGTGGGTAAAGGGTGGAGTTTTTTTCCGATCTCCCAGGTCAACATATGTGCAGACCTGCTAGTGCCTGAACCCCCTTCGTGTGTATAAGCACGTAGAAGATCAAATACGCACGTTAAAGATCCTGTAACCCATGTCAGTGATCGGTGGGTTATGGAGACACGAAAATACCCAGCATGCATGAACCACGACAGAGTCATCGGCAAGTCGAGGTTGGTCGTGTAACGGAAAGAAGAAGAAGAAGAACCTGTCACAGTGTATGACTGAGAACTTGAGATACGTCAAAACGCGAGTTTTGTGTAGATTCCCCTCTGGGGAAAACAGCCGGCCCACAAAACGAACTGTGACCTTCAACAGTACTGCCCCCAATCCCTTATGCTCCCTCCCGCCTCTTCACACCGACCGATGGGGAACCCGGACATGATGTGTTTTGTAAACACCTCAGGTTGACCACTGGCGGACATCGGTCAGTGTGGAATGCGGATCTGTCCGTGTTGGGCGAAACGACACAAACCCCACCCACCCGGCCCACCCGACACAAACACTCACCCCAACACTCACACCCCCACACACTCTAAAAATCTCTCTCTAATTCACACACACACGCACGCACGATCACACACACACACACACACACACACACACACACACACACACACACACACACACACACACACACACAATGCACACACATACACAGACACAGACACACATACACCATCCTCCCACTCTGTCACTATTTCCCCAGACCCCACACACACGCGCACAAACACACACGCATGCACACAAACACGCACGCACGCACACAAATACCGACCGATGGGGAACCCGGATGTGTTTTGTGAACACCTCAGGCTGACCACTGGCGGACATCGGTCAGTGTGGAATGCGGATCTGTCCGTGTTGGGCGAAACGACACAAACCCCACCCACCCGGCCCACCCGACACAAACACTCACCCCAACACTCACACCCCCACACACTCTAAAAATCTCTCTCTAATTCACACACACACGCACGCACGATCACACACACACACACACAAAATGCACACACATACACAGACACACATACATCATCCTCCCACTCTGTCACTATCTCCCCAGACCCCCCACACACACGCACGCGCACTGACAAACACACACGCATGCACACAAACACGCACGCACGCACACAAACACTGACGCACGGGCGCGCGCGCGCACACACACACACACACACACACACACACAGAGTCTCAGCCATCCCCTGTCAAGTATCTTATAGAGCAAGAAGCCCGTCTGCTTTTTCTTCTGGCTTTTTTTAAAATCTGATTGTGTGCTTGTCTTCCTTGGACATTGAAGCGAAGTTGGGAACTATTTGTATTTGTATTTCTTTTTATCACAGCAGATTTCTCTGTGTGAAATTCGGGTTGTTCTCCTCAGGGAATGAGCGTCACTACACTACAGCGCCACCCCCTTTTTAAAAAAAAAAATTTTTTCCTGCGTGCAGTTTTATTTGTTTTTCCTATCGAACTAAGGAGGAAAATAGTTCGAGGAATGTCTGTGTGTACAGTGGGGAAAAATAAAAGACGGTGACACTGACCGATGGGAAACCCGGACATGATGTGTTTCAAGTTGTAAACACCTCAGGCTGACCACTGGCGGACATTGGTCAGTGTTGGAATGCGGATCTGTCCGTGTTGGGCGAAACGAAAGCGTTCAATTCTATCTCTCTGACGGAAAGCCCACGCAGGCTTCAGAAAGATGGCGTGGAGAGCCTTGGCCAAAGGAATGATTCAGCGCTTATAGCTTTTGGAGGCGTTTGATTGGCTAAGAGCGGACCAGGCAAAGAGGGGCGTCTTTTCACTGTTAGCCGCGCGAAATTTGGCCAAGCAGAGCAAACCAATAGGCCTAGTTTGCATGTTTGACATGGTACAGTATATGTATCACCAAACATGGAGTATAATACAAACTCCTCCTTTTGGCACCATGCATTTTCTGTTTGGTGGTGAGGGTCTCCCCCCTTCACCTCTCGTCACCTCTGTCTCTCTCTGTCTCTGTCTCTCTCCCTCTCCCCCCGCCCCCCCCCCCCCTCTCTCTCTCTCTCTCTCTCTCTCTCTCTCTCTCTGTCATTGTTTATGTTTCGGCTCTGTCTCTGTCTTTTTCTGTCTCCCTCTGTCTCTCTCTTAAACACACACACACACACACACATACACACGCACGCACGCACTCACGCACACAAACACACACTTGACCTATAGGTTAAATGAATGGTTAGCATCAAGGGACCGGACACTTGACACTTGAATCTGAACCTGTCCAGGTACCAGCTGCCACTATTGTTCGGTGTTCGGTTCTGTGTGTGTCTGTGTGTCTGTGTCTGTGTGTTTTGTTCGCGGTCTATCTGTGTGTGTGTGTGTGTGTGTGTGTGTGTGTGTGTGTGTTGTTCACGCTCTGTGTGTGTGTGTGTGTGTGTGTGTTGTTCACGCTCTGTGTGTGTGTGTGTGTGTGTGTGTCTGTGTGTGTGTGCGTGTGTGTGTGCGTGATCCCATAATTATACCTTCACCTCTACATCCCTTCACAGCAGTCGGCCATCTCTCCCCCGCCGCACCCCCACTGACCCGCTTTCCATGGATTTGAGACCAACGGTTTTAGGTCACACCGCCCCGGACTGAACAGGTAGTGCTCTATCTCTCTCTGTCCCTCCCTACCTCACTACCCCCCCCCCCCCCTCTCCCTCCCCCGTCTCTCTCTCTCTCTCTCTCTCTCTCTCTCTCTCTCTCTCTCTCTCCCAGCCCTACCCTCTTTCTCACACACACACTCGAACACCTGAACCCAAGGGGAGTAGTTTTTTTTTTGGAGGGAGTCTTTGGGAACAGTGACACCGTCACATTCACGCTGACAAGAAACCGACACGGCTGAGCGATGATTGACAACCAGGTAAGGGCAAGAAATTGACAAGTTGTCAGCTGAGCCTCGATCACTTCATTCAGTCACGTTCCCTTCTCGTTGCTGTGATAATTTTATTCAGTATGTCAGTTACGGGAATGTGGGATTGTGTATGGGTGTTATTTCTTTGCTCCCCCACCGCTGCCTCTCTCTCTCTCTCTCTCTCTCTCTCTCTCATTAGGACGTTATCCACCGTATATAAATAGTGCAACAAGGTGTATCAATGCTATCATTGCTATGTATAAATGTATTACGTCTTGCGTACGTATTGAAGATAAGTTAACTGAGTTTTTTGATTGTCCCGTTGGCTTAAGGCAAGGTTGTATGTTAAGCCCTATATTGTTTTCGTTATTTGTTAACGAAATTGCATCAGCAGTTGAAATCAGTGGTATTCATGGAATTCAGTTTTTGCCTGATTTATTAGAGTTATTCATTCTTCTGTTCGCGGATGATATTGTACTGCTATCTAACACTGCGACTGGTCTGCAAAATCAAATAAATATTCTGAATAATGCATGTAAAACACTCTTCTTGAATGTAAATACTGACAAGACTAAAGTGATGGTTTTTCGAAAAGGTGGCTTTTTGGGAAGATATGAAAAGTGGAATCTCGATGGAAATGCTCTAGAAGTAGTGAATAAATATAATTATCTAGGGTTTGTTTTTACAACAAAAATGAGTATAAACAAATGAGTAAGGATTTTAGCAGCAAAAGGCAAACATGCATGCATTGACTGTATAAAATATATAACGAAGCTGAATGATGTTTCCAAAGGATGTTTTTTTCAAAATATTTGATGCTCAGGTGCAACCCATTCTTTTGTACGCTTCTGAGATGTGGGGTCTTAACAGACTTGATAATATTGAGAAGGTTCATTCCTTTGCATGTAAACGTGTTTTTTTAACATAACACTTAGAGTACCAAACAAGTTTGCATACGGCGAATTAGGACGTTATCCACTGTATATAAATAGTGCAACAAGGTGTATCAAGTACTGGTTAAGGTTGCTGAATATGAATGTGCACCGATTACCCAGACAGGCATATTTGATGTTGTTTAACCTAGACGAAAGGGGAAAAAAATGCTGGGTGTCTTTAGTAAAAAATACTTTATTTAGACTTGGGTTTGGATATGTCTGGTTGCAACAAGGCGTTGGTTGTGAGCAAACATTTTTGTCATTATTTAAGCAAAGAATGAAAGATATATTTATGCAGGAGTGGGACGAATCAGTAATGTCTAAAGATATATATCATAACTACAGACTGTTTAAAACTGGTTTCCAGTGTGAGCAATATTTTGACTATGTGGATAAAAAGTGTTTTAGGGACTGTTTGGTAAACTTACGGCTTGGTTTGCTCCCAATAAATGGATCATTTTTTAGGAGAACGTTCAAATGTAATTCAAATTACGCAAGTAAATGTAATGTGATCGAAGATGAAAACCATTTTATAAACAATTGTGTCCTATACAATAACCTGCGGCAAAAACATCTGAACTCTGAAGGTCAATCGTATGTTCACTTGATGAAGAATGGTTCTGTTTACAGTATTCGTAAACTCTGCATTTATATATTTTATGCCCTGAAGATACGACAGGAATTCTGTGACAACAATGATGAAAGTTAGAAATGATTTACTATGCACGAGAAGCACTTTTGTTCTACAGGTTAAGTTAGTACGTATTTTACATTTTGTTGTGGCTGAGTGATCAC
>NC_134880.1:41265637-41268137 GCF_041734735.1 Babylonia areolata
TTGTTGCATCAACATGCCTTCTTCATTGGTTGTAATTGTTGTTTTTCACATAATTTCACAGTTTACTGTGTGACTGCTAAGGATGAACATTAGGTCATCATTCATTTTTAATATATAATAAATGGGATTATTGTCTGTTTCTTTGTTTGTTTGGTTTTTAATGATCGTGTGCATTAGCCAGTGTGTGCCCTAACAGTGCACATACATACAAATAAGTACATCACGTATTATATATGTATCAACATTTATATGGTACATTATATACAATCAACGAACATGACCAGCAGGCTACATTATAATTATCACTCATTTGTCACTCCTGAGATGAAGTGACAACGAGGTGGTTTCATAATGTACGAGTGATTATTACTGCTAGGTCGTTGCGGATCGATGCAGAACTGAGTGGAGATGGAACGTGTTAGTGGTGGCAGGCGGTGTGACTGGCACTCACTGTTCCATGCGACCTGCTGCAGTAGGAGGGGAGTAGGATAGTCAATCGTGTCCACCTACAGCATTGGGATGGTTCCCCAAGGGCCAGCTAGCCCCCCCAAGGCTGCAGCACTGAGTAAAGGGCCAGTGCGATTTGTCTCCTTGTTTGAGAGTCACGAACCTTCACAAAAATACGCTGTGAAATGACGTCCCATTACAATGGAGAAACCATTGGTCATACAGCTCCCACTTTGCTGTTGGCCCCAATATAAGCTTCTGTCGATCTGTGATAAAAGCTGAGCGTTGGGCCTATATCATGGGAGAGGGGGTGGGATGACGAAGACAGAGAGGGGGGGCTTCGGCAACTTCTGGCACTGATGGTAAACTGAAAACTGGAGGCTGTGGAGGGGATATATATAGTCATGCAAGTGAGCAATCTCTAAAGGTTTATGGCGCTGTTGTGGAAGAGAGATTCCGGCGCCAAAAATAATCACTTTGTGGGTATGGATTTAGCCTCAGTCATGAAGTTATTAAAAAGCGCAACAGATCGACGACCTGGGTGTGGCTGTGTATGAGGGTGGGGAGGCGGATGTGTGGGATTCGGAATGAGCGGCGTGAGACAGATGCAGATGGGGCAGTAAAAAAAAGAAAGAAAAAGAAGTGGGGAGCGGGGGGGGGGGGGGGGGGGTTAGGATGAAAACAAGATGCATTGATTCAGGGTAACCAAATCAGTGACACCCGAAGTGAGCGAGAACTGGAGACAGCTCCACAGGGCAACACAACAGAACTGGTGAATTGATCAATGAATGACTCGTGTACCCCGCACCGGACCCGCGGTAAATGCATGGCTTCTCTGCGGCCTCATCCTTGTCGTGCTCTCGTCGCGCCGCCGAATTGAGAGCGTGGGACCAGCGATAGTGGAGTGTGTGTGTGGGTGGGCTGGGTGAGGGGTGTGGGAGGAGGGAGGAGGCAGGCGTGGGGGGGTGGGGGGAGAGAGAGGTTGTGTATTTGTGTGTGTATGTGTGTGTTGGAAATGGTTTGTCAGTGTGTGTGCGTTGTCGGTTTTGCTTGTCGTTCGTGTTTGTTTCACGTGTCTGCCGGCCGGTGTGTGTGTTTCGGAGTATGGGGGGTTCTTTTCTGTGTGAGTGTGTCTGTGTGTGTTTGTTGCTTGTCTCCGTGTGTGTGTAAATGTGTGTGTGTGCCCACGCGTGCGTGTGTGCAGTTATGTATGTGTGTGTGTGAGAGAGAGAGACAAAGAAGTAAACAGTTTTCAGGCGGCTGTGATATTCACGACCAAATCGCGTTCAGTCGCACTGCCTTGCCCCCACCAAACTGAGCCTCCCGCAGGTCTGTTTTCAAACTGCTGGCTGCTAAGAGAGAGAGAGAGAGAGAGAGAGAGAGAGAAGAGGAGACTGTTATTCGTAGGGGTTGTGTTGTAATCTCCGACATGTTTCTCTACTGCCCCTACTCCGAAAACTCTTGCGAAACAAACGTATGTGTGTGTGTGTTTGCGCCAGACCGGATAGCGTGCGTACACTTGTGCATGTGGCCGTTTTCACGTGGTTTACGTTCCACTCAGTGCAGCTGGTGTTTTCTCTTTGTGTGTGTGTGTGTGTGTGTGTGTGCGGCGCTTCTCAATGCTGTTGTGAATCAGTTTCATCAACACACACACACAGCGTACTGATCGTAAATGTTTAGTGGTGTCACAAGATGACTCGCGCGCGCGCGCGCGTTTGTGTATGTGTGTGTGTGAGTACGTGTCACATGTGTGTGTTTGTCAGTGCGTGTCACGCGCGCGCGCGCGCGCGTGTGTGTATGTGTGTGTGGAATGAAAAAAAAAAGTTGACGACTGGCCACAGTATGTTAAAGTCCAGCAGGAGCCCATATCGTGCTATACGAACCTGTGCTCTTTATGGGGTTCCGTTTGAATCGGTGACTGCTGACTGAAATAGCGTGTTACCTCGTTCGGTGTGTTGTGTTGTGTAGCGCGTGGAGTGAAATGGGGGAGGGACAGGAGTTTGTGTGGCTGCCCCGTGTGTGTGAGTGTGTGTGTGTTGTCCGTCCGTTCAGC
>NC_134880.1:41273137-41278137 GCF_041734735.1 Babylonia areolata
CAGCTGCAGTAAAGCGAAAGTTAAGTTATGCCTGGAATTTCCCACGTGTAGTAAGATTCGCTGTATACAATGAAAACCGATTCATTTTTGCTTGGTTTTTAGCACGTTTGCATCTGCTTGAATGTAGATAATATAAAAAGAAAATAAAGCAGCAAAACATATATAACATATCAAAACATAAAACACATATTCAGCTCTGTCTCTCTTCTAACATCTGTCTATACATACATACATACATACATGAATACATACATACATAATTTCATATAGATCTATCAGTATGTAAATCTAAATCTATCTATATGTACATAATCATATATATAATTCATATATATACGAACGCTTCATGTTGCCCGAGCAGACCGTTGTATTGTGCTCTTTCTCTCTCTCTAAGTCTCTGTCTCTGTCTCTCTCTCTCGGGAGTTTTACATGGCTGTTAAAAGCATCTACGATTCTGTACTTGTGTGTGTTCGTGACAAAGGTATTTATTCAGACTTTTTTCAGTGTCCAAGAGGGGTTAAACAAGGTTGTATGCTAAGCTCACAGCTGTTTTCCTTTTTCATCGGTGAATTGGCAGTGGAGTTATCAAAGAAGGGGAGACATGGAATACAAATGATACCTGGCGCAACAGATTTGCTCTTAATGCTATTTGCTGATGATGTTGTTCTCTTGTCTGACACACCCATAGGGTTACAAAATCAATTAAATGCCCTTAAGCAAGAAACAGACAGACTACAACAAACAGTGAATCTCGATAAGACCAATATTATAGTTTTCCGCAATGGAGGTCATCTTTCGACTCGTGAAAAATGGTGCTGTGGTGATAGGGAAATAAAAGTAACCAATACATATAAATATTTAGGAATGTTATTCACAACAAAATTGAGTTTGACATCTGCGTGGGATGAAGCAAACAGAAAAGGGAAAAAAGGTGTAATCCAAATTATAAAATACTCAGGAGACTGCGTTCGACTGACGCTTTCCCTTAGTTTGGGCGGGGCAAAGGCAGCTCATGAATAATGAATGCGTCTCGCGGCGCAGGCTGCCTGGCTTCAGCAATTTCTGCAAGTGGTTTATCTCTCTTTTCTAATCTCCGACTGTACCCCCTTCATGAGGGGCCATGGCCTCTTTTGAATAAACTATCCGTATCCGTCTCTCTCTCTCTCTCTCTCTCTCTCTCTCTCTCAAATATACGAACATGTCTGTGAATTTGGATTTGGGTATATATGGGTATTTCAAGAGGTTGGTGAAGAGACTTATGTTTTTGAAAACTTTTCGTCAACGTTTGATAGACTGTAGGTGGCGAAACTGAGATGAGCATACATGTTCATTCGAGTGATAGATTTGATTTGTAATGATCGTATACTTCTACCCACTTTGTGAAGAACTATCTTATATCTAACATGGACCGTCGTTTACGATTGATTTTGACTAGATTTGGATTTGGTATAAATTCCGGAATCGATACACATCAGTATCGTTATAAAAATGTATGTAATTCAGTAACGCTGTGTCCTTTGTGCAGGGAAACAACTGAAGACGAAGTTCATTTTGTGTTGAAGTGCCCTGCCCTGAATGATCTCCGAAACATATTCCAAAGAAGTATCATGAATATCCATGTTTGTTTAGATTATGTTTATTGATGGCATCTACTGATGATAGTACTATTCGAAACATTGCATGGTATCTATATGGAGCTTTTAAGCCCAGAGAGACTGTATTGTCTTAGTTTATTTCTTTGTTAAGCTGTGAAATCAGTTGAAAAAACACTCTGACAGTTATGATGACATTTACACATTTTTTTTTTTCTCCCTCTTGTTCACATGGGGCTGTGCCTTAAAATGAAGTTAAATGAATAAATTCTCTCTCTCTCTCTCTCTCTCTCTCTCTCCATAAATTTTCATTTTTCAAACGCACACATTTCGTTTTGGCCCTGTCGGTTTGAAGAGGGTTATTATTAATGTTGTTGTTATTCTTGTTATCATTGTTTCTTCCTTTCCAAGGTTAAAAAAAACAACAACAACAACAACAAAAAAAGTAATTTACCCCTTTTTTCTTGTTCTTTTTTTCATTTATTTTTGCCTTTCTTTTATATTGTTATTTCCTCCTTTCTTTTTTTTTATTTTTCATTTCTTTTGGCTTTCTTTTTTTTTCCCCCTTTCTTTCTTTCTAACATTTTTCGTGTCGTTGATGTTGTTTAATTCTTTCTCTTTCTTTTCCTTTTTTTTTTTTTCAACTTTCATTCTTTTAATTCTTCAAACTTTCTTCCTCCCTCCCCCCCCCTCCCACCCAGCACACACACACACACACACACACACACACACACACACATTCCCTGTCACCAAGACGTGGAATGATGGTTTGACAGCAGTGGTCTTTACAAAAGAACCCTGCGGCAGCAAGGGAATTGTGCCAAGCAGAATTTTGTAACAGGAAAAAAAATACTTATAAATAACCCCCCACCCCCCAACAACAACAAAAACATCCCTTACAGTTCGATAGGGAAACAAGGAAGTATATTATGCCGACAACCTAAGAGAAAATCACAATGGGTGGCGTTGAACCACCGTGGCAATACACTCTCTAGTGTGGGCTGATTAACCCGTTTGGTTTTTTTTTGTTTTTTTGTTTGTTTGTTTGTTGTTGTTTTTACAAAGAAATGTAATGTTGAAAGAAGAAGAAGAAAAAGTTATAATCCCAAATAATATTTGAAACATACAGGAAGTTTTGTTTGCTTGTTCATTTTGCTCACGTGGCCCTCATTGATTTATTGGAAGCTTAACGTCACGTCTCCATCTCGAAAATGAGGGGAGATAACACAAGAACGACCTGGAAGAAGAAAGATACGAATGGCTGTGCAAGCAATTTTTTTTTTTTTTTTTTTTTTTTAAAGAAGAAGAAGAAGAAAGGGGAGTGGTGGAAGCAATGTTAGGTTATATTATTATTTGTGATTCAGTATAAATTATATGATTTGGTTTCTTTCATGGGATTATGTTTAGAGAAATCAATCCTGTGACGTATTCAGTTGTTTTATCACAGTATATTTTGGAGGTTATGGTCAAGGGATTGTTTTTTTTTTTTTTGGTCATGTATTATTTAGCCGGTTATATATAGTTTTTAAAGATATTTGAATTATCATGGTGTATATTTTTTTTTTACAAGTTACATTTGAGTGTCTAGAGTGGGGTGTCAGTAATCAAGTTATATAAAATTATACAGGTTAGTCGATCGGTGGGATGGTTATGTATAATAATAATATTGATAATGATGATGGTACATGTGTTTGTGTGTGTTTGTGATTTTCAGAAAGATACATGTGCGTAAAAGACTGGATAGGGGTGAGGGTGGGTGTAGATTCCAGATTCCAGATGGTTTAATGTTCATAAGTCATCAGGCTCCTAACACAGTCAACAATAACAGACAGTATTCTAGTACATTACAATTTTGCTTGGACTCCGATTACACAATCCTACAATTTACTTAGCTGACATGTGGATAAGTCTCTCTCTCTCTCTCTCTCTCTCTCTCTCTCTCTCTCTCTCTCTCTCTCTCTCACACACACACACACACACACACACACACACACACACACACACACACCGCGCGCACGCGTGTGCGATGCATCCTTCATTTGAATTGAGTTGTGGCCTGCGGCTCACACCTACACTGCATTGTATGAATGTTCGTCCAGAACAGGGACAGCAAATAATCATTTGCTTAGCTCCATCAATATGTCACGCTTTTTCTCAGCGTAAAATACAAAATAGGCTAGATTATGCATTGACATTACATCAGGGCATTGCATTAAATCACTGAATTGCTCTTGTGTTTGATCCAAAATAATGATACCGTAATTCTTTGTAGCATGGACAAATACAAATAAAATGTACTTCATTTTCTATTTGATCTTTGCAAAAACTACATAAAACCCTTTGTGTATTGTCTTGAACAAATCGAAAAGCGTTTGCGTGGGTAGGTGTAGAGAGAGACAGAGAGAGAGAGAAACGCTGATGATAAAAGCATACCCACGGAAATTACACGATTAAAGGACTACACCCCAAGAGAAATTATTACTGTTCTAAAACATTCTCAAAAAGATGTTTTACAAAAGCCAGTAATCTCGGCCATACCCGAGAGGGATAACTATTTAAAACATTCTCAGAAAGATGGCTTACGAAAGCCAGTGGCCTCGGCCATACCCCAAGAGAAATGATTATTTAAAACATTCTCAGAAAGACGGTTTACGAAAGCCAGTGGCCTCGGCCATACCCCGAGAGAAATGATTATTTAAAACATTCTCAGAAAGACGGTTTACGAAAGCCAGTGCCCTCGGCCATACCCCGAGAGAAATGATTATTTAAAACATTCTCAGAAAGATGGTTTACGAAAGCAACTGGTAGCTTTGCAGAACTGATCAGAGAGAATAATACTCACACAGCGAAGCTTTCGAAAAAGTTATTACTCACCGAGAGGCGCTCAGCTGGACAATTATTCACGAAACGACGCAAGCTCACGAAAGGTGACAATTGTTATTTCCAACATAAAAGAACGTTCATGACGCTGGAGGGGCGACAACTCTCTCATGCCGCCGCCTTCTTCCCATACCACCTATTCTTGACAACATGTGTGGTGTATATATAACGCCAGAACACTGCTTCCACCTGATGTTTTGGCAATGGATGCTCCTCCTCCTCCTCCTCCTTCTTCTTCTCCTTCTTCTTCGTCTTCTTCTTCTTCTTCTTCCTCTCTTCCTCCTCATTCTCCTCCTCCTTCTCCTCCTCCTCTTCCTCCTCCTCCTCCTCCTTCTCCTTCTTCTTCTTCTTCTTCTTCTTCTTCTTCTTCCTCTCTTCCTCCTCATTCTCCTCCTCCTTCTCCTCCTCCTCTTCCTCCTCCTCCTCCTCCTCCTTCTTCTTCTTCTTCATTCTCGTCGTCGTCGTCATCCTCCTCCTCCTCCTTCTTCATCTCCTTCTCCTCCTCCTCCTTCTTCTTCTTCTTCATTC
>NC_134880.1:41283137-41305637 GCF_041734735.1 Babylonia areolata
TTGATATCAGAGTGGAGTTTTCACCACAATGCTGCAAGGGACAACCACTGTTGTTTGTTCTGTCTCTGGGTGGTGTTGTTGTCTTTTTTTGATATCAGAGTGGAGTTTTCACCACAGTGCTGCAAGGGACAACCACTGTTGTTTGTTCTGTCTCTGGGTGGTGTTGTTGTCTTTTAGATATCAGAGTGGAGTTTTCACCACAATGCTGCAAGGGACAACCACTGTTGTTTGTTCTGTCTCTGGGTGGTGTTGTTGTCTTTTAGATATCAGAGTGGAGTTTTCACCACAATGCTGCAAGGGGCAACCACTGTTGTTTGTTCTGTCTCTGGATGGTGTTGTTGTCTTTTAGATATCAGAGTGGAGTTTTCACCACAATGCTGCAAGGGACAACCACTGTTGTTTGTTCTGTCTCTGGGTGGTGTTGTTGTCTTTTAGATATCAGAGTGGAGTTTTCACCACAGTGCTGCAAGGGACAACCACTGTTGTTTGTTCTGTCTCTGGGTGGTGGTGTTGTCTTTTAGATATCAGAGTGGAGTTTTCACCACCATGCTGCAAGGGACAACCACTGTTGTTTGTTCTGTCTCTGGGTGGTGGTGTCTTTTTTTGATATCAGAGTGGAGTTTTCACCACCATGCTGCAAGGGACAACCACTGTTGTTTGTTCTGTCTCTGGGTGGTGTTGTTGTCTTTTTTTGATATCAGAGTGGAGTTTTCACCACCATGCTGCAAGGGACAACCACTGTTGTTTGTTCTGTCTCTGGGTGGTGTTGTTGTCTTTTAGATATCAGAGTGGAGTTTTCACCACAGTGCTGCAAGGGACAACCACTGTTGTTTGTTCTGTCTCTGGGTGGTGGTGTCTTTTTTTGATATCAGAGTGGAGTTTTCACCACAGTGCTGCAAGGGACAACCACTGTTGTTTGTTCTGTCTCTGGGTGGTGGTGTCTTTTTTTGATATCAGAGTGGAGTTTTCACCACAATGCTGCAAGGGACAACCACTGTTGTTTGTTCTGTCTCTGGGTGGTGTTGTTGTCTTTTAGATATCAGAGTGGAGTTTTCACCACCATGCTGCAAGGGACAACCACTGTTGTTTGTTCTGTCTCTGGGTGGTGGTGTTGTCTTTTAGATATCAGAGTGGAGTTTTCACCACAATGTTGCAAGAGACAACCACTGTTGTTTGTTCTGTCTCTGGGTGGTGTTGTTGTCTTTTTTTGATATCAGAGTGGAGTTTTCACCACAATGCTGCAAGGGGCAACCACTGTTGTTTGTTCTGTCTCTGGATGGTGTTGTTGTCTTTTAGATATCAGAGTGGAGTTTTCACCACAATGCTGCAAGGGACAACCACTGTTGTTTGTTCTGTCTCTGGGTGGTGTTGTTGTCTTTTAGATATCAGAGTGGAGTTTTCACCACCATGCTGCAAGGGACAACCACTGTTGTTTGTTCTGTCTCTGGGTGGTGTTGTTGTCTTTTAGATATCAGAGTGGAGTTTTCACCACCATGCTGCAAGGGACAACCACTGTTGTTTGTTCTGTCTCTGGGTGGTGTTGTTGTCTTTTAGATATCAGAGTGGAGTTTTCACCACCATGCTGCAAGGGACAACCACTGTTGTTTGTTCTGTCTCTGGGTGGTGGTGTTGTCTTTTAGATATCAGAGTGGAGTTTTCACCACAATGTTGCAAGAGACAACCACTGTTGTTTGTTCTGTCTCTGGGTGGTGTTGTTGTCTTTTAGATATCAGAGTGGAGTTTTCACCACAATGCTGCAAGGGGCAACCACTGTTGTTTGTTCTGTCTCTGGATGGTGTTGTTGTCTTTTAGATATCAGAGTGGAGTTTTCACCACAATGCTGCAAGGGACAACCACTGTTGTTTGTTCTGTCTCTGGGTGGTGTTGTTGTCTTTTAGATATCAGAGTGGAGTTTTCACCACCATGCTGCAAGGGACAACCACTGTTGTTTGTTCTGTCTCTGGGTGGTGTTGTTGTCTTTTAGATATCAGAGTGGAGTTTTCACCACCATGCTGCAAGGGACAACCACTGTTGTTTGTTCTGTCTCTGGGTGGTGTTGTTGTCTTTTAGATATCAGAGTGGAGTTTTCACCACAGTGCTGCAAGGGACAGCCACTGTTGTTTGTTCTGTCTCTGGGTGGTGTTGTTGTCTTTTAGATATCAGAGTGGAGTTTTCACCACAGTGCTGCAAGGGACAGCCACTGTTGTTTGTTCTGTCTCTGGGTGGTGTTGTTGTCTTTTAGATATCAGAGTGGAGTTTTCACCACAGTGCTGCAAGGGACAGCCACTGTTGTTTGTTCTGTCTCTGGGTGGTGTTGTTGTCTTTTAGATATCAGAGTGGAGTTTTCACCACAGTGCTGCAAGGGACAGCCACTGTTGTTTGTTCTGTCTCTGGGTGGTGTTGTTGTCTTTTAGATATCAGAGTGGAGTTTTCACCACAGTGCTGCAAGGGACAGCCACTGGTGTTTGTTCTGTCTCTGGGTGGTGTTGTTGTCTTTTAGATATCAGAGTGGAGTTTTCACCACAATGCTGCAAGGGACAGTCACTGTTGTTTGTTCTGTCTCTGGGTGGTGTTGTTGTCTTTTAGATATCAGAGTGGAGTTTTCACCACCATGCTGCAAGGGACAGCCACTGTTGTTTGTTCTGTCTCTGGGTGGTGTTGTTGTCTTTTAGATATCAGAGTGGAGTTTTCACCACCATGCTGCAAGGGACAACCACTGTTGTTTGTTCTGTCTCTGGGTGGTGTTGTTGTCTTTTAGATATCAGAGTGGAGTTTTCACCACAATGCTGCAAGGGACAACCACTGTTGTTTGTTCTGTCTCTGGGTGGTGGTGTTGTCTTTTAGATATCAGAGTGGAGTTTTCACCACAATGCTGCAAGGGACAACCACTGTTGTTTGTTGTGTCTCTGGGTGGTGTTGTCTTTTAGATATCAGAGTGGAGTTTTCACCACAATGCTGCAAGGGACAACCACTGTTGTTTGTTCTGTCTGTAGGTGTTGTTGTCTTTTAGATATCAGAGTGGAGTTTTCACCACAGTGCTGCAAGGGACAACCACTGTTGTTTGTTCTGTCTCTGGGTGTTGTTGTCTTTTAGATATCAGAGTGGAGTTTTCACCACCATGCTGCAAGGGACAACCACTGTTGTTTGTTCTGTCTCTGGGTGGTGTTGTTGTCTTTTAGATATCAGAGTGGAGTTTTCACCACCATGCTGCAAGGGACAACCACTGTTGTTTGTTCTGTCTCTGGGTGGTGTTGTTGTCTTTTAGATATCAGAGTGGAGTTTTCACCACCATGCTGCAAGGGACAACCACTGTTGTTTGTTCTGTCTCTGGGTGGTGGTGTTGTCTTTTAGATATCAGAGTGGAGTTTTCACCACAATGCTGCAAGGGACAACCACTGTTGTTTGTTCTGTCTGTGGGTGGTGGTGTTGTCTTTTAGATATCAGAGTGGAGTTTTCACCACAATGCTGCAAGGGACAACCACTGTTGTTTGTTCTGTCTCTGGGTGGTGTTGTCTTTTAGATATCAGAGTGGAGTTTTCACCACAATGCTGCAAGGGACAACCACTGTTGTTTGTTCTGTCTGTAGGTGTTGTTGTCTTTTAGATATCAGAGTGGAGTTTTCACCACAGTGCTGCAAGGGACAACCACTGTTGTTTGTTCTGTCTCTGGGTGTTGTTGTCTTTTAGATATCAGAGTGGAGTTTTCACCACAATGCTGCAAGGGACAACCACTGTTGTTTGTTCTGTCTCTGGGTGGTGTTGTTGTCTTTTAGATATCAGAGTGGAGTTTTCACCACAATGTTGCAAGAGACAACCACTGTTGTTTGTTCTGTCTCTGGGTGGTGTTGTTGTCTTTTAGATATCAGAGTGGAGTTTTCACCACAATGCTGCAAGGGACAACCACTGTTGTTTGTTTTGTCTGTAGGTGTTGTTGTCTTTTAGATATCAGAGTGGAGTTTTCACCACAATGCTGCAAGGGACAACCACTGTTGTTTGTTCTGTCTGTAGGTGGTGTTGTCTTTTAGATATCAGAGTGGAGTTTTCACCACAATGCTGCAAGGGACAACCACTGTTGTTTGTTCTGTCTCTGGGTGGTGTTGTTGTCTTTTAGATATCAGAGTGGAGTTTTCACCACAGTGCTGCAAGGGACAACCACTGTTGTTTGTTCTGTCTGTAGGTGGTGGTGTTGTCTTTTAGATATCAGAGTGGAGTTTTCACCACAATGCTGCAAGGGACAACCACTGTTGTTTGTTCTGTCTCTGGGTGGTGTTGTTGTCTTTTAGATATCAGAGTGGAGTTTTCACCACAATGCTGCAAGGGACAACCACTGTTGTTTGTTCTGTCTCTGGGTGGTGTTGTTGTCTTTTAGATATCAGAGTGGAGTTTTCACCACAATGCTGCAAGGGACAACCACTGTTGTTTGTTCTGTCTCTGGGTGGTGTTGTTGTCTTTTAGATATCAGAGTGGAGTTTTCACCACAGTGCTGCAAGGGACAACCACTGTTGTTTGTTCTGTCTCTGGGTGGTGTTGTTGTCTTTTAGATATCAGAGTGGAGTTTTCACCACAATGCTGCAAGGGACAACCACTGTTGTTTGTTCTGTCTCTGGGTGGTGTTGTTGTCTTTTAGATATCAGAGTGGAGTTTTCACCACAGTGCTGCAAGGGACAACTACTGTTGTTTGTTCTGTCTCTGGGTGGTGTTGTCTTTTAGATATCAGAGTGGAGTTTTCACCACAGTGCTGCAAGGGACAACCACTGTTGTTTGTTCTGTCTCTGGGTGGTGTTGTCTTTTAGATATCAGAGTGGAGTTTTCACCACAATGCTGCAAGGGACAACCACTGTTGTTTGTTCTGTCTGTAGGTGTTGTTGTCTTTTAGATATCAGAGTGGAGTTTTCACCACAATGCTGCAAGGGACAGCCACTGTTGTTTGTTCTGTCTCTGGGTGGTGTTGTTGTCTTTTAGATATCAGAGTGAAGTTTTCACCACAATGTTGCAAGAGACAACCACTGTTGTTTGTTCTGTCTCTGGGTGGTGTTGTTGTCTTTTAGATATCAGAGTGGAGTTTTCACCACAATGCTGCAAGGGACAACCACTGTTGTTTGTTGTGTCTGTAGGTGTTGTCTTTTAGATATCAGAGTGGAGTTTTCACCACAATGCTGCAAGGGACAACCACTGTTGTTTGTTCTGTCTCTGGGTGGTGTTGTTGTCTTTTAGATATGAGAGTGGAGTTTTCACCACAATGCTGCAAGAGACAACCACTGTTGTTTGTTCTGTCTCTGGGTGGTGTTGTTGTCTTTTAGATATCAGAGTGGAGTTTTCACCACCATGCTGCAAGGGACAACCACTGTTGTTTGTTCTGTCTCTGGGTGGTGTTGTTGTCTTTTAGATATCAGAGTGGAGTTTTCACCACCATGCTGCAAGGGACAACCACTGTTGTTTGTTCTGTCTCTGGGTGGTGTTGTTGTCTTTTAGATATCAGAGTGGAGTTTTCACCACAATGTTGCAAGAGGCAACCACTGTTGTTTGTTCTGTCTCTGGGTGGTGTTGTCTTTTAGATATCAGAGTGGAGTTTTCACCACAATGCTGCAAGGGACAACCACTGTTGTTTGTTCTGTCTCTGGGTGGTGTTGTCTTTTAGATATCAGAGTGGAGTTTTCACCACAATGCTGCAAGGGACAACCACTGTTGTTTGTTCTGTCTCTGGGTGTTGTTGTCTTTTAGATATCAGAGTGGAGTTTTCACCACAATGCTGCAAGGGACAACCACTGTTGTTTGTTCTGTCTCTGGGTGGTGTTGTTGTCTTTTAGATATCAGAGTGGAGTTTTCACCACAATGCTGCAAGGGACAACCACTGTTGTTTGTTCTGTCTCTGGGTGGTGTTGTTGTCTTTTAGATATCAGAGTGGAGTTTTCACCACAATGCTGCAAGGGACAACCACTGTTGTTTGTTCTGTCTCTGGGTGGTGTTGTTGTCTTTTAGATATCAGAGTGGAGTTTTCACCACAATGCTGCAAGGGACAGCCACTGTTGTTTGTTCTGTCTCTGGGTGGTGTTGTTGTCTTTTAGATATCAGAGTGGAGTTTTCACCACAATGCTGCAAGGGACAACCACTGTTGTTTGTTGTGTCTGTAGGTGTTGTCTTTTAGATATCAGAGTGGAGTTTTCACCACAATGCTGCAAGGGACAACCACTGTTGTTTGTTCTGTCTCTGGGTGGTGTTGTTGTCTTTTAGATATCAGAGTGGTTTTTTCACCACCATGCTGCAAGGGACAACCACTGTTGTTTGTTGTGTCTGTAGGTGTTGTCTTTTAGATATCAGAGTGGAGTTTTCACCACAATGCTGCAAGGGACAACCACTGTTGTTTGTTCTGTCTCTGGGTGTTGTTGTCTTTTAGATATCAGAGTGGAGTTTTCACCACAATGTTGCAAGAGACAACCACTGTTGTTTGTTCTGTCTCTGGGTGGTGTTGTTGTCTTTTAGATATCAGAGTGGAGTTTTCACCACAATGCTGCAAGGGACAGTCACTGTTGTTTGTTCTGTCTCTGGGTGGTGTTGTTGTCTTTTAGATATCAGAGTGGAGTTTTCACCACAATGCTGCAAGGGACAGTCACTGTTGTTTGTTCTGTCTCTGGGTGGTGTTGTCTTTTAGATATCAGAGTGGAGTTTTCACCACAATGTTGCAAGGGACAACCACTGTTGTTTGTTCTGTCTCTGGGTGTTGTTGTCTTTTAGATATCAGAGTGGAGTTTTCACCACAATGCTGCAAGGGACAACCACTGTTGTTTGTTCTGTCTCTGGGTGGTGTTGTTGTCTTTTAGATATCAGAGTGGAGTTTTCACCACAATGCTGCAAGGGACAACCACTGTTGTTTGCTCTGTCTGTAGGTGTTGTTGTCTTTTAGATATCAGAGTGGAGTTTTCACCACAATGCTGCAAGGGACAACCACTGTTGTTTGTTCTATCTGTAGGTGGTGTTGTCTCTTAGATATCAGAGTGGAGTTTTCACCACAATGCTGCAAGGGACAACCACTGTTGTTTGTTCTGTCTCTGGGTGGTGTTGTCTTTTAGATATCAGAGTGGAGTTTTCACCACAATGCTGCAAGGGACAGTCACTGTTGTTTGTTCTGTCTGTAGGTGTTGTTGTCTTTTAGATATCAGAGTGGAGTTTTCACCACAATGCTGCAAGGGACAGTCACTGTTGTTTGTTGTTTCCTTGGGTTCTTTGGCGCTCGGTGCATACATGTAAGCTGCGTATTGTATTTCTCTGTTTTTTGTCACGACACATTTCTCTGTGTGAAATTCGGGCTGCTCTTCCCGGGGATAACGCGTCGCTACACTGAGAGCGCCACCCCTTTTTTTCTTTTTTTTTTTCTGCGTGCAGCTTTATTTGTTTTGCCTATCGAAGTGGATTTTTCTACAGAAGTTTGCCAGGAACAACCCTTTTGTTGCGGTGAGTTCTTTTACGTGCGCTAAGTGCATGCTGCACACGGGACCTCGGTTTATCGTCTCATCCGAATGACTAGCCTCCAGACCACCACTCAAGGTCTAGTGGAAGGGGGGGGGGGGGGGGGGATATTGGCGGCTGAGCCGTGATTTGAACCAGTGCGCTCAGATTCTCTCGCTTCCTTGGCGGACGCGTTACCTCTAGGCCATCACTTCACCTCGGGTTTATCGTCTCACATCATCCAAACGACTAGCACCCATATCACCATTCAGTGTCTGATGGGTGGGTAGTGAGGCGGGAGTGGGGGGGGGGGGGAGGGCGAAAGTCCCGGTCCGACATGGAACCCTTGGACACTGGCTTCCTGACGTTTATCTATAGCGTTCCACTTCCATGCGGCATTGTGAAACAGAGGAATCTGACTGAACGAGGCGTCAAGTACGTTCAATACAAGCGCCTAACCTATGGTCAGTCAGTCGGTAATTTTCCGTTAATTCAGACTGTGCCAGACCATGATTCCCCCACATGACGGGTGGGGTGGTGGCCGAATGGTTATATACAGCGCTGCAGGATTCACGCCCCAGTTTCCCCGAGTTCATCCCCGGTTTGGGTGCACCTGTTGTGCTGAGGGTGGAGGGTTCTGTTTGATTGTTTGTTGTTGTTCTTTCACCTCCCAGGCCAATATGATCATGTGCAGACCTGCTTGTACCTGAACCCCCTTTCGTGTGTATGCGCATGCAGAAGACCAAAATACGCAACGTTCTAAAGATTCTGCAATCCCTGCCAGCGTTCGGTTGGTTATGGACTGAAACAAGAACAAGAACATAATCTGCATGCACGCCTTCCAACACGAAAGTATGGCTGTCTACATGGCGGGGGTAAAAATAACTATCATACACGTGGAAAGCCCACTCAGTGCTCGAGTGAACGTGGGAGTTGCAGCCCACAAACGTTGAAGAAGAAAGAAGATCCTACATAAGGACATTGACAGCAAAGTGAGAGCTGTATTATCAGTGGTTTCTGTTGCAATGGGAACTCATTTACAGCTTCTTTTGTGAAGGCCTATGACTTTCAAACTAGGAGGCAAAATTGCACTGGCTCTTATTGCTGCAGCCTTGGGGGTTAGTTGGCCTTTGGGAACCATCCCCCAACGCCGACTGTCCTAAAACCCTCTTGGCCGAGAGTGTGTGGGTGTAATGTGGGCACGACACTATCCACCATAATCAAATTCTTGCCCTGATAGTCGGGACAGCAGTTACTTTCTCTGCTGTTCTGATGGTCATAGTCGAACACGACTGTCATACATTATATGATATACGTATACATAAGGACAACCCTCCGGTCAGGACGGTGAACGTCACGTGTGCTAGAGTGTCCGCCACTCCGTGCGATGTGGTCACGTTGCCGTGCTGGTCAGGGTGATGTCTATAATAATAATAATAATAATGGTATTTTTATAGCGCTGGATCTTGTGCAGAGACAAATCAAAGCGCTTTCGCACCAGTCATTCACACGCATGCATAACTCTAATTCTGTAGAAACTAAAGACAAGGAAGGGCAGGCAAGGGAGGCTATTTTGGGAAGAGGTGGGTTTTAAGGCCAGACTTGAAAGAGATGAGTGTGGAGACTTGACGAAGCGAAAAAGGAAGTTCATTCCAATCGCAAAGTCCAGAAACAGAGAAAGAACTATGTGCTGTGGTGGACAGTTTGGTAATCATGATAATGACTTAGGAGAACTGAACGATTCAGCTGTTGTTGATTCCGAGCCCCGCTGCCGTTGAATGCTTATTGGTGTTATCGTCAGTATGGTGTGATGCCTAAGGAATCGATACGATAATGATAATAATCGTAATTATCATAATCATAATGAAATGTTATTGTTATTATTATAAAAGAACAAAATTGATGATTATGATGATAATGATGACGATGATGATGATTTTATCATCATCATCGTCGTCGTCGTTGTCGTCATCAACATCATCAACGGGTTTGTGATCAGTAGAGTTGTATTTCTGGAGATTGACTTTCCCGGGGCGCGGGATCTGGGGAGATAGAGAGTGACAGAGTTGGAGGATGGTGTATGTGTGTCTGTGTCTGTGTATATGTGTGCATTTTGTGTGTGTGTGTGTGTGTGTGTGCCTGTGTGTGTGTGTGTCTGTGTCTGTGTGTGAACTGGACTGCATAGCCCTGGGCTTCACAGTGATTTACGATGTGTGTTTGACGCACGTTAGCATGTTCCTACGTCCATCACACCTGTACATTACAGGTAGCACATGTGCCGTCTGCTTCAAAAGAATCCAGAACTGAGGTACATGTATGTACGTACACAGAACGTGAGACTGAAAGGCAAAATTAATAATGACCGTGTGATGGTGTTTATGACACACAGTAACATATGAGTCCTATTATGACACACGTGGAAGGTGTAAAGGAGAGGTGAAGTAGTGTTGAATCACTTCTGAATGGTGTGAATGACAGGATAGACAATAAAAACAAACAAAAACCAAGAACTGGAACGTGTTCAAATTGAACGACGTGATAAAAAATAAAAAAAAGAAAGAAAAAAAGATTGGCATCACGCTTCGTCACCGGTCTTGTGGTCTTTCCCGGGTGGCAGTGAAGCTTGGCTGGAGTGTGGTGTGAAGGGGTACTACACAGATTCTGTAAGGAGAAAGAGTGTGCTGCTGTTGTTGTTAGTGGTGGTGTTTTTTTTTGTTTTTTGTTGTTGTTTTTTTGTGGGGGACTTGTGATTACTTTTAAGTGGTGCTGAGATCGGCAGACTTCTTTAAGTGCCAACCAGTAATACAAAGGACAGGTTGAGACACAGCTCACTCTGCTCCCCAAGTGCCAGCCTATACAAAGGACAGGTTGAGACATCGCTCACTCTACTCTCCAAGTGGCAACCAATGCAAAGGACAAGTTGAGACATCGCTCACTCTACTCTCCAAGTGGCAACCAATGCAAAGGACCGGCTGAGACATCGCTCACTCTACTCCCCACAACTACCATTATTGTGAGGAGGAGGAGGAGGAGAAAGAGAGTATCGTGACTGGGACACAGTAACTTTCAGATCATCATCATCATCATCATCAGCAGCAGCAGCAGCAGCAACAACAACAGCAAGGCAGCAGCAGCACCCACCTCAGCCATCAGCCACAGCCATGCAGGCCTTTCTGAAACGTCAGTACAAGAAGAGGCGAGACAGCAAGGCAGCAGCCGCAGCAAAGGACAGGTCCCCCAGTTCCAGCAGCGACAACAGCAAGAAGCGCGGCAGGGGGAGCAAGGGTGAAGGGAGGGACTCCTCCCCCAGTAAGGCAGCCAACAACCACCACCACTACCACGACGCCGTCAGCAAGTCCATGGACTCGCTGCTGATGGTGGCGTCCAGCGTCCCCCTCCCTGCACGCGCCGCCCTGGACCCCGCCCACCCCCACAACAGCAGGCGTCGCCGCACCGACCCCAAGCCCTCGCTGCCCCTGACAGGCCACAGCCCACAGGGGGACCTGATGGACCGCTCCTCCCTCAGGCGTCGGCACTCCTTTGACTTGGCCACGGGCAAACTGTCTGACGATGACGACGAGGAAGTCGACGACGACGAGGAAGAGGAGGAGGAGGAAGAGGAGGAGGAGGAGGAGCTCCAGGCAGTCAGCGACACCTGTCGCAGCGTGGATACCTCCCCTGTGCGGATCCCCAAAGACCGTCGCTGGCGCGGGGAGGATCAAGGGTCAGGGTCAGGGTCGCGGGGCGGCTGGTGGCGGCGTCATCACTCGCCCTCCCACTCCCTGTTCCACACCTCCATCGCCACCTCCACCTCCCTGACCAGCGAGAAGGACTGGACAGACTCTGAGGAGGACGGTGACCACCAGCGCCGTGGAAGGGGTGGGGTTGGTGGTGACTTCAGCGTGCACACCAGCGACAGTCAGCCCTTGCTGGTGTCGGAGGACAACGATCAGGGATCCGAGCTGTCTCCCCCTCACACCCACCACCACTTCCCGCTGCCCCTCCTGCCCAGCTATGAGGCTCGGCTGGGTGGTGGAGGTGGTGGTGGTGGTCGCGACCGGAGCAACAGTCATGAGGTAAATGTTCGTGGGGGTGATTGTGGCGGTGGTGGGAATGGCAGTGAGTGATGTGACTTTGTCTCGCTGTCTGTGTCTGTTCACTTGTTCCCAAGACCTACGTCATTCCCGTTAGATATCAGCAGGCGTCTATTTGTGTCAAAGTTTGCGTGGCTGATAGTGGCTGGAGGAAAGAAACCTTCAGTGACGAAATGCAATGTTAACTCACTCAGTACGGCCAGTCCTCTCTCCTCCTCTACACAGACCCCTCGGATGTCCAGCGGGTGTCTCAATGACCCAATCTTTAACTTCCGTCGTCAGAACTGTGGTATACTTTGTCAACATTCACCTCTTCAGTATAAGAGCCTTCCGCTTGCAATATTTTGATGATGGTAACTGGGGTGAAACGCTGTTAACGTCGTCTCTTTCGCCGTTCGTATGGAGAGAGTTAACTAGGTTTGTGATTCTTTCCGTGCTTACAAGCATCGTTCACTCCACGTACATATATATTTGGCTGAGGTCTTTCGAATTAATTACTCTCTCTCTCTCTCTCTGTCTCTCGGCGGTTTCCACATTTCCTACCCCCCACCCTGTATGACGTGTGACCTCCGTCCTACTATTAAAAAAAGGGGGGAAAAAAGGAAAAAAAGCTGAGTATGGTTTTTCGTTTTAAGTTGAAAATTACTGTGCATCAAGTAGAACATTGTCATGGTAATTTACCCATTCTTGTTGTTTGGGTTTTGTCTTGTTTTCCTTTTTGTTTCGTTTCGTTTCGTTTCGTTCCGTGTATTGCACTGTGTTTCTGCACAGGTGTCGACCAGCTGTTTCCAGGTCTTTCACTGCTTTCAGTCTGATTGATCATCAAAAGGCGTGGTGTGTGTGTGTGTGTGTGTGTGTGTGTGTGTGGTGTGTGTGTGTGAGAGAGAGAGAGAGAGGAAAAAAAGAGTGGGTACATGCGTGGGTGTGCGCGCGCGCGCGTGTGTGTTTGTGAGAGAGAGAGAGAGAGAAAAGAGTGGGTACATGTGTGTGTATGTGTGTGCACGTGTGTGTGTGTGTGTGTGTGTGTATCCCACAGTTGAAGCGAGAACACATCTTGCCCGTTCGCACGCACACTCGAACCTTGAGCAAAATTAATATGAACAGTGTTAATAATTTATGAGACGTTAGCATGTATTTGCTTGTTATTTGTCACACAAAAAGGGGGGTTGAGAGTGTGTGTGTGTGTGTGTACTTGAGTATTTAGTCTGTTCGTCCCGAAAGGGTCGAAGTGAATCTCGCGTGTGTGCGTGTACGTGTCTTTGCGTGCGCGCGTGCGTCCGTTTACGCGTGACTGTGTAGGTTTGTGTGTGTGTGTGTGTGTGGTTTGGTTGTGGGCAAAAGAAAAAAAAAACACACAAAGGTAAAGCCTTGTTCTCTGGCAGTACAGCTGATGAAGATTGATATAAATGGTCTTCACGACTCCTGGTTGACGACTGTGACATTTGGCCACGAGGAAAAACAAGTGTTGTGTGGTGTATATCCATTGGATATATATATATATATATATATATATATATATATGTCCACATTTCTTCCCATCCACTCTTCTGTGTGACTGGCGGAGTGACCGTCCACCCCCTTTTGTTGTGAACACTGCTCATTCCGTCATGAGGGAAAAACTTTGTGAGTATTTCCCAACCATTGAGCTGTTTGATACAGACATACATTCCCAGTGGGTGTGGCACGCGGTCTGGGACAGGGATTGGTCCGGTGGGCTGAGGGCGGGGGTGGGGAGCAAGGGGAGCGTTGGTTGGGGGGTGGGGTGGGGTGGGGACTGTTAGAATTGAAGATGACACTGAACCTGAGATCCACAAACGCACGATGCGTGTGTGTGTGTGTGTGTGTTTGTGTGCGACGTCTCGTGTTCACTAAATTTGATTCTAGACTGTGTGTATTTGTGTGTGTGTGTGTGTGTGCGTGCGTGGGTATGTGTGGTTCCTCTCCCCTCCCCTCCCCATTCCAGACCTCAAAGCCACAGTTATTATCTCCCCACTGTAATAAACAGTCCTCGACCACATCTGTTTGATGGCTAGACAAACAAACAAAAAAACGGGTGCCAGAGCGTATGAACTCGCGTGCAGAGTGTGTGCGTCCCGAAAGAAATAAAGTAAAATATCATGTGAGTGTGAGTGTGTTTGCGCGCGCCCGCGTGAGTGTGTGTGTGTGTGTGTGTGTGTGCGTGTACGCGCGCTAAAGAAAAACAGTAAGAAAGAGAAAGCCTTATTCTGTGGCAGCACAGCTGATGAATATTAAATAACGCTGTCCACAGATTGTGGCTGATGACTGCGACATATGGCCACGAGGGAAACTTAACTTCATGGTGTGTTGTGTCCGTGTGGTCTACTGGAACGAAGGTGAAAGAATATAAAGAACTATTTTTTTTTATCAAACACGCCAGATTCCTGTATGTGCTACTGAATTATGAAAACAAACCAAAATAAATTAACAAGTAAACACTACAACCATCCCCCGATTCACCAAATAAATGAAATAATATAAATAATTGTAAAAACATTTCGGTGTGTTTTACGGTGCACGTGTTTTGGTTTGTTATAGATTTAGCATCCAGTATTCAATTAACTGGTTTCATACAGCCCGTTGGCTTTGCGAGCGCATGCGTGTATGGTACGTGTATGATTGTGCGCGCGCGCGTGTGTGTGTGTGTGTGTGTGTGTGTGTGTGTGCGTGCGCGCGCGAGTCCGTCCGTGTTTGCGTGCGTGCGTGCAGTTCCACTGCACTTCCCTCCCCTCCCCTTACTTCATGGCCACGCAATAAACAACAGGCACAGTTATTATGTCCCCCACTTAAATGCACATTCCCCAACCACATCTCTTTGATCGCGCCACATCAGAGAATCCTTGAATCAATACCCCTACACCTCCCCCCAAACCCCAACCCCTTCTCTCTCTCTCTCTCTCTCTCTCTCTCTCTCTCTCAGTCTCTTTCTCTCTGCCTTTGTGTGTGTGTGTGTGTCTCTCTCTCTCCCCCCCCTCCCTCTCACTCTCTTCCCCTTCTCACTCTCTCCCTCTCCCCTCCCTCCCTCTCTCTCTCTCCCCTCCCTCTCTCTCTCTCTGTCTCTCTCTCCCCTCCCTCTCTCTGTCTGTCTGTCTCTCTCCCTCTCTCTCTCCCCTCCCCCCCCTCTCTCTCTCCCCTGCCTCTCTCGCTCTCTCTCTCTCTCTCTCTCTCTCTGTCTCCCCACTCTCTCTCTCTCTCCCCTCCCTCTCTTTCCCTCTCTCTCTCTGTCCGACCTCCACTCTCCCCGTGCTCCCATATATATATATATATATATATATATATATATATATATCTGTGTGTGTGTGTGTGTGTGTGTGTGTGTGTGATTTTCGATTTATGTTCGTACCTGTTATGTATTATCCCTCCTCCCCAATATTCTTTGTGACCCCGGTACACTTGGTAATAAAGACTATTCTATTCTATCTATTCTATTCTGTATACACACACACACACACACACACACACACACACACACACACACACACACACACACACACTTCCGTTGAGACAAGAAGTAAGGCTTAGCTTTTCGAAAAGGTTGATGCGGTTTTATTTTCTTTCCTACTGTGTACCAGAACGTCGAGACAAGAGTAATGGAAGACTTAGCTGTAAGAAAGAGTTGATGCCGATTTTTTTTTTTTTTTTTTTTTTTTTTTTTTTTAATGCCTTAACTGGAACGTCGAGACAAGAAGAAGAAGTAAGGCTAAGCCGCAAGAGAGAGCAGGAGTTGACAGTTTGGCCAGTCGGTGGGAATTCAAACCCTCTAACTTTTAAACCTTCTGACTTGTTTCACCTATTTGACCAAGGTGCCGCGTTCAACCACCAGATTACTGTGAGCCTCCTCTAAGGCCCCTAACCACCTTCCCCTTCCCCCTGTCCTCCCCTACTAACCACCCCCCCCCCCCCCTCGTCCCATACGTGGCCCTCACACTCCCCCACACAACCACCCCTACCACCACCCCTAAAATAAATAACAGTAATGTTATATATATATATATATATGTGTGTGTGTGTGTGTGTGTGTGTGAGTTTTTCAGCCAAACGCTCCATACACCTTTTATGTATGGCCTTGCAAGAAAAACACCACCACCATATTTTCCTACGTTCCAGCTTTCTATATTTTGGATATAATGTGAAAGGACAATGTTTGTAGAGTATTTTTTCCTGCGTGCAGTTTTATTTGTTTTTTCCTAATCGAAGTGGATTTTTCTCCAGAATTTTGCCAGGAACAACCCTTTTGTTGCCGTGGGTTCTTTTACGTGCGCGAAGTGCATGCTGCACACGGGACCTCGGTTTATCGTCACATCCGAATGACTAGCGCCCAGACCACCACTCAAGGTCTAGTGGAGGGGGAGAAAATATCGGCGGCTGAGCCGTGATTCGAACCAGCGCGCCAGATTTTCTCGCTTCCTACTCGGACGCGTTACCTCTAGGCCATCACTCCACATTGTTGAGGCATTGTAGGGACTTGTGAACCAATGTTCACTAACCAGTGCTCACTGTTAGAGGGCCTGTTTCGACAGTGGTGTTGTGTCCCAATTTTTTTTGTTTTTTGTTGTTGTTTTTTTTCCATGGGAAGAAGTGGTTATAAAGAGGACATCTGACCATAATACAAGTATTAACTACTGGGGAAAAGAAAACATTGGCTTATAAAAGTTCCATTGCACATCAAATCTGGATACTTCATTTTTTTTTACATACGCATTATGCCGTTCAGTTTTATACCTCACATTAAGCTGTTTTAGAAAGGCATACAGACTTGGTGTGCATTTTTCAATTTTGCATTTGTAGACATATAGTTTGGCAAACATTATAATCAAATCAAAAATATTATCTGTTTTTAAATGCTGTACAACGCCAAACAGTACTAAACTGCAACAGATCTTAATGTTATAGGCATTTTCACATTTTTCATTAAACAGTTTTTTCTAAAGAGGTCCAAAAGGACTGTATATATTTACAATGCCACAAACAATGTTGTGTGGAGTCTCTTGCGTCATTACACAGCATGCAGTTATTTGTATCAGATACACCCACAGCATTTAAGACAACATTAGTTGCAAGAATTCTATGAACGATTCTCATTTGCAGCCATTTTATTTTAACATCTTTAATTCTATGGTTGTGTCCCAAGTCGGTTAACTCACTCAGTACAGCCAATCCTCTCTTCTCCTCTACACAGACCCCTCGGATGTCCAGTGGGTGTCTGAATGACCCAACCTTTAGCTTCCGTCGTCAGAACTGTGGTATTCTTTGTCAACATTCACCTCTTCAGTATAAGAGCGTTCCGCTTACAATATTTTGATGATGGTAATTGGGGTGAAACGCTGTTAACGTCGTCTCTTTCGCTGTTCGTATGGAGAGAGTTAAAGTGACTTTACTCCGTGTTCCCTCACTCACTCCCACCCAGGTGTGAATGGGTTCTGACTTCGGTTGGGGAAGGGGGAAAGAGGCGGAAGGAGAGGACTGGGCTCCGCCTTCCTGTGCCAAACCTTAGTTTCAGTTTCAGTTTCTCAAAGAAGTGTCACTGAGTACGGACAAATCCATATACGCTACACCACATCTGCCAAGCAGATGCCTGACCAGCAGCGTAACCCACCGCGCTTAGTCAGGCCTCGAGTGCATTCTTATTATATTTGTGTGCCTATCAGAGTGGATTCATAAGACTTAATTTTGCCAGAGGACAAGACTCTCGTTGCCATGGGTTCATTTTCAGTGCGCCAAGTGCGTGTTGCACAAACACGGGGACTTCGGTTTATCGTCTCATCCGAATGACTGGACGCTCAGTCTGATTTTACAGCCAAACTTGGGAGAAAGGGCGAGAGCGGGATTCGAACCCACACTCTTACAGACTCTCTGTGTTGGCAGCTGAGCGTCTTAACCACTTTGCCACCTTCCAAGGCTCAGTGGACATGAACTCACTGCCCTGATAGATGTGAAAGGCAGTGGGACCTTTGACCGTTCGGTCTACATATATATATATATATATATATATATATATATATATATATATATATATATATATATATGTGTGTGTGTGTGTGTGTGTGTGTGTGTGTGTGTGTGTGTGTGTGTGTGTGCGTGTGTGTCTGGAATGGACAGAGAAATAATTCCAACCGAACAAACGTGACCATGAAGGGTGTAGGCGCAAACAGGTCGTTAAAACTCTCAACAATAGTAATGGACAGAGCTGTCCGCCACAACTGGCACACACACACACACACACTTCAAAGGCTGTGGGTTCTCTCGGTCAGCGGTCACCATGATGTCATCTGTCTGGCAGTCTTGTTAGCTGGGCTGGGGAGTGTGTGTGTGTGTGGCTCTGTGTGTGTGGCTCTGTGTGTGTTTGTGTGTGTGTGTGTGTGTGTTGGAAAGGGGTGGGGGATCAAAGGGGAAGGGAACACTTTCAACACCCACAGTCTCCCCCAGTCCTCCAGTCCACCCACCACCCCCACCCCATACCCCCCTCCCCTCCCCCCTCACTCACCCAAACGCACGTCCCAGGCTGAAGTTTCCCTCGTGGCCAGTTTTTAATGTCGCAGTCATCAGCCACGAGGGTTTGTGGACAGCGTCATTAATATTCATCGGCAGCGCTTCCAGAGAACAAACCAGACTATCTGTCTCTCCTGTCTGTCTGTCTGTCTCTCCTGTCTGTCTCTCCTGTCTGTCTGTCTCTCCTGTCTGTCTTTACTGTCTGTCTGTCTCTCCTGTCTGTCTTTACTGTCTGTCTCTCCTGTCTGTCTGTCTTTCTCTCTGTCTCTCACGTGTGTCTGTCTTTTGTCTGTCTGTCTGTCTGTCTGTATGTCTCTCCTGTCTGTCTGTCTTTCTTTGTGTCTCTCCTGTCTGTCTCTCCTGTCTGTCGATGTCTGTCTCACCTGTCTGTCTTTACTGTCTGTCTGTCTCTCCTGTCTGTCTTTCTGTCTGTCTCTCCTGTCTTTCTGTCTGTCTCTCCTGTCTGTGTCTCTGTCTCTCCTGTCTGTTTTTATGTCTCTCCTGTCTGTCTGTCTCTCTTGTCTGTCTGTCTTTCTGTCTGTCTCTCCTGTGTCTCTGTCTGTCTGTATCTCTTGTCTGTCTGTCTGTCTCTCCTGTCTGTCTCCCCTGCCTGTCTTTTTGTCTGTCTGTCGATGTCTGTCTCTCCTGTCTGTCTGTCTTTTGTCTGTCTGTCTGTCTGTCTCACCTGTCTGTCGATGTCTGTCTCTCCTGTCTGTCTGTCTTTTGTCTGTCTGTCTGTCTGTCTCACCTGTCTGTCGATGTCTGTCTCTCCTGTCTGTCTGTCTTTCTTTGTGTCTCTCCTGTCTGTCTCTCCTGTCTGTCTTTCTGTCTGTCTCTCCTGTCTGTCTTTCTGTCTGTCTCTCCTGTCTGTGTCTCTGTCTCTCCTGTCTGTTTTTATGTCTCTCCTGTCTGTCTGTCTCTCTTGTCTGTCTGTCTGTCTGTCTGTCTCTCCTGTGTCTCTGTCTGTCTGTCTGTCTCACCTGTCTGTCGATGTCTGTCTCTCCTGTCTGTCTGTCTTTCTTTGTGTCTCTCCTGTGTCTGTCTTTCTGTCTGTCTCTCCTGTCTGTCTCTCCTGTCTGTCTGTCTCTCCTGTCTGTCTCTCCTGTCTGTCTGTCTGTCTTTCTGTCTCTCCTGTCTGTCTGTCTGTCTGTCTCTCCTGTCTGTCTGTCTGTCTCTCCTGTCTGTCTGTCTGTCTGTCTCTCCTGTCTGTCTGTCTGTCTTTCTGTCTCTCCTGTCTGTCTGTCTGTATCTCCTGTCTGTCTGTCTGTCTGTCTCTCCTCTCTGTCTGTCTGTCTGTCGGTCTGTATCTCCTGTCTGTCTGTCTTTCTGTCTCTCCTGTCTGTCTGTCTGTCTGTCTGTCTGTCTGTATCTCCTGTCTGTCTTTCTGTCTCTCCTGTCTGTCTTTCTGTCTCTCCTCTCTGTCTGTCTGTCTGTCTGTCTGTCTGTTGGTCTGTATCTCCTGTCTGTCTTTCTGTCTCTCCTGTCTGTCTTTCTGTCTCTCCTCTCTGTCTGTCTGTCTGTCTCTCCTGTCTGTCTTTCTGTCTCTCCTGTCTGTATCTCCTGCCTGTCTGTCTTTCTGTCTCTCCTGTCTGTCTGTCTATCTGTCTCTCCTGTCTGCCTGTCTGTCTGTCTCTCCTGTCTGTCTGTCTGTCTCTCCTGTCTGTCTGTCTGTCTGTCTCTCCTGTCTGTCTGTCTATCTGTCTCTCCTGTCTGCCTGTCTGTCTGTCTCTCCTGTCTGTCTTTCTGTCTCTCCTGTCTGTCTTTCTGTCTCTCCTGTCTGTCTGTCTGTCTCTCCTGTCTGTATCTCCTGCCTGTCTGTCTTTCTGTCTCTCCTGTCTGTCTGTCTGTCTGTCTCTCCTGTCTGTCTGTCTGTCTCTCCTGTCTGTCTTTCTGTCTCTCCTGTCTGTCTGTCTATCTGTCTCTCCTGTCTGTCTGTCTGTCTGTCTCTCCTGTCTGTCTGTCTGTCTCTCCTGTCTGTCTGTCTGTCTGTCTCTCCTGTCTGTCTGTCTGTCTGTCTCTCCTGTCTGTCTGTCTGTCTTTCTGTCTCTCCTGTCTGTCTTTCTGTCTCTCCTGTCTGTCTTTCTGTCTCTCCTGTCTGTCTGTCTGTCTGTCTGTCTCTCCTGTCTGTCTTTCTGTCTCTCCTGTCTGTCTGTCTGTCTTTCTGTCTCTCCTGTCTGTCTGTCTGTCTCTCTGTCTGTCTGTCTGTCTGTCTGTATCTCCTGTCTGTCTGTCTCTCCTCTCTGTCTGTCTGTCTGTATCTCCTGTCTGTCTGTCTGTCTGTATCTCCTGTCTGTCTGTCTCTCCTCTCTGTCTGTCTGTCTGTCGGTCTGTATCTCCTGTCTGTCTGTCTTTCTGTCTCTCCTGTCTGTCTGTCTGTCTGTCTTTCCTGTCTGTCTCTCCTGTCTGTCTCTCCTGTCTGTCTGTCCTGTTTGTTTGTCTGTCTGTCTCTCCTGTCTGTCTGTCTGTCTCTCCTGTCTGTGTCTCATGTTCTCACAGAGATAACGCCATGTGCAGACGGCCAGGAACTTTATAGCGTCAGTGGGTTGGTTGGCAGACCCACACAGCAGCAGATGAGCGAGGCTATGTCAACTGCTGAGAGTCTGAAAGTGATGAGAATGAAGGTGGGGGGAGGGGGGGAGGAGGAGTGAAGGGGGGGGGGGTAGTGGATTGTAAGCATCGAGCTCGATAGTCAGCTCAGTGGTTGCTAGAATGGGGTGAAGACAGGTGTGTCAGTGTGTGTGTGTGTGTGTGTGTGTTGGGGAGCGGCGGGGTGGTGGAGGGGAGGGAGGGCAGGGGGAGAATTGGAGGGGAACTGACCCAGAGATTGATAATGGTGATGATGTTGACATTACTGTTTTGTTTTTAGTAGTGAGTCTGCCCCCCCCCCCCTCCCCCTTCACCCACGCCCACCCCCCACCCCACCCCCCAACGGGAGAAAAGCCGTGCGTAGCGGAGATGGAATGGTCTTGTGGATATATATATAGTTGTAAAAAGTGTTTGAGAGAGTGTTGTGGTTCGATTCTAATAGAAGAGAGAGAGGAGCAGACAGGGGGATATAGGATTGACTAATGATGCACTCACTCACTCTCTCCTCACATCAATAGCAGGGCCACATGGAGTGGTTTTTATAGAGTGTTTACTTTTACAATATACATGGGAAATCAGCACACACACACTAAGCAGTTCACACTACTTAGCAAAAGCAACACACACTAAGGCAGCACAGTAAAAAGATCATCCTACACCTAAAGCAGCACCTATAAGCAGCACACAGCCCAACAGGGATTTCCTTGCTCCTCACATCACTGATCAGTCAGTCACCCTGTGTCGGTGTTCAGTTCTTCTGGGAGACAGCTAAGAACTGGCTTTGCTGACTGGTTTTATCCCTCCCCACAACATACGGTGTATAATGCAAGCTACAACACTCACTCCCCAACTAGTTGAACTGATATAACCAATCTTTGCCTGCCCTAGTGACGCTATGTGAATGACTGACAGATTCACTGCTTAATCCCAATTCGTCCAATTCAACAGATTGATCTGATTCGCTACAATTCATTCCATTTATTTCTATAACATTCTGTGATGACAACTTCACCCGTTTTGGGGAGACAGGACAATACAACTCTGGGCCTGTTAGCCAGACAGGACAATACAACTCTGGGCCTGTTAGCCAGACAGGACAATACAACTCTGGGCCTGTTAGCGGGCTTGATCAAAGTTCGCATTAGCATAAATTCTCCCTAGCTTACGTTCCGAAGTCCCGCCATCTACCTCAGCCATGTTTGTGAACGGGGAGAAGGGGAACGACTTGAAAGACGGGCCGCCACACGGGATGTTCCGACATGCCGTGCTCGTCCGTTTCGAACACGTTTCGAACACGGGGATTGTGGCAGACATCACATAATTGCACGCGTTTCAATGACTGGGACTGTGGCGGGACCAAAGGCACCGACTAGGGAGTGGGGTGAGGAGGAGGTGGAGGGGTGGAAGGGGGGAGGATGGCATGGTGTCGGCACAACCTCAAAGACTGGACTTGGGATGGAGCGGGGAAGGGAGATAAGGAGTGGGGGGGGGGATGGGGATGGGGGGGTGGTGGTGGAAGGGGACAGAGTGTGGGTGGTGGGGGTGACACTGCTGGCACACTATAACATATATATATATATATATATATATAAAAATTCGAGCGCTTGCTTATATATATATATATATATATGTGTGTGTGTGTGTGTGTGTGTGTGTGTGTGTATGTATAAGCAAGCGCTCGAATTTGGAAGCCGTTCGACATTGTGCGCTTGAACAGGGTTACCACTCGTAGTATTTCACATTCAGTTTCAACCTCGTGTGCTGTAGTTGGTCTCTGTCTTAAAACGGCCTTTAAATTCAAAACTCGTTGTAAAGCCCACAGCTTCCTGTTTCTGTTGTTTCCCATGTTGCAATACCGGTCGTTGTCTCTT
>NC_134880.1:41315637-41320637 GCF_041734735.1 Babylonia areolata
CCGACGTGATTCCACCTTTATCATCCATGCCATAGTTACAAGTCCGATGTGATTCCACCTTTATCATTCCATGCCATAGTTACAAGTCCGACGTGATTCCACCTTTATCATTCCATGCTGTAGTTACAAGTCAGATGTGATTCCACCTTTATCATCCATGCTGTAGTTACAAGTCCGATGTAATTCCACCTTTATCATTCCATGGCATAGTTACAAGTCCGATGTGATTCCACCTTTATCATCCATGCCATAGTTACAAGTCCGATGTGATTCCACCTTTATCATCCATGCCATAGTTACAAGTCAGATGTGATTCCACCTTTATCATTCCATGCCATAGTTACAAGTCCGATGTGATTCCACCTTTATCATCCATGCCATAGTTACAAGTCCGATGTGATTCCACCTTTATCATCCATGCCATAGTTACAAGTCCGATGTGATTCCACCTTTATCATTCCATGCCATAGTTACAAGTCCGATGTGATTCCACCTTTATCATCCATGCCATAGTTACAAGTCAGATGTGATTCCACCTTTATCATCCATGCTGTAGTTACAAGTCCGATGTGATTCCACCTTTATCATTCCATGCCATAGTTACAAGTCAGATGTGATTCCACCTTTATCATTCATGCCATAGTTACAAGTCCGATGTGATTCCACCTTTATCATCCATGCCATAGTTACAAGTCCGATGTGATTCCACCTTTATCATTCCATGCCATAGTTACAAGTCCGATGTGATTCCACCTTTATCATTCCATGCCATAGTTACAAGTCCGATGTGATTCCACCTTTATCATTCATGCCATAGTTACAAGTCCGATGTGATTCCACCTTTATCATTCATGCCATAGTTACAAGTCCGATGTGATTCCACCTTTATCATCCATGCCATAGTTACAAGTCAGATGTGATTCCACCTTTATCACCCATGCCATAGTTACAAGTCAGATGTGATTCCACCTTTATCATCCATGCTGTAGTTGCATTTCCGATGTGATTCCACCTTTATCATCCATGCTGTAGTTACAAGTCCGATGTGATTCCACCTTTATCATTCATGCCATAGTTGCAAGTCCGATGTGATTCCACCTTTATCATTCCATGCCATAGTTACAAGTCCGATGTGATTCCACCTTTATCATCCATGCCATAGTTACAAGTCCGATGTGATTCCACCTTTATCATCCATGCCATAGTTACAAGTCCGATGTGATTCCACCTTTATCATTCCATGCCATAGTTACAAGTCCGATGTGATTCCACCTTTATCATTCCATGCCATAGTTACAAGTCAGATGTGATTCCACCTTTATCATCCATGCTGTAGTTACAAGTCAGATGTGATTCCACCTTTATCATCCATGCCATAGTTACAAGTCAGATGTGATTCCACCTTTATCATCCATGCTGTAGTTACAAGTCCGATGTGATTCCACCTTTATCATTCCATGCCATAGTTACAAGTCCGATGTGATTCCACCTTTATCATTCCATGCCATAGTTACAAGTCCGATGTGATTCCACCTTTATCATCCATGCTGTAGTTGCAAGTCAGATGTGATTCCACCTTTATCATCCATGCCATAGTTACAAGTCCGATGTGATTCCACTTTTATCATTCCATGCCATAGTTACAAGTCCGATGTGATTCCACCTTTATCATCCATGCCATAGTTACAAGTCCGATGTGATTCCACCTTTATCATCCATGCTGTAGTTACAAGTCAGATGTGATTCCACCTTTATCACCCATGCCATAGTTACAAGTCAGATGTGATTCCACCTTTATCATCCATTGTGGAGTTACAAGTCAGATGTGATTCCACCTTTATCATCCATGCTGTAGTTACAAGTCAGATGTGATTCCACCCAATGCGAATCGCCCTGCTGTGTGGTAGTACTCCAATCAAAACTAACCTTCAAGTAAGTTTGTTTGTTTCATCGTGGTGAGAGGGGGGCGGGGGGGGGTATTCGTTAGGGCATTCTCTGCGATGTATTTTGTCGGGTTTTTTTGGGGTTTTTTTTTCCAGTTTTCTGATGTCCTGATTGCGTGATTTTTGTTGTTGTTGTCTGGTTGGGGGTTTTTTGTTGTTGTTTTTATTATTTTTTATTTTTTGTTTGTTTTGTTTTTGTCTTTTTGTTGTTTTTTTCAGATGAAGTTGACAAGGCGAAAAAATGTGGCGTTACACGCGATCGCGCGTTTTCTGTCACCTGACACACGCGCACACATCACACACACACACACACACACACACACACACGAGCTCGCGTGTGCACGCACACAGTGGCATACACTCACACCCCGGCCCAGAGCGTAACAAACTGCTTTTAACAGCGGGAGCTCCTATCAGGTGAAGGGTGTCCTGTTCGCTGGGAAAAACGGCAAATAGTAATATGATTATCAGAATGTAACAGATGGTCAAGTCGTGCATAACGTGGGTGGGTGGCGAAATAGAGAGAATGTCAGTGATACTGCTGCTGTGCGCGCGCGCGCGCGCGCGTGTGTGTGTGTGTGTGTGTGCGAGTGTGTGTGTGTGCGCGCGCGCGCGTGTGTGTGTGTGTGTGTGTCGTATACACACGATGGAGAGTTCAGGCACAAGCAGTTCTGCACAGATTATATACCTTTACCCACCAGGCACCGTTACCGAGATTCGAACCCGGGACCCGGCTGTTACGCTCGTCACTTCCCTCATTCAGTGTCCTTTCATTGTAGTTATTTCAGACATCTTTGAGATTCCATCCTTCATATAACCCGTTTCCCCACTAACTCACCATCCTCCATAATTATAACCCGTTCCCCCACTAACTCACCATCCTCCATAATTATAACCCGTTTCCCCACTAACTCACCATCCTCCATATAACCCGTTTCCCCACTAACTCACCATCCTCCATATAACCCGTTTCCCCCACTAACTCACCGTCCTCCATATAACCAGTTTCCACACTAACTCACCATCCTCCATATAACCAGTTTCCACACTAACTCACCATCCTCCATATAACCCGTTTCCCCACTAACTCACCATCCTCCATATAACCAGTTTCCCCACTAACTCACCATCCTCCATATAACCCGTTTCCCCACTAACTCACCATCCTCCATATAACCCGTTTCCCCACTAACTCACCATCCTCCATATAACCCGTTTCCCCACTAACTCACCATCCTCCATATAACCCGTTTCCACACTAACTCACCATCCTCCATATAACCAGTTTCCACACTAATTCACCATCCTCCATATAACCCGTTTCCCCACTAACTCACCATCCTCCATATAACCCGTTTCCCCACTAACTCACCATCCTCCATAATTATAACCCGTTTCCCCACTAACTCACCATCCTCCATATAACCCGTTTCCACACTAACTCACCATCCTCCATATAACCCGTTTCCCCACTAACTCACCATCCTCCATATAACCCGTTTCCCCACTAACTCACCATCCTCCATAATTATAACCCGTTTCCCCACTAACTCACCATCCTCCATATAACCCGTTTCCCCACTAACTCACCATCCTCCATATAACCCGTTTCCCCCACTAACTCACCATCCTCCATATAACCCGTTTCCCCACTAACTCACCATCCTCCATATAACCCGTTTCCCCACTAACTCACCATCCGCCATATAACCCGTTCCCCCACTAACTCACCATACAACTTCCCCCTTCTCTTCTAGAAATCTTACGTATTTATTTTACTTTTCTTTTTAATGTTTGACTGGTAACATTCAAATATGAAAATTAATACATCAGCAAACTCTCTGCGGTCACCAGTAGGTGCGTGTGACGGGACATACACACAATTCCTCCTTCTCCTCCTCCTCCTCCTCTTCTTCTTCTAAATGTGTGCTCAGCACTTGTCACCCAGCTAAAACTATGCTGAAAAGTAGGAAGAGGAGGATGAGGTTGGGGTGTGAGGGGTTACTGGTAGGAGGGGCGAGGGGTATGCTTGCATGTCTCTTGAGGTACCCCCCAAAAAAAACTTCTGGGGGAAGGTCTATAGTAGTTCACAGAGATCGTTTTCGTTTTCAGAGAGAGACGTGGTCTGAAAGTTTATGTCCAATCACTTTTTTTTCTTTTTTTTTTTTGGCTGCCCCATCATCTGCGCCGTTTCAGTGGCATTACTCCCACGCCGCTCATTTAGATTCCCCCATACACGGCCACACCCGGGTTCGTCCGTCGCAGTTCCAGCGTCGGCAGTCCACAGGGAAGCATCGATGTTAGGTCGCCTGGAGGCCACACACCAGAGGAGACCCTGCACTGCTGCTGAGTCACTTCGGTGGTGTTCAGTGGTGCCTGTTCTGTTTTAACGTACTTAGGACACCACTTACTAAGCCCCCTACTAACGACAATAATGGCTTAGTCGCGGAGCCAGACTGAGTGAGCGTCTCTCCCAGAGGGGAGACCGCCACCACGTCCCTCAAACAACAGCCCCCCCATGAATCCGCCGACACTGACGACATTGACAGGACTCACCCCAAGCACGGAAGTGGAGGGGTATCGAAACTGAGGTCACCATGAGAGCAGGGCATGAAAGGCCACAGACTTTGAGACTATTTTGTTTTATATTGATGACGATGAAGGAGGAGGAGGATGACGATGATGATGACGATGTTGCTATAGAGGTCCATTTTGGTTTGGGACTGCGTAACAAGGCTGTACTCTACGCTTCCTGTCATAATGATATCCCGGCGTTAACCAGGCCCGAGAGATACAGACACTTGCAGTGTTGGTCAGGTAATTAGAGCAACACACCCAAAGACGCATCCTTGAAGTGGATGACACTCGACTGTGTGGTCCCAGTCTCCCCATTTAAGCCCACAGCACACTCGACTCTGGGTAGGAGCCGGCCACGGGCCGAAAAACCCACCTCCGCTGGGATTCGAACCCGCGTCCTCCCAGCCGTCAGTCCGCGACGCTAACCACTTCGCCACGGCGGCTGGTGTCCAATCACTTTTTGCTTCCTTGGTCGAACGC
>NC_134880.1:41325637-41333137 GCF_041734735.1 Babylonia areolata
GCCAGACACCTGTGGTATGTGTGGGTCCTCCCTTATAGTGCCAGACACCTGTGGTATGTGTGGGTCCTGTCTTATAGGGCCAGACACCTGTGGTATTTGTGGGTCCTGTCTTATAGTGCCAGACACCTGTGGTATGTGTGGGTCCTCCCTTATAGTGCCAGACACCTGTGGTATGTGTGGGTCATGTCTTCTAGTGCCAGACACCTGTGGTATTTGTGGGTCATGTCTTACAGTGCCAGACACCTGTGGTATGTGTGGGTCCTGTCTTATAGTGCCAGACACCTGTGGTATGTGTGGGTCATGTCTTCTAGTGCCAGACACCTGTGGTATGTGTGGGTCCTCTCTCATAGTGCCAGACACCTGTGGTATTTGTGGGTCATGTCTCATAGTGCCAGACACCTGTGGTATGTGTGGGTTCTGTCTTCTAGTGCCAGACACCTGTGGTATGTGTGGGTCATGTCTTCTAGTGCCAGACACCTGTGGTATTTGTGGGTCCTGTCTTCTAGTGCCAGACACCTGTGGTATGTGTGGGTCCTGTCTTATAGTGCCAGACACCTGTGGTATGTGTGGGTCATGTCTCATAATGCGGGACACCTGTGGTACGTGTGGGTCCTCTCTCATAGTGCCAGACACCTGTGGTATGTGTGGGTCCTGTCTTATAGTGCCAGACACCTGTGGTATGTGTGGGTCCTGTCTTATAGTGCCAGACACCTGTGGTATGTGTGGGTCATGTCTTCTAGTGCCAGACACCTGTGGTATGTGTTGGTCCTGTCTTATAGTGCCAGACACCTGTGGTATGTGTGGGTCCTGTCTTCTAGTGCCAGACACCTGTGGTATGTGTGGGTCCTGTCTTATAGTGCCAGACACCTGTGGTATGTGTGGGTCATGTCTCATAATGCGGGACACCTGTGGTATGTGTGGGTCCTCTCTCATAGTGCCAGACACCTGTGGTATGTGTGGGTCCTGTCTTATAGTGCCAGACACCTGTGGTATGTGGGTCCTCTCTCATAGTGCCAGACACCTGTGGTATGTGTGGGTCCTGTCTTCTAGTGCCGGACACCTGTGGTATGTGTGGGTCATGTCTTACAGTGCCAGACACCTGTGGTATGTGTGGGTCCTGTCTTATAGTGCCAGACACCTGTGGTATGTGTGGGTCATGTCTTCTAGTGCCAGACACCTGTGGTATGTGTTGGTCCTGTCTTATAGTGCCAGACACCTGTGGTATGTGTGGGTCCTGTCTTCTAGTGCCAGACACCTGTGGTATGTGTGGGTCCTGTCTTATAGTGCCAGACACCTGTGGTATGTGTGGGTCATGTCTCATAATGCGGGACACCTGTGGTATGTGTGGGTCCTCTCTCATAGTGCCAGACACCTGTGGTATGTGTGGGTCCTGTCTTATAGTGCCAGACACCTGTGGTATGTGTGGGTCCTCCCTTATAGTGCCAGACACCTGTGGTATGTGTGGGTCCTGTCTTATGGTGCCAGACACCTGTGGTATGTGTGGGTCCTCTCTCATAGTGCCAGACACCTGTGGTATGTGTGGGTCATGTCATCTAGTGCCAGACACCTGTGGTATTTGTGGGTCATGTCTTCTATTGCCACACACCTGTGGTATTTGTGGGTCCTGTCTTATGGTGCCAGACACCTGTGGTATGTGTGGGTTTTGTCTTCTAGTGCCAGACACCTGTGGTATTTGTGGGTCATGTCTTCTAGTGCCACACACCTGTGGTATGTGTGGGTCCTGTCTTATAGTGCCAGACACCTGTGGTATGTGTGGGTCCTGTCTCATAGTGCCAGACACCTGTGGTATGTGTGGGTTTTGTCTTCTAGTGCCAGACACCTGTGGTATCAGTGTGTCCTCTTCACCCTCACTCCTGTTATCTTCTATCTTCACTCTTCTCTCATCTTTCTTTGGGCCCTCCTTTTTTTTTCTTTTTTGTAATTCTTATTGTTCTTCCTCTTTGTGTTGTTGTTTGTATTGTTCTTGTTCATCTTCTTTTTGTTGTTGTTGTTGTTGTTGTTCTTCTTCTTCTTCTTCTTCTTCTTCTTCTTCTCTCCTCCTCCTCCTCCTCCTCCTCCTCCTCCTTCTTCTCTTTCTTCTTTATCTTCATTATCATCATCTTCTTCTTCTTTTTCTTGTTGTTGTTGTTATTATTATTATTATTATTGTTTTGTTGTTGTTGTCATTTATGTTTACCATCCCTCTTCCCTGTCCTCGTAGTTTCTAAACTATCACATTACCATTATTACACACGTTTATGGTCGCTCATGGTCTGAATAGAAGGGGTTGAAAGCTCATTTGTTGTGAAACATTAAAAAATCTAAGACACAGAAGTATGAAGCTGAGCCCCATCCACCCCCCACCCCCCCCCCCTCCCCAGCCCCCCTTTCCCCAGCCCCCCCCCCCTCCTCCTCCCATCTCCCTTCCTCCATATGTTAACCCCCTCCTTCCCTTACACCCCTTTCACTTTCCGGCCCTAGTTTCTCTCGCTTCTCTGTCTACACGTATATTTATAGTGTGTTTTTTTTTCTTTCTTCCTTTTCTTTCTTTGTTTCAGAGTTTTTCTTGCTTGTCAAAGACGAGAGTGAAATCGCTTTGGTTTGTCTCCGCGTAAGATTCGCCGCTGTATAGATTTATTATTTATGTTTAATTATTTATGATCAGTTAATTGAGCATCGAATGTTGTTGTCCTGTCTTCAAGTTCGTAGCGCATTGTGTTTAGGACATTTCGGTGACTGGTTGAAAGACCGCGTGCCCCAAACAGGGCAAAGGGTCCAGGGATGATTAGCCAGTGCATACAAGTCAGTCTGGGAACATTTTCCCCATCAATTCTCGACTCAGGGCAGGACTTCGAATGATTATGATTTTCTTGTCCCGTACATCTATAGCTGTGTTGTATTTGTGACCGGTTCCAAATAAAAGATAAATTATGCAGTTTGAATCAGTTCTCAGATCAAGACACAAACAAGCGCAGTTGATCTATCAAAGCTCCCGAAAAGGTAGTTTGACACATAAGCTTGCATTTTCAGTCTGAAACATTTTATTCCCGTTCACTTCACGTTGTTGAGGTATTGTTTTCATCTGCGCGTCAGTTTCAGTTGAGGGAGTCGTCAAAGTGCGGGATGATCCATGATTATAAGCCGCACCACATCTGCTGAAAATAGGGGCCAAAAAAAAAAGAGCAGATGCTTGATCTTTACGTCACACCCAACGCAGAAGAGCCTAAGAGGTCCCTAGGCTAGTGTCAAACATGGACATATATATATATATATATATATATATATATATATATATATATGATAGTCAGTCGTGTCCGACTATGACCATCAGAACAACATGGACACACATATATATATATGATAGTCAGTCGTGTCCGACTATGACCATCAGAACAGCAGAGGAGGCAACTGCTGTTCCGACTATTTGGGCTTGAATTTGATTATAGTGGAGAGTGTCTTGCCCAAGTACATCCCCACTCTCTCGGTCAAGAGGGTTTTAGGACAGGATGGTTCCCAAAGGCCAACCAGCCCACAAGGCTGCAGCACTAAGAGCCAGTGCAATTTTGCCTCCTAGTTTGAGAGTCATAGTCCTTCACAAAAAGACTAAGCTGTAAATGGTTTCCCATTGACTGGGGAAACCATTGATAATACAGCTCTCACTTTGCTGTTGGCCCAAATGTAAACTTATGTCAATCTGTGATATAAGCCGAGTGTTGGGCAAACATGGACATAGACTGTTAGAAAAAGAGGAGTAATTACAGGGAATACAGAATACAAAATACTTTATTATCTCAACAAGAGAAATTCATACGTGGTGTAAAACAGAAAAAAAATAACACAAGAAAATTACAGTCATTCAACACGTATATAGATAAACCATATTAAGATGTAAACCTAGGGCAAACCATCATTACAATCAATAATCACAGTAGACAACAACAACAGAAACCCTTAAGAAGTAATTTAGAGTAAATCATACATACACTATCACAGCCATACACACATGCAGTAATAATCACAGTTAAAGAATAGACATGACAGTATACTAAAAGTTGACATAGACATATAATAGCAGTGTGCAATATAGTTAAGTGAAAGGTATGTTGGGGGAAATTTTATGATGACAGATTTGATGTATAAAAAATTGCCTTTATAAACCTGTCAGTCTGTACAACCGTAATGTATATATTATAAGGACACCATTAAAACAATAACTACTACTGCTGCTTCAAAATCATTGTATGACCGTTTCATTTCTAAGGAATGCTGGGAAATTTTCTTCCTTATAATGAGGTGGATTGTTTATTTATTATTTGTTATTGTGTTTTTTAGTGTTCATGTTTGTGTTTATTGGATCAACCAGAAATATCGGCTGCCACACGTCAGTTTGATGTAAACATGTAAAATGGAGTATTCGCCGTCAGAGAGAACACTCGCGTGTGTGTGTGTGTGTGTGTGTGTGTGTGCTTGCGTGCGTGCTTGCGTGCGTGTGTGTGTAAGGTGCGAGCGAGTTAGGGAAGAGACATAGAAAAGTAAAGTAATATAATATCCACATATTATATAATACTTTGCACGAGTAAATATATATATGTTCAGGAGATTTAGACGATTTTCAGTTGAATACTGAAAACATGTGTCCATTTGAAATTAAGCCTCGAGTCTACAATATACGTCTGTTCTGCGCGCGTGTTTATGTGTGTGTCTGCTTGTTTACATATACATGTGTGTATGTGCACGTGTGTGTGCGCGCTCGCGCACGCTTGTGTACGTGTATGTGTGCGGGCGTTCGCGCGCGCGTGTGTGTGTGTGTGTGTGTTTGGTTCAAAATAGTGCAGTTTCAAGGTATGTTTACGCAAGATTTGTTCGCGATGTTCATGTTTGTATGTTTGCTGCTTTTTGTTGTTGTTGTTGTTGCTGCTGCTGCTGCTGCTGTCTTTTTCCCCGCTTTCTGATTCCGAGTTTACAATGTGCGCTCTCTCTCTCCTCTCTCTCTCTCTCTCTCTCTCTCTCTCTCTCTCTTTGGCTTAGTGTGGCATTCTTTCCCTTGCCCCATTGCCACTCTCCACACTGCCTTGTCTGCCCCTGCCCCAAACCCCACCCCCACCCCCACACCCCCACATCCTGCAATCACCCTTCTGGTCCCTAGTTCTCCCCCCCCCCCCCCTTTCCCATTCCCATCCTCGTTCCGAATAATTTATTGTTGGTGTTTTGTTTTGTTTTTTTTTGGGGGGGGGGCGGGGTTAAGGATGAGAAATTTTTGTTTCGTTTTTCTTACTTTCTTTCTTCTTTTTTTTTTTTTTTTTTTTCTTTCTTTCTTTCTTTCTTCTTTTTTTTTCTTTCTTCTTTTTTTTTTTTTTTGTTTTTTTTTGTTGTTGTTTTTGTTTGCTTTGTTTTACTTATTTCCGTGTTTCCTGGCGTTTATATTTATGTCAAGAGCTTGGTGGTTTTGTTTGTTTGTTTTTGTTTGTTGGTTGTTTTTTTCCCTTCTTCTTCTTCTTCTTCTTCTTCATAATGCTTAATTTATTGATTCTGTTGTTTGTTTCTTTTTGTTGTGTTTTGTTTCTTCTTCTTCGTTATGCTGGATTGATTGATTCTGTTGTTGAGGTTTTGAATTTTACAGCTTTTTTTTTTTTTTTTTTTTTTTTTTTTCAATCGATCGTAATTCATAGCTGGTAATACGTTGTTTGTTTGTTTTGTTGTTGTTTTTTTTCTTTCGTCGTCTGTTTTTGAGGGGGTGAGGGTGGGGGAGGGAAGACGTGTGTGTGTGTGTGTGTGTGTGTGTGTGTGGAGAGAGAGAGAGAGTGTGTGTGGGGGGGGGGGGTAACAGTGTCAGTGGTGACGTGACTCATTACGAGAGAACGAGGGATTGAGCATGTTGGTGAGATATGGAATGAGGAAATCATTTGCTGGATTTCATTTCCTGTCAAGAGAGAGAGAGAGAGTTTTGTTTTTGTGTTTGTTTGGTTGTTGGTTTTTTTGTTTGTTTCGTTTGAAGTTTATTGTACCATTACATTGGTTACCCCACTTTCTTTTGTCAATCACAATCAGTTCTAATACCATAAGCAAAGCTAAAGAATAATGATTTATCTATTGTCTGTCACACACACACACACACGCACACACGCACGCACACATACACACACGCACGCACGCACACACACACGCACGCACGCACGCACACACGCACGCACACACACACGCACGCACGCACGCGCGCACACACACACACGCACACGCTCACGCACGCACGCACGCACACACGCACATACAAGTAATCATCAAGTACTGTTGATTGTGGAGCATCAGTTGAACTTCCTTTGAAAATAAACAAACACTGTTTTGTGAGAGAGAGAGAGAGAGAGAGAGAGAGAGAGTTTGTGTGTGTGTGTGTGTGTGTGCATTTTACTTACATTTATTATTTATTTGCTGGGTGTTACATGTATTACATATTTTCTGGGTGTTTTTATTTGTATACATTGTTGTGCATTAATTAACTAATCGTCTTAACGCACGCGCCTCTGTGTGTGTGTGTGTGTGTGTGTGTGTGTGTGTGTGTGTGTGTGTGTTATTTTGCTTTTGAATGAAATGTTATCAGCCTGACTAGAGGTCGGCTGCGCTGTTTGCAATAACATTTTGAAGATGATAATAAACAAAAAAATTACCACTACAACAACAGCAATAACAAAAAACAGCATCACGAACTACTACTACTACTACTACATCCATTTCCACGTCTTCTACTACTACTACTACTACTACTACTACTGCCACTACCACTGCTACTACTAGATAACCAGTAGCTATTGTGCGGGACCTGTTGGAGTTCTGTTTTGAACGATGTCCCTCATACTATTTTTTTGTCATGCTTCCTTCACCTCCACATCACCCCACCCCCACCCCCCCACCTCCACCCCCATGAACCTCTCCTCCTCCCGACTACCCCCCACCCCACCCCCCACCCCCACCCCCCACCCCCACCCCGCCCCACCTTAATCATCCAGGCACCAGCGACCCGTACGTCAAGTTCAAGGTCGGGGGAAAGCAGGTGTTCAAGAGCCGCACCATCTACAAGAACCTGAACCCCCGCTGGGACGAGGCCTTCAGCATCCCCGTGGAGGACGTTCAGCGGCCCGTGCAGGTCAAGGTCTTCGACTACGACCGTGGCCTGCATGACGACCCCATGGGCGGCGCCGAGATCGACCTCACGCAGCTGGAGCTGGGCCGGTGAGTTTGTGTGTGTGTGTGTGTGTGTGTGTGTGTGTGTGTGTGTGTGTGTGTGTTGTGTGTTTCTCTTTGGTGTTTGCTGGTAAGCATTTTGAGTGAACCGAAAGGGAATCTTCTGCTTTGGTTTAAGCAGAAAATAAAGTATTTTGAATTGAATTGAATTGGAACAGTTTGTGCATGTAATTTATCATAGTTAGATTAGTTTGTGTGTGTGTGGGGGGGGGGGTGGGAGGGGTGTGTGTGTGTGTGTGTGTGTGTGTGTGTGTGTGTGTGCAT
>NC_134880.1:41338137-41350637 GCF_041734735.1 Babylonia areolata
CACACACACACACACACACACACACACACACACACACACCATACACACGCGCGCGCGCGCACGTGAACGAGTGCAAAGTAGAGAGTTCTTGTAATGGGACTCGCATCACACTCTGCCTCCCCTTTCACAGCCGCTTTCCAACGTACGAAGGAGTGCCGGTGTAGTATCCCAGATTGTCTCCCACCTGGAAACGTCCCTGGGAGACAAATTTGACCGCTGGAAATGTCCCCCGTGGACTTTCTCACCGTTCATAATGTCCGCTGCGGACATTGTCAGCGGCCAAAATGTCCTCTTTCTTGGGTTTTAAACTTGTTCTGAAATGTCCCCCTTACCCTGAGAATGTCCTCCCCGTGTGTCCCGTAACGTCCCCTTTGCCAAAAATGCATATATATATATATATATGACACACACACACACAGAGCTTCCACTGTTCTTGATGTGACGGTTGGTATACTTCACAGATAAAGGACCATGTTTTGACTGCTGACCTACACCAATACCGTTACACATATATACACACAGGCACACACACACACACACACACACACACACACACACACACACATGCGCGTGCGCTCATGCACACGACCTATACCAATATAGGTACAGACTCATACATATGGGCGCGCGCGCACACACGCGCACACACACACACACACACACACACACACACACACCACTCGGAGATGTAACAAATGTTCTGTTGGAGAAAAGCTGGGGGCGTGAGGAGGGGGACTAGGAGGGAGGGGTTGTGGGGGTGGGTAGGCAGCGGGGGACATTTTCGGCGGAGGGGACGTTCGGGATACAAGGGGGTGACATTTTCAGGGTAAGGGAGACATTTAAAAACGAGGCTAAAACGAAAAAAAGGGGGACATTTTGGCCGCTGCAAATGTCCGCATGGGACATTATGAACGGTGAGAAAGTCCCTGGGGGGACATTTCCAGCGGTCAAATTGTCCCCCAGGGACGTTTCCGGGATGGGGGGACAGTCTGGGATGTTACACCGGTGTTTACGTGTGCATGTGCCGTGATTCTTCTCTTTGCTTTTTACCTACCGTCAGTGGCAGTGCGCTGCACTAAAAAGGGGGTGTGGGGGTGGGATGGAGGGGTCGTTGGGGGGGGGGGGGGGGGAGGAGAGGGGCATCTGAAAAGACAGAAAGAAGAAGAAATATTGGCGGAAGAGAAAGAAATAGAGAAGAAGAAGAAGAAGAAGAAGAAAGAGGTGCCCTAGGGCCGTGTTCCTGTCCTTATGTCTGTCGAACGATTCAGGGGGACGTAATCCGCCGCTACCACCCATTCTACACTGCCTCCTCTCTCTCTCTCTTTTTTAACGCACCTTGTGTGTGTGTGTGTGTTGAATTCATGTCCAGAAAGTGTGTGTGTGTGTGTGCTTAATTCATGTCCAGAAAGTGTGTGTGTGTGTGTGCTAAATTCATGTTCAGAAAGGCTGTGTGTGTGTGCGTGTGTGTGTGTGTGTGCTGGATTCATGTCCAGAAAGGCTCTGTGTGCGTGCGTGCGTGCGTGTGTGTGTGTGTGTGTGTCCAGAGTTTCTCTTCAGAAGGGTTCTTACTGTCTCTCACTCTCCCCCAACAGTGATGATCCCTGTTCACACTGAAATAAACGTGAATCACGTGCCGAGTTCCTCTCTCTCTCTCTCTCTCTCTCTCTCTCTCTCTCCACCCCCCACCCCCAATAGAAATTATCTCTACTCACCCCGAAATGTGAACTGTGTTTTACTGAGCTCATCTTCCAACTTCGAGAATCCAAAGATTTTAATCGCGTGCGAAAGCGTGTTTGATCTTTCTTTTTCTTTTTCTTTTTTTTCTTCTTTATACTCAGCAATCAGTGCAATTGATGCCAACAAGCTGCAGTTTGGAGGAATGGGAATGGAGATAGCGAGTGTCCAACAACAAAGGGAAATTAATATGATTGAGAAGGAGGGGGGGGGGGAGGCGGAGAGAGAAATAGTTGCGGGAATTTTAGACGGACGCGCGCGCGCGCGCGCACACACACACACACACACTCTCTCTCTCTCTCTCTCTCTCTCTCTCTCTCTCTCTATATATATATATATATATATATATATATATATATATATAGCCCTCTTCTCGGCAAAGAGAAAAATAGAACTCAAAGATAAATGAAGATGAAGAAAAAGGAACACACACGCGCGCGCACACACACACACACACACACACACACACACACACACACACACACACACACACACACACAAGCATTTCTGTCCAGACGAATCACTTCCGGGGGAGGCGATACTCATGCAGTGAAAGGAAAAAGCCATGACCCACCTTCACTTATTCTTTTTCACCGCGTCCAGATAAATCTATAATACGCTACACCAAATCTGCCCGGCAGATAAATGCCTGACCCAACGCGCTTTTCAGGCCTTGAGTGCATCGGAGATATTTATATATATATATGTGTGTACTCATCGAAATGAATTTCTTTTACAGGATTTTGCTAGAGGACAACCCCTTTGTTGCCGTGGGTTGGTTTTTGGTGGGGGGGTTTTCGTGGGTGTGCGTGCACACAGACCCTCGGTTTATCCTCCCTTACGAATGACTAGACAGACGCTCAGTTTGATTTTCCGGTCAAACTTGGGAGAAGGGGCGAGAGCGGGAATGGAACCCAGACGCTCGCTTAACCACTGTGTCTTAACCACTGTGCCACCTTAATTCCTCCTTCCTTCCCACCTTCGCTGAAATCTAGAGGTACCAAGGTCCCGTTGGGAACGGTGGGCGGGGAAGGGGGGTGGGTGGGAGGGAGACGAATGATGGGGACCTACACCCCCCTCGCCCCGCTCCCACACCCCCACCCCTGTGTCAGCATCGTCCTGGAGTCTGTGGTCTGTGTTCCATTTGTCCAAGAAAATGAATGTTGACAGAACTGGGTATGTGTGCGTGTGTGTGTGTGCGTGTGCGTGTTCGAAGGAGGCAGAGAACTGGCATCGACTTTTTTTCTTTTCTTTTTTTTTCTTTTTTTAAGTGTTGAAGGAAGCGGGAGCTAAGGGGTCTTGTCAGGAGGACTGAACATGAAAATGGACGCTGTTTGGTGTTTTCGGAACCCTTGTCGTGGATGGTAGGTAGGTAGGTAGGCAGGTATGGAGGACTGTGGTGGTGAAGTCCTAGCTCCTTCTGAGTGTGGTGTGACGTCCCTGTGTGGGTGACTGGAGGACGAACGAACGAACATTTTTATTCAATAAAGGCCGTAGCCCCTCATGAAGGGGATCAGTGAACACAAATTGTTACATTCCAGAACAATGTGGAACAGGAAAACATTTAACTACAATTCTAGCAATGCACATGCACACACAAAAAGAACAATTAATCACATATCAAACTGCGGATTTTGAATGCCTTATACAAGTATATAGCGAACTGTTTTACAATGGTTTCATTTGTTGATGACATTAGCAAGGAAAGTCGAAACAGAGATGGATGTCTATGATATTTTTTTGTGGAATTAACTGTAGCCTAAGGTCATTTAAGGCAGGGCAACGTAACACGAAGTGAAGTTCATTTTCTTCAGGACATCTGCACAAGGAACAAATAATATCGTGATCATTCAATTTACTATAACGGTAACGATGAAGAGAGAGAGATCGGAAATCCCAAATCTAAACAATAATTATGGAATAATGGTGACTGGAGGAGGAATGGAGAGAGGGAAGGCCGTCAGTCAGATGTACACACCCAGTCTTTGTGTCGTGTCCACACTCTGGACAAGTGACTGACTGCAGATCATCAGTGTTGGGCTGCGCGGACCTCGGAGATTTTGTTGTTGTGGCGGGTGGGAACGGTGTGTGTGTGTATATTTGTATTTGTATTTCTTTTTATCACAACAGATTTCTCTGTGTGAAATTCGGGCTGCTCTCCCCAGGGGAGAGCGTGTCGCTACACTACAGCGCCACCCGTTTTTTTTGTATTTTTTCCTGCGTGCAGTATTATTTGTTTTTCCTATCGAAGTGGATTTTTCTACAGAATTTTGCCAGGAACAACCGTTTTGTTGCCGTGGGTTCTTTTACGTGCGCTAAGTGCATGCTGCACACGGGACCTCGGTTTATCGTCTCATCCGAATGACTAGCGTCCAGACCGCTGTGTCTAGTGGAGGGGGAGAAAATATCGGCGGCTGAGCCGTGATTCGAACCAGCGCGCTCAGATTCTCTCGCTTCCTAGGCGGACGCGTTACCTTCACTCCACTGTGTGTGTGCGTGCGTGTGTGTGTGTGTGTGAGAGAGAGAGAGAGAGGGGGGGGGTAGAGAGGAAAATGTGTTACTTGACAAGGGGGTAATGACTTCATACTCATCATGAGGAACCGCGAAGTTTATGTTTCCCTCCTCCTCCTCCTCCTCCTCCCCTAATCACCTTGCAAGTGTTTACCCTGTCAAGTTCAGTATATACACTGGTTTGCCCACAGAAAGGCGGAAAGGCCCTCGAGGAAGCGCGCAGGTTTGCAGTGTGACAAACAAGATAGTAGCATGGTGGATGCTTCCCATGAAGTCTTTTGTGTGTGTGTGTGTGTGTGTGTGTGTGTGTGTGTGTGTGTGTGTGTGTGTTTTGTTTTGCTTTTGTGTTTTGTTGTTGTTGTTTTTACTTCATCCGAATTAATGCCACACGTCTTGACTGCCAGCAGAGCTGTGCTGTGTGTGCTGGAGTCTGTAAGACGCTGGGCTTGCTGTTTGTTGTGAGCCCTTCGCGTCACTTGTTTGAGGAGGGGGATCAACAGGTCAGGGGGGTGGGTGGGGTGGGGGGGTTACTAGTGTAGTTGCTGGAATTGAGTTGAACGATCTTGTTGGCTTTCGTCCTGAAGGTCATGTTGATCAGTAGGGCTGGGGTCTTGGTTCGGTGAAGGTGGTGTTGTTCGAGTGGGGTGGAGTCCTGGGTGGATGTCTGACCGGGTGGGAGCTCTCTGGTGTTTCCAGGGCGAGAGTCCTGGCTGTCTGAAGGAGGGGGGGTGAAGTCCTGGCTGTCTGAAGGAGGGGTGAAGTCCTGGCTGTCTGAAGGAGGGGGGTGAAGTCCTGGCTGTCTGAAGAGGGGTGAAGTCCTGGCTGTCTGAAGGAGGGGTGAAGTCCTGGCTGTCTGAAGAGGGGTGAAGTGCTGGCTGTCTGAAGGAGGGGGGTGAAGTGCTGGCTGTCTGAAGGAGGGGGGTGTGAAGTCCTGGCTGTCTGAAGGAGGGGGGGGTGAAGTCCTGGCTGTCTGAAGGAGGGGGGTGAAGTGCTGTGAAGTCCTGGCTGTCTGAAGGAGGTGGATGAAGTCCTGGCTGTCTGAAGAAGGGGTGAAGTCCTGGCTGTCTGAAGGAGGGGTGAAGTCCTGGCTGTCTGAAAGAGGGGTGAAGTGCTGGCTGTCTGAAGGAGTGGGGTGAAGTGCTGGCTGTCTGAAGGAGGGGGGTGTGAAGTCCTGGCTGTCTGAAGGAGGGGTGGTCCTGGCTGTCTGAAGGAGGGGTGAAGTCCTGGCTGTCTGAAGGAGGGGGGTGAAGTCCTGGCTGTCTGAAGGAGGGGTGGTCCTGGCTGTCTGAAGAGGGGTGGTCCTGGCTGTCTGAAGAGGGGGGTGAAGTCCTGGCTGTCTGAAGGAGGGGTGAAGTCCTGTCTGAAGGAGAGGGGTGAAGTCCTGGCTGTCTGAAGGAGGTGGATGAAGTCCTGGCTGTCTGAAGGAGAGGGTTGAAGTCCTGGCTGTCTGAAGGAGGGTGATGAAGTCCTGGCTGTCTGAAGGAGGGGTGAAGTCCTGGCTGTCTGAAGGAGGGGGGTGAAGTCCTGGCTGTCTGAAGGAGGGGTGAAGTCCTGGCTGTCTGAAGAGGGGGGTGAAGTCCTGGCTGTCTGAAGGAGGGGGATGAAGTCCTGGCTGTCTGAAGAGGGGTGAAGTCCTGGCTGTCTGAAGGAGGGGTGAAGCCCTGGCTGTCTGAAGGAGGGGGGGTGAAGCCCTGGCTGTCTGAAGGAGGGGGGGTGAAGCCCTGGCTGTCTGAAGGAGGGGTGAAGTCCTGGCTGTCTGAAGAGGGGTGAAGTCCTGGCTGTCTGAAGGAGGAGGATGAAGTCCTGGCTGTCTGAAGGAAGGGGGGGTGATGTCCTGGCTGTCTGAAGGAGGGGGATGAAGTCCTGGCTGTCTGAAGGAGGGGGGGTGATGTCCTGGCTGTCTGAAGGAGGGGGATGATGTCCTGGCTGTCTGAAGGAGGTGGATGAAGTCCTGGCTGTCTGAAGGAGGGGGGGGGTGATGTCCTGGCTGTCTGAAGGAGGAGGGTGAAGTCCTGGCTGTCTGAAGGAGGGGGGTGAAGTCCTGGCTGTCTGAAGGAGGAGGGTGAAGTCCTGGCTGTCTGAAGGAGGGGAAGGGGGGCGTGGAGTCCTGGCTGTTGTTCTGGCGTTTCAAGGGGGTCCTAGCTGCCTGAAGGGTGAGGAGGGGAGGGGTGGGAGTGCTGGCTGTTGTTCTGGCGTTTCAAGGGGGTCCTAGCTGCCTGAAGGGTGAGGAGGGGGAGTGCTGGCTGTTGTTCTGGCGTTTCAAGGGGGGTCCTAGCTGCCTGAAGGGTGAGGAGGGGTGGGGTGGGAGTGCTGGCTGTTGTTCTGGCGTTTCAAGGAGGTCCTAGCTGCCTGAAGGGTGAGGGGGGGGGAGTCCTGGCTGTTGTTCTGGCGTTTCAAGGGGGTCCTAGCTGCCTGAAGGGTGAAGGGGGGGGGGGAGTCCTGGCTGTTGTTCTGGCGTTTCAAGGGGGTCCTAGCTGCCTAAAGGGAGGAGGACGGGGGGAGGACTCCGGGCTGCCATCCTTGTGTTCAGAGTGGGAAGGCCTGTGCAGGCCCAAACATGTTTTTGGGAATAGAAGAGCATGCGCCTTCCACCTCGCATCTCTCCCTGTTGGAAATGTTTGTTCAAGGACAGACCACTTCTTGGGAATAGAATGGAAACTTGTACCTCTCTTCCGATTGAACAAACTTATTCGGCAATCACGTCATTTATGTAGATACACCCACGAAAAACAGAGAGAGCACTCAGAACTCATAAATAGTTTACTGCAAGGCCACTGGCCCGTTTGTGCTAAGGAGGTACATACATACATTTGAGACACGCAAGATACCGAAAATGAAGGGGGAATGGAGCAGCATTATGGACACAAAATTTCGTGCTTAAAAAGATAGACAAATAAGGAATCTAGTTTGTGACATTTCGTACAATACAGTTTTTGTTTCTGAACAGTTATATTATCATGCAATTTATAGAGATACAGAGAGAGAGAGAGAGAGAGGATGCAATTGCGAATCATTTATTAATTTTTGGGCCATAGCCCCTCATGAAGGGGTGGTGTAGATGGATATCCAAGCACATCACAGCCATAACAAAGTATTATGCATGCATATTAATGGTCACGTCAGACGAAATTGATGTTTGAATTATGTTGTTGAGACAAAACCTTATCTCTAAATTCAGTTGCATTGTACAAGAAAATTGACGAATTGCGAACATCATTATGTCTAACAGACGAGATCAAGAAACTTAGAGAGAGAGAGAGAGAGAGACAGACAGACAGACAGACAGACAGAGAGAGACAGAGAACAAGAACAAGAACAAAACTTTAATCTCCAGGCCTCCGGCCCCTATAAAGAGGTCAAAAGTACACAATATGGTGATCACTCAGCCACAACAAAATGTAAAATAACCTGTAGAACAAAAGTGCTTCTCGTGCATAGTAAATTAATTCTAACTTTCATCATTGTTGTCACAGAATTCCTGTCGTATCTTCAGGGCATTAAATATATAAATGCATAGTTTACGAATACTGTAAACAGAACCATTCTTCATCAAGTGAACATACGATTGACCTTCAGAGTTCAGATGTTTTTGCCGCAGGTCATTGTAAAAGACACAATTGTTAAAATGGTGTTCATCTTCGATTACATTACAACGTTTACATGCGTAATTTGAATTACATTAGAGAGAGAGAGAGATGAGATGGATAGTTATATAGCCTGTATCCTCGGTCAGAGCCCTAGCTGTAAGCGCTTCACAAAAGCACCCAACAGTCTGCCTATGTGGGTGGAGCCGACGACGAGCTACATTTCGGCGCTCATCATTCGTTTTCTGTGTCATTCAGTCAGGTTTCATGTATGCACACACACACACACACACACACACACGCACGCATCCCACTCCACCGACCACCCCCCATCAGCCCCCCCCTCCCCCTCGGCCCCCCCCCCCCCACACACACACACAGGGGAGGAAAAAAAAAGTTATATATAAAAAAACACACCACAAGAACGTTTGATTGAACTTTGGCCATAGACCACAATTTCAACCCAGGGGAATTGAGAAGGGTGTGTGGGAGGGAGTATTCTGACACCTGTATAGCCTCACTGGACATCATTCTGTACATGTTGTACGTCATTTTCCGCTCCTTGTCTCACTGCGTGTAAAAAATAAAAAAATAAAAATTAAAAAAAATATATATATATATGTGTGTGTTTGTATATATATATATATATATATATATATATATATATATATACTGGTATATATATATATATTATGGTTTCTCGTCTTGATCGCATGGAAAACTATAAGTAACTTAAGAGTGGAACAGACAGAAAGGGTGAGGTAGATAAGGAGAAGAAAGAACGGGAAAAAAAATAGGAAAAGAAAAGAGACAGAAACCAAGAAGAAGAAGAAGAAAAAAAAAACACTTCAGCAAAGTTTTAAGACACAGAGAGAGAGGGAGAGAGGGGTGGGGGGCGGGAGAGAGAGAGGGGGAGGGAGAGAGATGAACTAAAAAGCAAAAGGATAAAACAACGGAATGGGAGGGGGGAGGGAGGGGGGTGGGCTCTTCTCCAAGAAACAGCAGTATTGCAAAAAAAAAAAAAAATGGAAAAAGGAAAAAAATGGAGATAAAAGTTTCGGAAGACTGACAGATGGGACCAAAAAAAAAAAAAAAAGCGTAGTGTACAACATCATAATGGATTGGGGGCGAACTGGGTGTTTTCTCACTCAAACATGTTGTTCCACAAAGAAAGCAAAATTGAATTAATGGGGGCAGAAAAAAAGAAGAAGAAAAAGATAGAGAGAAAGAGAGCGTGTGTGTATCTTTTACTTTGGGCGGAAAATGTTTTCCTTGTTCACTGAAGTGTCGATCGATTCGAGGAAGAAGATTCGCAGGAAGACATTATCCTCATACAAATGTAGTGAATATTGACAACTATGACAGTGATAGTGTTAAGGATATTGTGTATTTCATGCGCATAGTCTTTTTTTTTTTTTTTTTAACTCCCCAACCGCTGACTAAAAAGAAACTCATTCGTTGTGTATACTTGGGCGCACGCCCTGTTAACATACATACACACACACGCACGCACGCGCACACACACACACACACACACACACACACACACACACACACACACACACACACACACACACACACACACACACACATGGGGTAAAAGGGAGGAAAGAAAAGAAAGTGTCTGCTTTCCTTTGCGTGCGGATAAGTCACTTCCCCAGTACATCTTGTTCACTAAACTATCGATTCAAAAAGAAAAAAGAAAAAAGATTAAAAAGAATACAGACTCGCAGTCTGCGTGCCTGTGCTGTCAGACAGCGCTCCATTTCTCTCTCTATTCCTCTGTCTCTTTGTCTGTCTATTCCACCCCCGCCCCGCCCCGCCCCCCACCCCTTTCTGTCTGTCTGCCTGTCTGTCTGTCTGTCTGTCTCTCTCTCTCTCTCTCTCTCTCTCTCTCTCTCTCCGCTTCAGCTGAGAGAAACACTAGTATCCTACTATTGTTGTTGTGGTATTTGGTCATGCTTATTGTGTTCACATACTTGTCGTGACGCATGTTAAACTCTGTTATCGCCCCCCTGTTCATTATGGGGCCATGGCCTTAAATGAATAAATCATCTGGATCTGAAACGGAATCTCCCTCTCTCTCTCTCTCTCTCTCTCTCTCTCTCTCTCTCTGTCACGCCATTCTTTGTCTATGTCCGCGCACACGCACCTGTATGTTGGCTGACCACACGTGTATGTCTTGTCTGTGTGCGCGCTCATTTATTTTGTATGTGGGGGGTGGGGGTGGGGGCGGTTGGATGCACTGTGTTGGTGTCTCCTCGCGAGCTCGTGCGTGTAAGCTTTTATATGCCCTTGTATAAACATTCTTATCGTTTATGCGTTCGACGGGCGCAATAGCCGACTGGTTAAAGCGTTGGACTTTCAATCTGAGGGTCCCGGGTTCGAATCTCGGTGACGGCGCCTGGTGGGTAAAGGGTGGAGATTTTTCCGATCTCCCAGGTCATGCCTGAACCCCCTTTGTGTGTATACGTAAGCAAAAGATCAAATACACACGTTAAAGATCCTGTAATCCATGTCAGCGTTCGGTGGGTTATGGAAACAAGTACATACCCAGCATGCACACCCCCGAAAGCGGAGTATGGCTGCCTACATGGCGGGGTAAAAACGGTCATACACGTAAAAGCCCACTCGCGTAGTGAACGTGGGAGTTGCAGCCCACGAACAAAGAAGAAGAAGAAGAAGTTTATGCGTTAATTCATCCAAGATTGCCTCGAAATGTACGTTTGTCCATGCATGATCAACCAGTGCCCCATACGTTAAGGTTAGAAAAGATACGTGAACACATTCACAAAAAAACAACCAACCATCAGCAACAAACAAAATAGTCCCCCCACCTCATTCAGCCGAAAGAAATTGCAGTGTTTCCATTACTTGTGAATCGTTTACATGGGACGGGCGCAATAGCCGAGTGGTTAAAGCGTTGGACTTTTTCAATCTGAGTGTCCCGGGTGCGAATCTCGGTAATGGCACCTGGTGGGTAAAGGGCGGAATTTTTTTTTCCGATCTCCCAGGTCCACATATGTGCAGACCTGTTTGTGCCTGAATCCCCTTCATGTGTATACGCAAGCAGAAGATCAAACTACGCACGTTAAAGATCCTGTAATCCATGTCAGCGTTCGGTGGGTTAAGGAATCAAGAACATACCCAGCATGCACACCCCCAAAAAACGGAGTATGGCTGCATACCTGGCGGGGGTAAAAACGGTGATTCACATAAAAGCCCACTCATGTATATACGAGTGAACGTGGGAGTTACAGCCCCCGAACGAAGAAGAAGAAGTTGCCATTGCTTGTGAGTCTCGTCATCATTTACTTTTGCATTTGTTCAGTCGCGTGTCCCGGATCCGTTTTAGAGGGGGTCGGTCGGTCGGCTACACAAGACCTTCCAAGGAAACTCAGCATACTGCCAGTTGCCATTCCCCTATGTCCGTACCCTTCTGCCCTTCTTCTGCCCTCCCCTCCCCCCGCGTAAAGAAAAAAAAAAGAAGCAGACTCTCAATCTATGGAAGCGACAGTGCTGTCGACAAGATGGTGGTGCTTGTCAGTCCTGTACGACCAAGACCGTCCTCCTCCATCTCTCTTGTGGTTTGTCTTGGCTGGCGGTGATGGTCCTGCGTGACCAGAGAATGTACTGGGGGAGCCTCATTGGTTCCGATTCGGTCTGTGGTTTTTACATATCCACATACTATGGACAATACAAACCATGTACCGTACGTACGTACGTACACGACGTATGTGTTTGGAGGAGAGAGTGAAACGTTGAAAGTACACGAAGAGAAGAGAGAGAAAAAATGGAGGGAAAAAAAAAAGAAGAGAAGAGAGCGAAAAGAGGAGAGAGAGAGAGAGACAAAAATGAAAGAAGAGAGTTGAAGAAATTAAAAACAAGAAGAGAACGAAAAGATGAAGGGAAAAGGAGAAAAGAGTGAATAAATGAAAAACAAGGAGAACGAAAAGATGGAGGAAAAAGGAGAAAAGAGTGAAGAAATGAAAAACAAGGAGAAGAGAACGAAAAGATGAAGGGAAAAGGAGAAGAGAACGAAAAGATGAAGGGAAAAGGAGACGAGAACGAAAAGATGAAGGAAAAAGGAAAAAAGAGTGAAGAAATGAAAAACAAGGAGAAGAGAACGAAAAGATGGAGGAAAAAGGAGAAAAGAGTGAAGAAATGAAAAACAAGGAGAAGAGAACGAAAAGATGGAGGAAAAAGGAGAAAAGAGTGAAGAAATGAAAAACAAGGAGAAGAGAACGAAAAGATGGAGGAAAAAGGAAAAAAGAGTGAAGAAATGAAAAACAAGGAGAAGAGAACGAAAAGATGAAGGGAAAAGGAGAAAAGAGTGAAGAAATGAAAAACAAGGAGAAGAGAACGAAAAGATGGAGGAAAAAGGAGAAAAGAGTGAAGAAATGAAAAACAAGGAGAGAACGAAAATATGGAGGAAAAAGGAGAAAAGAGTGAATAAACGAAAAACAAGGAGAGAACGAAAAGATGGAGGAAAAAGGAGAAAAGAGTGAAGAAATGTAAAACAAGGAGAAGAGAACGAAAAGATGAAGGGAAAAGGAGAAGAGAACGAAAAGATGAAGGGAAAAGGAGACGAGAACGAAAAGATGAAGGAAAAAGGAAAAAAGAGTGAAGAAATGAAAAACAAGGAGAAGAGAACGAAAAGATGGAGGAAAA
>NC_134880.1:41355637-41410637 GCF_041734735.1 Babylonia areolata
CACACACACACACACACACACACACACGCCAACATACAGAGAGAGAGAGGGGGGGTCCCTTCATGTCAAAGAAAATGTTAACAAAGTATCAGCTATCTCGCCCGCTTCGGGATAAAGGAATGGGCTCGCTTTTGTCAAGCTGTATTTTAGGAGTTTCGAGACAGGGACGTCTGGCATCCCTGGAGACCTGTTAATGGCAGCATACCTGAGTATGACTATCATTATGATTATTATCATATCATTTTCAGTTTATCGCTGCTGGACTGAGAATGATTTACAGACTGTATCATTTTTTTTTTCCGAAGTGTGGATTATGATATTGATTTACCTCGTCATTAGCAAATCGCGAACACCACCACCCCACCCCATTCCCACCCCCTACTTCCACCCAGTCTGTTCGGTGCTAAGCAGGTGAGGATAGAAGCGGGAGCGCTTTTCACTTTGTTGGAAAGTGTCTTCCACGCTGAGTAATGTGAGACACGAAGGGATATATTGTTCCCCAATGGTTGGTTGATAGTTCGCATCACTTAGCGTAGTGGGCGGTGGTATGGGTTATTGAGAACAGAGAAATGGGCTTAGGAAGGAGGTGTGTGTGTGGGGGGGGGGAGGAGTACTTCTAATGTTCCTATTGGCTTACATATAAAGTCATGTTTAGCATCTGTGATGACTTGGACTGCAGACTCGAACAGCAGTCTGACTACCGCTTCTATCGTACTGCGGGTATCAAATGTCTCGAAGACGAGAAATAAAAAAATAAATAAATAAAAAAACCGACATCGACAGAATGACGCTTGCTGTGAAGTAGCCGACCGATCACCAGACAAGTAAGACACGAACTGGTTGACACAGACTGACTGCTGGTAGGCACACTCACACCGTACTTCTTTCGGGGCGCCCTTTCTGTAGGGTAGAAACTCCGATGAAAACTTCAGCTTAGAGGTAAGTCTTGTTTAAATCTTCCAGTTATATCAGAATAATATTCCCTTACCACTGCTAGGATTAACAAGTATTGACCACTGCTGTGACGAAAAGACTACAAGACTAATTCTCTGTAAGAGAACAGATAAATAACCTTAAGGTGCGCAAGTTAGTGGGCATCAAGGTCAGCTTTACACATCTTGGTGAGTGACGTGATGGTCAATGTTAAGTTGCAAAGTTTCCTTGTAAAATCCATTCTGTTGTATACACGCGCGCGCTGTGTGTTTGTGTGTGTGTGTGTGTGTGTGTGTGTGTGTGTGTGTGCTTGCGTATATGTATGTGACTGGAACCTGACTGACTGACACAGGAAACGAATTGATGAGTGCCTGAAGGCAGCTCTCTGTCGGTTGTACCCAGGTAGGCAGCATGTTGTCACCAGTTGACTCCGTGTTTGTAAAACGCTTTGAGCTTTCTGTCTGACCGAGCATAGACGCTATATAAGTATCCATCTTATCAGTCAATCATTCGGGCCCCCTTTCCAGAGGATAGTAACTATCGATTAAACTTTAACTTAGAGTTAAGTTCCGTGTGATCTTTCAGTTATTCAATGTTCGTAATTGTGTTCCTTCCCACTGCAACGAACAAGTATTGAACTATTGACCACAAATGTGATTTTTTTTTTTTTAAGAAAAGAAAAGAAAAAGACTGTGTATGCCACTAATTTAGTTGGCACACAGGTAAGTAAAGGGTACATCGGAACAAAAGCAGACAGTGTATGTATTTGTCCTGTGCTGTCTGTATATTCTGTGTAGCAGAACCAGCTAGGTCAGTCTTGAATAAAAGCTAGTTTGTGTTTACACATTACTTCTGTCATCGCTGCTGTGTGGGCGTGTCAGATGATGGGGTATGGGGACAGGTCCGGCACTTCCCTTTTCTTCTTTTTTGTAGGAAGTGGCAGGATTTGTTCCTGTGTAACTTTATTATTTTACCTGTGTGCTAGCTGAACTGACTTGAGGTTGCGTACCTTTTCAATGGAGAAAGGTTTGGTTTTGTTTGTTTGTTGTTGTTTTTCTGTATGTTTGTTTGTTTGTTTGTTTTTTGTTGTTTTTTTTTGTTTGTTTTTGTTTTGTTTTTTTTGTTTTTTTCTGGGGGGGGGTTTGCTAGTGTTTGCTGCTCCTCATGTCTAGAAAACCTTCCTCGTCAAATAATCCGTGCATCTGATTCTATCTTTGCATTTCGCTCTTCACTAAAAAAAATAAATAAATAAATAAATAAATAATAATAATAAAAAGAACTCCTCTAACCTACTTAACCTATTTAAAAGCACTCACATCTTCCTTCTTCTCCAGCACCATCCATGTCAGCTCACTTTGGATGCATGACGAATGAGAGAGGGAGAGTGGAACGGGAGAGGAGGGAGTGGTGTTGAGAAAAGAGTGGTCGTGAATGATTCATGTAAATTATAACTTTTTTCTTTGATGAAAGGCGCCCTGAGCTCATAGAGAGAAAGGGCGCCATATAAATATACATTATTAGTATTATTATTACTACAACTACTACTACTACTACTACTACTACTACTACTACTACTACTACTTCTTCGGTATTATCCAGTTTTGGCATCCTAAATTCCTGGAGCTATAAATGCAAGGCATATTTCGTGTATATTGCTAAACAGGCATGAAGTATAGCATAAATAACAATCATTTGACCTTCAAGTTGTCATCCACTCTGAGTAGGTACATCGGTTGAAAAATCACCGTCATAACCCCTTACTAACCTGATAACGACATTACACGTTTTCCTGTAATAGCTATACACACACACACACACACACACACACACACACACACACACACACACACACACACACACACACACACACACACACGAAACAGACCGTGCATAGAGCTCCAGGAATTTAGGATGCGAAAAAATGGATGTTACCTTCTTCTACTACTACTTCTACTACTACTACTGATGCTGCTGCTGCTGCTACTACTACTACTACTACTACTACTACCCTGGTCTCCTGGTTCCTTCATGTGGAGTCGATCACTGTGGTGGGCAGGGAGAATGACCTGAAGCTGTTGCTGAGTGACCGGGGAAAGTCCGATTACATGGGTTACCTCCTCCTGTCCTGCACCCTTCAGCCCAAGACACAGGAGGACAAGGAGCAGGTCAGTTTGTGTGTGTGTGTGTGTGTGTTTGTGCGTGTGTGTGTTTGCCTGTGTGTTTGTGTGTGTATGTGTGTGTGTGTTGTGCTGTGTTGTGTGACATTGCTGCCTCCACAACTGAGAAAAAAAGTTTGTGGAGAAGTGTGAGCTAAGTGGCTAAGTGAGTGCACATACATTGTGCGCTTATAATGATGTGTGCGAGTTGTGGGGGAGGGAGTGGGGATTGGGATGGGGGGTAGGGTTACAAGCGTGTGTGATTACTTACTCTGTCTCTCTGTCTCTGTCTCTCTGCTCTGTCTCTCTCTTTCATACCCCCAACATTTCATGAACAAATTCGTAGTCGTTGCCCATGATTGAGTAGATTGCAAAATAGGGTATTCAATTAGTGGCGTGATAAGTCTCTGTGTGTTTGTGTGTGTGTGTGTGTGCAGAGAGGGCTAGGCGTCTGAGCGCGCACGCTCACACACACAGATTGATTGATTGATTGATTGATGTGGATACTTATATAGCCCCTATCCTCGGTCAGAGACCAAGCTCTAAGCGCTTTACATACACGGGGACATTTGCACCACAGGCTGCCTACCTGGGTAGAGCCGACTGACGACACATAGGTACACACACACACACACACACACACACACACACACGTACGTGTGATCAACCGACACAGAAACGACCGCACTCGATCGCCTCGAAATCCCCTCCTCATCCGAATCCTCAACGAATCCTCAATAATTGAAGGGAGGCTACCTAATAGCGCATTTGTCACTTTATCCCTCTCTTCCTCCATCACCCCTCCCTCTCTCTGTCTCTGTCTCTCTCTCTCTCTCTCTCTCTCTCTCTCTATTTCTCTTTCTCTCTCTCTCTCTGGATGTAAAAAAAATCGTTGCTTATTCTATTACCCTCTGAAATAAAATTCAATCATTCATTCATTCTCTCTCTTGCTCTCTCTTTTTCTCTCTCGCTCTTTCTCTTCCTCTCTCTCTCTCTCTCTCTCTCTCTCCCGCTCTCTCTCTCTGGATGTAAAAAAAACAATAAAAAACATTGTTGCTTATTCTGTTACCCTCTGAAATAAAATTAATTCATTCATTCATTCATTCTCTCTCTCGCTCTCGTTTCTCTCTCTCTCTCTCTCTCTCTCTCTCTCTCTCTCTCTCTCTCTCTCTCTCTCTCTCTCTCTCTCTTCCTCTCTCTCTGTCTCTCTGTCTCTGTTTCTTTCTCTCTCTCTCTCTCTCTGGATGTAAAAAAACAAAATATTGTTGCTTATTCTATTACCCTCTGAAATTAAATTCATCCATTCATTCATTCATTAATTCTCTCTCTCTCTCTCTCTCTCTCTCTCTCTCTCTCTCTCTCTCTCTCTCTCTCTCTCTCTCTCTCTCTGGGTGTAAAAAAAACAAACATTGTTGCTTATTCTATAACCCTCTGAAATAAAATTCATTCATTCACTCGCTCTCGCTCTCTCTCTCTCTCTTTCTCTTCCTCTCTCTCTCTCTTTCTTTTCCTCCCTCTCTCTCTCTTTGCCATCCCTATTCGAAATCTTCCGCTAGCCCCTCCCACAACCGCTCGCCCCCCCACACACACCTTACCTCTCCCATTCCACATTGAATCGTGATACACTGACACCCCCCCCCCCCCTCCCCCATGGATGTTGATGCGTCAAGACGTGAGGCATTCATTAGGGTGAAAGGACGTGATTTGGTCGAGGAGGGATGCGCGAGGATTTTTTTTTTTTTTTTTTTTTTTGGGGGGGGGGGAGAATTTGATTGGGGGGGAGGGATAGGGAATGAATGGGAGGGCGGGGCAGGCAGCCCCTCTGTTCTTGTCATATTTTGTCCCTTCGGTTTTTCGCCGTTGTTGGGTAAAACGCGTGCACGGCGATTAGTGAGGGAGGGAGGGCAGGGAGGGAAACATTAGCTTCGCGATTTCCTCGAGATGAGTTCTTTGTCGCCGTATAAAAATAAACGAGCAAACAAGATTTCGCGAGTTTTTTTTGGGTTTTTTTTTTGTTTGTTTTTTTAATAAATAATGCTACAACCCGAGGGGCTTTTATGAAAGCAAAAATGAACTACTGTATTGTTGAACACAACATAAACCCCGACAACATAGCCATGATCAGCTGTCAAAGATGTAACATGCTCGCCATGCACAGCAAATTGCAGCAGCGTATGCGTGTGCATTTCCCCAAAAGTGTGTTTTTGCATTGTACCGTCAGAACCAATGCACAAACACATATATCCCTTTCCTGTGAGTACTTTATTTATCAGAACTCCAAACATTAATGTAAACATACGCATAGCAGAACAAAGTAAATTCAACGTTCACACGCGAACGCGCGCACGCAGAGAGAGAGAGGGGGGAAGAAGAGAGAGAGAGAGAGAGAGAGAGAGAGAGAGAACGAACTTAGGTTTTTGTTTCCTCTTGGAAAACTTAGAAACTCATTTTGAAAAAAAAAAATCTAGATTGGTTTGATTGATGTGACGCAGCACAACAATCTTGATTCTGCTTGTGCAGCACCCCGAAGTGTTGGTGTTAATTATGTTCACAGGGAAACACAAACTGAACGCATGCACGCTCTCTCTTGACTCTGTATCTCTCTGTCTGTCTGTCTGTCTGTCTGTCTCTCACTCTCTCTCTCTCATACACATACACTCTCTCTCTCATAATCTCTCTCTCTCTCTCTCTCTCTGTCTCTCTCTCTCTCTCTCTCTCTCTCTCTCCCAGTTTCCTCGCCGTCTGTCGCTGTCTGTCTGTCTGTCTGTCTGTCTCTCTCTCTCTCTCTCTCTCTCTCTCTTTCTCTCAACTTGATCAGGATTTCGATTTCATCCTGTTACACACACACACACACACACAGAGAGAGAGAGAGAGAGAGAGAGAGAGAGAGAGAGAATGTCCTCCCTATTCTGTTCTGTGTCACAAGTGCAGACCCACACACATAGGTTCTTCTCTTGACGATTTGAGTCTCAAGTCAATTTCCTCCCTCCTTGAAAGATGAGCTGGAAAGAATGGAAAAAAAACCACAACAACAAAAACTTTACTCAGCTCTCTACAAACTCTCTCGGGCTAGCTGACACAATGAGTGCCAGCCACCAAACTGTTTTAGTTAAACCTCGCCCACAGCAGTCCAGTCCCATCCCATCCCGCCCCGTCCACTTGATAAGACCCGGTCGCTATGCTTGTCAGGGCTTCCGAGACAAGTGTGGCGGTGATCAATACCTTAACCTGCACAGAAAGAGGGCTGCAGTCTGCAGATCCCACAAAAAAGTTAAAAGACCATTTCTTACAAGCAAGTTTTGTTGTTGTTGTTTTTGTTTTAACAAAAACTCGCATCAACCGAGTGTCGCTAGCTGTGATGTAAGCGACCGACGCCCAGACCAGTTAGACACGCACTGATTTGCCCAGTTGTGTTGTATGTTTTGTATCGTGAGCATGGCGCACATTGCACACTGGAAAAAAAAAGGAACCCATGGCAACAAAAGTGTCGTCTTCTGGCCATTTTTTTCCCCACGCCTGCAGGTAAACAAATAATATATGCATGCACTCAAGGCCTTAGTGCGTTGGGTTATGCTGCTGGTCAGGCATCCTCCTTGCAGATGTTGTTTAGCTCATATGGATTTGTCCGAACGCAATGACGACGCCTCCTTGAGAAACCGAGAGTGTATTGTGTTGTGTTCTGTTGAACTGTATTGTTGGTCATTGGGGGTTATTGCTATGAGCTGACACACCGTTCGGCTCTAAAAAAAAAAAAAAAAAATAGCATCGTCACAAATCACAGGCACAGCAGCCAAGTGCCAAAAGCCGCGCGTCAGTCTTTCACTCTGAGGGTTCCAATCCATTGCTCTAAAAATAGGTGGACAGCGCATGCCTTCGTTGAGCCCCTTTGCAAACTGAAGCCAGCGGAAGTGTTCAATCAGCCATTTTGCTACTCGTGTCAGTACAGCTCGAAGTGGTGACTCATATATGTAGCCGAGCGCTCAGCTGGCGACGATGAATGCTTCACGGCAAGCTTTCACTTGCTCGTGGTATTAGTTAAGCTGGCATTCCTGTGTGTTCTTCCACAGCAAGTTTGGGCTACATTTCACTGCACTGTTTTCCTGTAATAACTTTGGTAAATAAACCATTGGCTGATATTGATCAAGGCACATTTGGCATGTCGTGGGGGCAAGCATAACACGATTTCATCGAAGATACACGGCCGGTAACAGTTCAGAAATTACCACCAGTTAGCAGACGACTTTTCATCAGACTGACAGCCAAATACGAGTCTCAGTATGGCGTCCAGTTGGCTTCAGCTTTCCTGGCCAGTGGGCAGTCCATCTCTTCTTTTTTTTTCTTCTTTTTTTTCTGTTTCCATTTATACGTCATTCGAATGGGACGAGGTTTGTCTGAACTATTGTAAGCATGTTTTACTATTAAAAAGGCAAAAGGAAAAAAAACGGATATTATATTATGCATATGTATGCATGCATACATATATTCCTGTAGTATAACCTGTCATGACGTATTGTATCACATCACATTGTATTACCATACTTACTATGGATACTCATAGTGTTTACAATCATACAAGTCAGTACACATACACAATTGCAAGTATACTTACTGTAGTACATTGAGATGTTTTCGGTGTTCTTTAGACGCTGGTTTAGTTGAAAAAGTCACAATACAAATACATTGTCTGACAGGACACCAAGAAAATCTCGTGGTTTGTGTGAGCGTGTGTGGGCGTGGGTGTGGGTGTGTGAGTGAGAGAGAGAGAGAGAGACCCACAGGGGAGAGAGAGAGTGAGAGAACTTGAAACCATGGAAGACAGGAGCTGACAGCGGGGAAGCTCCCCGTTCCATCCATCCATCCCTCCCTCACTCTCTCCAAACCCCATCACTGACAGCAGACCTAGCTTGTCCGTGTCCACAATGGACGGCTCCCTCGTGCACCATCCATCTCACTGACCACTCACACGTCTTCCTGGTCACCTCCCAAGCCCCTACACGATCCCTACCTCCGGCTGCCCTGCCACAAGTAGTGTGTGTGTGCGTATGTGTGTGTGTGTGTGTGTGTGTGTTAAAAGGTCCCAAAGCCTGCTTATACACAACTGTTTGCTATCTCTGTGTGTGTGTGTGTGTGTGTGTGTGTGTGTGTGTGTGTGTGTGTGTGTGTTAAAAGGTCCCAAAGCCTGCTTATACACAGCTGTTTGCTATGTGTGTGTGTGTGTGTGTGTGTGTGTGTGTGTGTGTTAAAAGGTCCCAAAGCCTGCTTATACACAACTGTTTGCTCTGTGTGTGTGTGTGTGTGTGTGTGTGTGCTTCCATACTGTCCATTCACACAAAGCAGAGGTCGAGACCTTCGGTCGGAAATCATACAGAGTCTGTGCATTAGTATTTTGGGTGTTGGGGGTGGGGTGGGTATGAGGGTAATCGTGGATTATATCAAAATATGTGGTTCCTATAAATTTTTAAAAAGTAGAAACAATGGGACAGATTGTTGGGAAAAAAAAAAAACAACAGCAACAGTGTTTCAGTTCCAAAAATCAGGTCCAGTGCCTAACCTTCTCCTTCTTCTTCTCCTTCCTATCTTTTTTCTCCTAACCCTGAAACGGCCTCTTTCTGGTCGGCTGGGCCACAGCAACATTATTTGATTTCTCCTCTTTCTCCTCCTCCTGCTCCTCTTGCTCCTCCTCTTCCTTCCCCTTCTTCTTCTTCTGCTGCTGCTGCTGCTTGTACTTTTTCTTCTTCTTCTGCTCTTTCACTGCTGACTAAAGATTTTTCACTTAACAGTTAACAGAAACATTTCACGTGGTCTCTCTCTCCCCCACACCCCCACCCCACCCCTCACCTACCCCACGTTTTTTTGTTTTGTTTTTTGGGTTTTTTTGTTTTTTGGGTTTTTTTGTTTTTCTTGGGGGGGGGGGGGGGTTGATGTTGTTTTTTTGTGGTTTTTTTGTTGTTGTTTTTTCTCGATTGTGCCCATATAATTATCATCGAACATTATTTTCTTCTCTCTTTTTTTTGTGGACATTACCATTTTCTCGCGGTATACTGTTTTTGTTCAGCCTGTTTAGTCGTGATATATAGTTTGATTCTTTTTATTAAATATTGGCAGTATGTCATTTCATGTGGATGTAATTTCCTCTTCTTTGATGGATGGTTGTGTGGGGTTTTTTTCAAATGTTATTAAATTTACGGGGGGGGGGGGGGGGGGGGGGGGTTCCTTTCCCGTTTTGAAAACCAGATGATTTTGTTCTTTTTTTTTTCTTTCATTTGATCTCATTCTTCTTTTTTTTTTCCTTATCCACCTCCCTCTGTGTGTGTGTGTGTGTGTGTGCTTGTGTAAGTGGTTGCATATGTGTATGTCTGTGCGTGAAAATGATTACGCAAGAACAAAACCATGTTAACTTACACACACACTCACACACACCCTCTCTCTCTCTCTCTCTCTCTCTCTCTCTCTCTCTCTCTCTTACTTCTGAAGGCAATAATCAGTGGAGAGTTTGGTCGAAATGCAGTTGAAACTTTGGAACTGAACTCTCGCCCTGTGTGTGTGTGTGTGTGTGTGTGTATGTGTGTGTGTGTGTGTGTGTGTGTCGTATGTCTCTCCCTCATCTCTCTTTCATTCTCTTTCTGTAGCTCTTGCTCTCTATATTTGTCTGTATCTTTCTTTCTCCCTTCTCTCCTTGTCTCTCCCTTCCCGCCGCCCCCCACCATCCCCCCCTCCCTCTCTCGCTCTTTCCCTCTCCCTCTCTCTCTTTCCCTTTCCCTTTTTCTCTACTGCCCCCCTCTCTCTCTCTCTAGCCCTCTCCCTCCGTCTCTCTCTGCCCCCCTCCTCCCTCTCTCTCTCTCTCTATCTCACACACACACACAATTTTGATTGTGTTTTGATTTTTTTTCTCTTTTTTTTTTTTTTTTTTTTTTTTTTTTTTTTTTTTTGCTCATTTTCGTTTCTTTAGCTTTATTCCCTCTTTAGGGCGAGGGCTGGATGTAAAAAAAAAAAAAGCATGTTACTTGCTGATCTATTACCTTCGATAATAAAGATTTTGTCTTGTCTTGTCTTGTCTTCCCTCTCTTTCTCCCACTCTCTCCCCGTCTCTCCCACCTTTTCGTTCGTTTGTCCCCGGCCACACCACCAGCAGGTTTATTTCATGACATGGGAGACTGTGTCTCTTGCCTGGTGGTCCAGTCTGCACAACACAGTCGCCACTTCTCCTCGCTGTGGAGGCCTACCCCGTCATTCATATAATTATACCTGTCGTTGCACGTGAAACAGTCGCCGCTGAAAACGTCTGTCTGTCGTCAGCCTGACACATAGAACGAGGCAACAGCCCCCGCACACACACACACACACACACACCCTTCCCCGCTCCCTCCTGTCGCCCCCACTCCCCCCCCTGTGTTCTATGACAGTGATCAACAAAGCTAACATCGGTGACAGTGGTACAGACAGTAGACTGGCACAGGAGTAGAACTAGAACAAAAACTTTAATCTCCAGGCCTCCGGCCCCTAGAAAGAGATCAAAAGTACACAATATGGGTGATCACGCAGCGACAACAAAATGTAAAATACATACTAACTTAAACCTGTAGAACAAAAGCGCTTCTTATGCATAGTAAATTAATTCTAACTTTCATCATTGTTGTCATAAAATTCCTGTCGTATCTTCAGGGCATTAAATATATAAACGCAGAGTTTATAAATGCTGTAAACCGAACCATCACATTACAACGTTTACATGCGTAATTTGAATTACATTTGAACGTTCTCTTTAAAAAAAATTATCCGTTTTTTGGGAGCAAACCAAGCCGTAATTTTGCCAAACAGTCCCTAAAACACTTTTTATCCACAAGGTCAAAATATTGCTCACACTGAAAACCAGTTTTAAACAGTCTGTAGTTATGATATATATATCTTTAGACATTACTGACTCGTCCCACTCTTGCATAAGTATACCTTTCATTCTTTGCTTAAATAATGACAAAAAAAGTTTGCTCACAACCAACGCTTTGTTGCAACCAGACATATCCAAACCAAAGTCTAAATAAAGTGGGGGGGGTTTACTAAGGGAAAAAGAAAATATGTTTCTTTAGATACTACACTATTTTATTTTCTGACAGTCTGAAGAATGAAAGTGGTTTCGTAACAGTAAAGCACGATGGACGTTGAAGTAAGACAACTCGGGGGGGGGGGGGATGACTCTGACCTCTGTGACACTTTGCAAAGACATTTTCATGATTCAGTTACAAAATATACAGTTAGTTTGGCACAGTGTTTCGAAAGCTTATCACAGAAAATGAACGAACTCGTTGATCGTTTTAAAGTTGATATAGCAGCCGAATTATGAAAGATAAAGAATTTAAAATAAAAAAAAAGTGCCCAGATCCGCGTGTGAAATCTTTGTCTTGAACTCCTGTAATAACTTTGGCCGGTCTTTATCGACGGCACTTGAAAGTGTTTCTTTTTCAGTATCGATATCTGTGCAATCTGTTCTTTTGAGTGTTTGTGATATTGACCTAGAGAAGCACTCTTCCATGTTCAGAATTAGTGTAAATGTAAATCCAGTTACCGTGACACAGTAGCCACGTCACGAAATTGTTCTGCTTTGTATTAAGAAATAATAGTAAAAGATTTTGAGAAATTCTGTTTAGCTCAGTTTGATCAATATATCTCCATTCCACATGTTCCTTTACGAAAGGACATATAGCCAAACAAGAAACCACCTTATTCTCTCTCTCTCTCTCTCTCTCTCTCTCTCTCTCTCTCTCTCTCTCTCTCTGTATCAGACTGCACCCCCATGTCACTAGAGCTGTTTTGCTAATGACATTAAACCTTTCAGTGTTCTCTCTCTCTCTCTCTCTCTCTCTCTCTCTCTCTCTCTCTCTCAATCTCTCTCTCTCAGACTGCACCCCAATGTCACTGGAGCTGTTGTGCTAATGACATTAAACATTTCAGTGTTCAGTGTTCTCTCTCTCTCTCTCTCTCTCTCTCTCTCTCTCTCTCTTTGCCCCACTCCCTCTCCCTCTCTATCCCCCCTGTTTCTCTCCCTCTCCCCCTCTCTCTTTCTCTCCCCCTCTCTCTTTCTCTCCACCTCTCTCTTTCTATCCCCCTCTCTCTTTCTCTCCCCCTCTCTCTTTCTCTCACCGCTCTCTCCCCCTCTCCCCATTCTGTCTCTCTCTCTGTGTATCTTTATCACTCTCGCGGTGCGTGTACATTCTCCCTCGCTCTCCTCGTTATATTTATCTGCACACTAGAGGGGAGTAAAACGGATATTTAAGATTAGAAGGGAAATAAAATTCCGTGGAAGAAAATAAAAAATGAAATAATGCACTCCATATGTGCTCTCTCTCTCTCTCTCTCTCTCTCTCTCTCTCTCTCTCTGTCTGTCTCTCTCTCTGTGTCTCTGTCTCTCTCTTCAGTGTCTCTTTCTCGCTTGCTCGAACCGGTATGCACCCAAACATTCATGCGCTCTGGCGCGCGCGTGTATGTACACACACACACAAACTCACTCTCTCTCTCTCTCTCTCTCTCTCTCTCATACACTCCCTACACTGATAAAGTGAAAGATAAATTGTAGAAGGCAAATTTTTTGGCCACGCTCAGCGAACCCGCGTGCACACACACACACACACACACACACACAGATCAGCTCTGTGGCGGGCAAGGCAAGGTAAAGGCCATGATCCTGCCGTGTCCGGTAGCCGACGTCACTCGGACAAACAAACACTGCCACAGCTTAGGGAACTTGGGGGGTCTTGGTGAGTGAGTATTTTGGGCCCGGGCTTTCGATGGAAAGAACGAACGAACGAAGGAGCGAAGGCATTGCACACTGCAGCATCCCACAGGGCCAGAGGGTAACGGGGGGGGTGGGGGGGGGGAGGCACATACGCATCTCTTTCTGTCTATCGCGGCTGTCTGGACGAATATAGCTTATCAAAAGCTAGTAGGGAGGGAGGAATCATACCAGTGCAGGATTCAGTATGTTTGGGGGAAGGGGTGGGAGGCGGGGGGGGGGGGGGGGGGGGGGGGGCAGCAGTAAGTGGCAGAACTATACATCGTCTTCTTCCTCCTGGTCGTCTTCTTCTTCTTCTTCTTCTTCTTGTAGAAGCTACTGAAACTGATGTGGCAGTACAGGATCTGTTTTTGGGCTAAGTGACAGGTAGGAGAACTTCGTATTTTGTTTTATTTTGTGTGTGTGTGTGTGTGTGCTTTGTTGTTGTTGTTTTCTAGCTTTTAGAAACTTGACTGCCCGGAGTTCAAATACACTGAGCCAGAAATATCCCCCCCCCCACTCCGCCCACCCCCACCCCCCCCCCCCTCCCACCTCATTCGGGTGTGAGATGATTGGGCAGTTGGTGGTGAGATTGTGAGAAGGTGCGATGGAGGCTGGGGGTGTGTGTGGGAGGGTGTGGGGGTGGAGGGGGGGTATGCTGGAAAAGAATGTGGAAGAAGTGAACAACCGGCCACTTCACAACGCTTAGAGGTAGTGAAAGAGAAGACTTGAAGGGCAAGGAGTCAATGGGAGTGAAGTAATTCGTGGTTCTCTTTTTGTGTATGTGTGTGCGTGCGTGACGATGCTGCTTCAGTAAGTATCTAGTAAGTGTCTGTCTTTAAAAAACAACAACAAAGATTTGTTGCTACATGATGTGTGTGTGTAGCAAGAAAAAGAAAGAGTTACAAGGGGGGGCGGGGGGGGGGGAGAGAGAGAGAGACTGGTTTTCCTAGGTCTGACCTGCAAAATATGGGGTTATACTGGGTCCATGAGAAGGTCGGGTTTGTTTGGGTTTTTTTTCATGTGATCGAGATATAATCTGTAAGTGGATCAGACAGCTTGCTTTGACTTGAGGCATACTTGAAACCGTGACTGAAACAGTAAAGTAGTGCAACCAGCAATGCCCTAATGTTTTGTTTGTTTGTGCTAGTGTGTGTGTGTGTGTGATGGGCAGAGAGTTCCGATATAAAGACAGCTCTCTCTCTCTCTCCCTCTCCCTCTCTCTCTCTCTCTAAATGTGTTAGGCAGAGATTGGCAAGTCATGTGCCGTTAACGGTTTTTTTTTTAAGAATGGTGATGTGCTAATCGTGACGGTTTTGTGCTGAGTTGTGAACTGAGTGAACCGGCCATCTGTTCTATGAAGTGCATTGCGGCCTAGCTGACTGCGGTGTCCATCTCGGGATTTAAAACAGTGCAGGTAGCGAGGAAGGACTAAAATGGGGAATATTAGTTTAATGCTGAGAGAAACGGCAACCACATTCCCCCCTTTTTTTATCTCTTTTTTTTTTCAAAGTATACCACGTTTCCCAAGTGTCTAAAAATTTTTTTTTTTTTTTTTTTTTTTAATAAAGTATACCACATTCCCAAGTGTCTTTATTTTTATGAATATCCACTCCACTGTTGGATACTGTTCTTTCTCTGTCTCCGGACCTTGCATTTGGAATGAACTTCCTCATTCGATTTGTCAGGTCACCGCACTGAGCTCTTTCAAATCTGGCCTTAAAACCCACCTCTTCCCAAAATAGCCTCCCTTCCCTGCCTCTTCCATGTCTTCAGTTTCTGCAGTTTTAGTGTCATGCATGCGTGTGAATGACTGGTATGAAAGCGCTTAGATTTGTCTCTGCACAAGATTCAGCGCTATATAAATACCATCATTATTATTATTATTATTATTAATACCCCACAAGTGTCTACATATATATATATATATATATATATATATATATATATATATATATATATATATGAGTGTCTTCATTTTCATGTATACCCCCAAATGTCTTTTTATGTATATCATGTTTCCAGATGTCTTTATTTTGACGTATACCATGTTCCCAGTTGTTTTATTACTGTACATAACCACAATCCCCAGGTGTCTGTATTTTCATGGAAACCGCATTGCACAAGTGTCTTATTTTTATGTGTGCCACATTCCCCAAGCGTCTGTATTGTTTATGCATGCCACATTTCACAAGTGTCTTATTTTTGTGTGTTCCTCCGAAGTGTCTTTATTTCTGTGAATACCATGTTACCAGATGTCTTTATTTTGATGTTTACCATGTTCGCAAGTGCCTTTATTTCTATGTATACCACATTTCGTAGTGTCTTTCTGTATACCACATTCCCAAGTGTCTTTATTTATATGTGTTCCACGTTCCCCAAGAGTCTTATCTTTTATGTACACCACATTGTCACAAGTGTCGTTATTGTCTGTGTATACCATGTTCCCAAAAGTGTCATTATTCTTTATGTATAACACATTCCCACAAGTGTTATTATTGTTTATGTATGACACATTCCCACAAGTGTCTTTATTCTTTATGTGTACCACGTTCCCACAAGTATCATCATTGTCTGCGTACACCACGTTCCCACAACAGAAGCGTCTGCATTCTGTATGTATACCACGTTCCATTTCCCCACAAGCGCCTCGTGCCTTAACTTTCAATAATCAGTGCATTTTTTGTGCACACCGTGTTCTGCAGTTCATGAACCGTGGCAGCTCACGCATTTCGGAGAACAGCAGCCGGAAGCTGAAGATGCAGACGTGGTCTGGCGTGGTGACCATCGTGCTGGTGGAGGGGCAGGACCTGGTGTCCATGGACGACAACGGCCGGAGTGACCCGTACGTCAAGTTCCGCCTGGCCAACGAGAAGTATCGCAGCAAGGTGTGTGTGTGTGGGGGGGGGGGGGGTAGGAGGAGGCAGGCAAGTGGGCGGACGGGGGCATTGTGGGGGGTGGGGTGGGGGGAGGGTGTTCCGCGGGGGGGGGGGGGGGTGAAGAAAGGGGCGACAAGTTGGGTGTGTATGTGTGTGTGTGGAGGGAGGGAGGAGTGCGTGCTTGGTGTGTTCAAGAGAGAGAGTGATTGTTCATGTGCTTGTGTGTAAGAGTATGTGTGTGCGTGTGTGTGTTGTGTACACAACATGCATCCAGTGTTCACCAGTGATCAAGGTTCCAGGCCTCATTTCCAGCTGTGCCCTTGGGGAAGGCACTTTACTCCAGTTTTCCTCGCTCCACCCAGGTGTCAGTGGCTACCTGACTGCAGCTGGGTCAGATCAAAAGCTGTGGAAGGAGAGAATTGGGTCCCACCTGCCTATGAACAGCCCTAAACATTGGACATGAACCGACTGCCCTGATGGTCAGAACAGACATTGGACATGAACCGACTGCCCCAATGGCCAGAACAGACATTGGACATGAACCGACTGCCCTGATGGCCAGGACAGACATTGGACATGAACCGACTGCCCTGATGGCCAGAACAGACATTGGACATGAACCGACTGCCCTGATGGCCAGAACAGACATGAACCGACTGCCCCAATGGCCAGAACAGACATTGGACATGAACCGACTGCCCTGATGGCCAGAACAGACATGAACCGACTGCCCTGATGGCCAGGACAGACATTGGACATGAACCGACTGCCCTGATGGCCAGAACAGACATTGGACATGAACCAACTGCCCTGATGGTCAGAACAGACATGAACCGACTGCCCCAATGGCCAGAACAGACATTGGACATGAACCGATTGCTCTGATGGTCAGAACAGACATTGGACATGAACCGACTGCTCTGATGGTCAGAACAGACATTGGACATGAACCGACTGCTCTGATGGTCAGAACAGACATTGGACATGAACCGACTGCCCTGATGGTCAGAACAGACATTGGACATGAACCGACTGCCCTGATGGTCAGAACAGACATTGGACATGAACCGACTGTTCTGATGGTCAGAACAGACATGAACCGACTGCCCTGATGGTCAGAACAGACATTGGACATGAACCGACTGCCCTGATGGCCAGAACAGACATTGGACATGAACCGACTGCCCTGATGGTCAGAACAGACATGAACCGACTGCCCTGATGGTCAGAACAGACATTGGACATGAAACGACTGCCCTGATGGCCAGAACAGACATTGGACATGAACCGACTGCCCTGATGGTCAGAACAGACATGAACCGACTGCCCTGATGTCCAGAACAGACATTGGACATGAACCGACTGCTCTGGTGGCCAGAACAGACATTGGACATGAACTGACTGCCCTGATGGTCAGAACAGACATTGGACATGAAACGACTGTTCTGATGGCCAGAACAGACATTGGACATGAACTGACTGCTCTGATGGCCAGAACAGACATTGGACATGAACCGACTGCCCTGATGGTCAGAACAGACATTGGACATGAACCGACTGCTCTGATGGTCAGAACAGACATTGGACATGAACCGACTGCCCTGATGGTCAGAACAGACATTGGACATGAACCGACTGCTCTGATGGTCAGAACAGACATTGGACATGAACCGACTGCCCTGATGGTCAGAACAGACATGAACTGACTGCCCTGATGGTCAGAACAGACATTGGACATGAACCGACTGCCCCGATGGCCAGAACAGACATTGGACATGAACCGACTGCTCTGATGGTCAGAACAGACATGAACCGACTGCCCTGATGTCCAGAACAGACATTGGACATGAACCGACTGCCCCGATGGCCAGAACAGACATGAACCGACTGCCCTGATGGTCAGAACAGACATTGGACATGAACTGACTGCCCTGATGGCCAGAACAGACATGAACCGACTGCCCCGATGGCCAGAACAGACATTGGGACCTTTCACTAATTCTAACATCGAGAAATACATTAATGTTAACCTAAGAATGGAAAAGGCGTGCACACAGATTTTGTGGTTGACGTTGATTGGCTGTTGAAGGCTATTAGACCTTTGATCTTTTTTTTTTTTTTTTTTCAACACAGCACAAGAACAAGACACTGAACCCCCGCTGGCTGGAGCAGTTTGACCTGCGGATCTTCGACGATCAAGCGACCCAGCTGGAGATCACCGTCTTTGACTATGACGCCAGGGGCAGGGATGACTTCATGGGCAGGTGGGAGGACAGATTATACTGTCATACAAACCGATCCATCCCACATTGCTGTATGATTCACTGCCTGTATGGCTGTAAAAACGCTATAATACCTTCAACCTAAATAACCCGGCCAGCCAACCAACCATCTGCTAAGGCCAGACTGGAAGCTGGTGACTGACACACCGTTCCGGCTACAGACCTTTAACCTTTAACCTCTATGCTGGCAGGGTGATGATCGACCTGACCAACCTGGTGCCAGAGATGGGACCTTTAACCTTTATAACCTAAATGTGGGCAGGGCGATGATCAACCTGAAGGGACTTTTTTCTTCTTTTTTTTTAACCTTTAACCTCTATGCCATCAGGGTGATAGATGATCGATCTGGGGGCACCTTTAATGTTTTACAGGGTGACAGTTGACATTGGGGGACCTTTAACCTTTCACCTTTATGTAGGCATGGTGACGATTGACCTGGGTGGGAGCCTTTAGCCTTTCACCTTTATGTAGGTAGGCTGATTATTGACCTGTGGGGGGACCTTCAACCTTTCACCTTTATGTGGGTAGGCCGACAGTTGACCTGTTGAGGGACCTTTAACCTTTGACCTTTATGTGGGCAGGGTGACAATTGACCTGGGGGGACCTTTAACCTTTCTCCTTTATGTGGGGCAGAGCAACGATTACCTGGGGGGGTCGGGAGGTGGGGACCTTTCACCTTTCACCTTTATGTGGGCAGGGTGACAGTTCACCTGGGCGGAGTGGTTGACCTTTAACCTTTCACCTTTATGTGGGTGAGGCGATGATTGACCTGGGGAGGACTTTTAACCTTTCACCTTTTAACCTTTCTGTGGGTAGGGCAACAATTGACCCAGGGGGCGGGGGGGGCAGGGCCCTTTGACCTTTCACCTCCATGTTGGCAGGGCAGCAATTGATCTGAAGAGGACCTTTCACCTTTATGTGGGCAGGGCGACGATTGACTGGGGAGGACAGGGGGGACCTTTATTCTTTCACCTTTATGTTGGCAGAGCAACGATTGACCTGGGGGACCTTTAACCTTTCACTTTTTGGGACCTTTAACCTTTCACCTTTATGTGGACAGGGTGATGATTGACCGAGGGGACTTTTAACTTTTCACTTTTGGGGACCTTTAACCTTTCACCTTTATGTGGACAGGGTGATGATTGACCTTGGGGGCTGGGGGGTGGACCTTTAACCTTTCACCTTTTATGTGGGCAGGGTGATGATTGGCCTGGAGGATACCTTAAACTTTCACCCTTATGTAGGATCTTTGACCTTTCACCTTTTTGTGGTCAGGGTGACAGTTGACCTGGTGGGGGCCCTTTAACCTTTCACCTTGAGGGACCTTTAACCTTTCACCTTTTATGTTGGCAGGGCGACGATTGACCTGTCCAACCTGGAGTCGGAGAAGACGCACCACATGGATGTGGAGCTGGAGGACGGCGCCGGACTGCTGAAGCTGCTGCTGACCATCAGCGGCACCTGCACCACCGACGCCCTGTCCGATCTCTGCAACTTCACCCCAGACTCCCGCCAACAGGGCCAGCTGCAGAAGAAATATGTGAGGAGATGGGGACCAGATTGGGAGGGGGTTGGGGGGGGGGGGGGGTACACGTTGTCTTGTGTTTTATTGTGTTGTATTGATTGTCATGGATGTAAAAGTCCACTCACACACACAAAGTGAATGTTGGAGTTGCAGCCCACAAAATGCAGAAGGAGAAGAAAAAAAAAGGAACACCAACCAACATTATTCCAGCCCATCTTTTTACTGGTACCTGTATTGTATTGTATTGGTATTGTAGTGTACTGTACTGTACTGTATTGTATGATACTGGCTTCTCATCACAATAGATTTCTCTGTGGTAAATGTTCAGGTTGCTCTTCTTGGAAAGGCACACACTGATCATGTCCATTGTTTTGCAAAACAGAGACCATTACATGTTATTAGGGATCATTTTGATCATGGTCCATTGTTTTGCAAAACAGAGGTCATTACATGTTGTTTGGGATCATTTTGCAGAGATTATTACATGTTGTTTGGGATCATTTTGATCATGGTCCGTTGTTTTGTAAAACAAATAAGGACCATTACATGTTGTTTGGGATCATGTTGATCATAGTCCATTGTTTTGTAAAACAAATAAAGACCATTACATGTTATTCAGGATCGTTTTGATTATGGTCCTTTGTCTTGTAGAACAGAGATCATTGCATGTTGTTTGGGATCATATTGATCACAGTCCATTGTTTTTCGAAAGAGATAAGAGACCAATTTCATGCTGTTAGGGGTTGGTCTATTCTTTTGCAAAACAGATGGAGACTATTGCATGTTGCTTGGGATTTATCACGGATGGCTTGGGTTTGATTATGATTTTCTGTACTGTCCTGAAGAAGTTATGGGCCACCTTTAATTTTTGTACCTGTGTTAGAAATAGAAGAAGAAAAAAAAAAAACGAGAGAAGAAAAGATGATTGAATGAACTATTTTCAATCTTATTAAAACGTTTTTGCATCATTTGCAGTGGATGGTGATTCTTTAATCAGTCACTTCATAATATGTTTTTTTCCCCTGAACATGTGAAAAAATTGTACAGGGTCCTTAAGAAGTGTTTTTTTTGGACAGTATAATGACTGGTATTGAATCAATCTGTTGCAGAGTTTTCTCAAGCTGTCAGATTTCTCTGATGTGGGTCATCTTCAAGTCAAAGGTGTGGTGACAGTTCTGGTGTTTGTGCGTGATGCTTCAGTGATGTGTTCATGTCCGTGTCGCCTTGTCTGTTGTGTTTTTTGCCCGTCTCAAAGTACATGATTGTGACTGTACATGAGTGTGTGTGTGGGGGGGGGGGAGGTGGGGGTGTGTGTATGTGTGTGAGTGTGTCTCTCTGTTTGTTTGTGTGTACATGTGTAGGAGTATGTTTCAGTGAATAATTGCTCATACAGTCCATTGGTATATGTGTACATGTGTGCATGTGTGTGTGTGTGTGTGTATGTGCATGTATGTGTGTGTGTGTGTGTGTGTGTCACAGATTGGTTACAGATACAGTCTTTACAGTCTGTATATTGTTGTTCTTCTTCAGCTTTACATCTTGTCACTAAGAGTGTTATTGGATACGAAAAAAATGGGGTGGGGGGCAGGGTCTCCATGTGTGTGTTTGTGCGTGATAGGCCATGTATATGGTCTTCTCCATGGCAAAAACTACACGTATGGGCAGATGATATATGGGTGCTTTGATGAAACTGCTTGCTGTTGTTGTTTTTTTTTAACACTCTTCTTTAACATTTTCATTATATAAGAACATTCCTACAAACAAGAGCAGAAGAGAGAAAAAAATCTCAAACAGATAAGTGAAACACACATACACACGCATGTACGCAAACATGCACGCACACACTCACTCACTCACACACACACACACACACACACACACACACACACACACACACACACACACTCACACACGCACAGAGTATGTTAATGGTTTTACTTATTGTCATCATAAGTGAATTGTTACTGTTAAAGCTAATTTCATGTTAGTTATGCATTTCTTATAGGTTTTTTTTTTTTTACCTTTTCTGTATTGTCCTGACATCTCATTCCCCTCCCCCCACCCCCCTCTCCCTACCCCACCCCACTTTTTTTTTTTTTTTTGGTCTTATATCGCTAATAGTGAAAAGATACTAAACTAAAGAACGAACACACGCACATACACACGCATGCACACATGCACGCACACACACACACGCACGCACACACGCATGCACACACGCACGCACACACACACACACGCACACATACAAACACGAATGCACACACACGCACACACACACACGCACGCACGCACGCACACGCACATGCACACACTCTTGCATGCTTCTTGTTTTTTTTCTATCAGTGTTCAAGGCGCAGGGTTTGAGAAAAGCAGACATCGGTGGCAACAGTGACCCCTTCTGTGTCCTGGAGCTCGTCAACGCCCGTGTGCAGACACACACCGAGTACAAGACGCTCAACCCTGAGTGGAACAAAGTCTTCTCATTGTGAGTGGAGGAGGGGAAGGGGGATTCCGGGGAGGGGGAGGGGGTGGGGGTGGGGGGCGCCTCTGTGAGTGTGTGTTTGTGTAAGTGTGTTTATATGTCTTGTCTGATCTGTTATTTCTTGTTTTTCTCTTGTCTCTCGTGTGTGTGTGTGTGTGTGTGTGTGTGTGCGTATGTGTGTGTGTGTGTGTTTTTGAATGTGTGAGTGTGTGTGTGTGTTTGTATGTCTTGTCTGATCTGTTATTTCTCTTTTTCTCTGTCTCTGGTCTGTATGTGTGTGAGTGTGTGTGTGTGTGTGTGTGTGTTTCTGAATGTGTGAGTGTGTGTGTGTTTGTATTATGTCTTGTTTGATCTGTTACATCTCTTTGTCTCTGTCTCTGCTCAGTTTGTGTGAATATCTGCCTCTCTGTTTTACTTCTCGCTTTCCCACCCTTCTCTCTGTCTGTGTGTCTGTTCAATTTCATTTAATGTCTGTCCACATTAAGTGATATTAGACATGAAAAAAAAGGGGGTGGGTGGTTGGGTGGGTGGTGTGGGGAGTCGGGGTGGGGGGGGGGGACCAAGGATAGGCACTGTATAAGTATCCATATCAGTCAATCAGTATATAAACAAAGAGGGAGTATAATACAGACTCTGTGTTTCCTGTACATGAGAGAGAAAAGAAAGCAGTGATGATGGTGTGTGTGTGTGTGTGCGTGTGTGTGTGTTGCAGCAAAGTGCAGGACATACACTCAGTCCTGGAGGTGACGATTTTCGATGAGGACAGAGACAAGAAAGTGGAGTTCCTGGGCAAAGTGGCCATACCTCTCCTCAGGGTGAGTGTGTACTGTACTGTACTGTATTGTACTGCATTGTATTGTATTGTACTGCATTATGATGTATTGCATTGCATTGATTTTTATTGTATTGTACCGTATATTTGTGTGTTGCATTGCATTGATTTGTGTTATATTGTACTGTATTGTGTTGCATTGCATAAATTTGTATTGCACTGTATTATACTGTATTGTATTGCAATGCATTGTATTGTATTCCTTTTTTGTCACAGCAGATTTCTCAATGTGAAATTCAGGTTGCTGTCCCCGGGGAGGGGATGTCACCACAGTGCAGCGCTGCCACGCCCCCCCCCCACCCCCACCCCCACCACCCCACCCCCATAACCCCCCCTAGGACAGGAGAGATTTTGTTTGTGTGATAGTCATGTCCAACTATGACCATCAGTACAGCAGAGGAGACAACTGCTGTCCTGATTATCTGGGCTAGAATTTGATAAAAGCGGAGAGTGTCTTGCCCTAGTTTCATCACCACTCTCTCAGCCAAGAGGGCTTCAGGACATTCAGCATTGGGGTGGTCCCCACAGGCCAGCTAGCCATCAAGGTTGTAGTTTTAAGTGCCAGTGCAGTCCTGCCCCCCTAGATTTTTTAGAGATCCACTCACTCACTGCTTAGGCATCGGTGGAAAGATACATTCAGTGATGGCCTTGGTGAGGGCATTGTGTTGAAAACATTACATACAGTCTGTTGTTGACATTGAATATGATGCAGAATTTGTTGATGTTGACATCGATGACAGCGCAGATAATTTGTTGACCTTGAAGACAATGGAGACAGTTTACTTCTCTTGAAGACAGTGCAGAATTTGTTGATGTTCACTTTGAAGACACTTGTTTATATTGACAATGAAGACAGTGCAGAATTTCTCACTGTTGACAATGAAGACGGCACAGCTAACCTGTACAACTGATGTTCCAGATCAGAAATGGTGAACGGAGATGGTATGCTCTGAAGGACAAGAAGCTGAACCGTCGAACCAAAGGGGCAATACTCCTAGAACTAGACCTCATCTTCAACCATGTATGTATTTCTTTGTAAAGTTCAGTTTCACAGATTTTTTGGCAAAAAGCCTTTAACCTCCTCAGTGCCAGAGAATTTTGTTTAAAAAAAAAATAATAAATAAAAAATAAATAAATTTTTAAGTGCTGTTGAACACCATGAAAAGACCATTCACTAACAAGTCAGGGCCACACCCACATACCTACCCTCAGGCTGGCCTCCCACCTCTTGTCTTAACACCATGCCTCTGTCTCTCCTCTCCCTCTTCTCAAATTACGTGAAAGTGGTGTGCCTTCACTGTCAGTCATGGTCACTTCCACAGAAATGATGTCTGATTGGATAGATGGACTGAAGAGAGTCAGATAGTGTTGTCAGTTTTCCTCACTGTTGTTGTCATTACCTTCAGGTTCACACGAATCGTAAGACAAGACAGATCCGTCTCTCATCATCATGCCCATACATAATCATCGGCACAGTTTGCAAAGCTATGTAATTCCACTGACTGGACCTCTATCTTCACTTGACGAAAAGTCTGACACCTTTTTGGCATGTGAGGTAAACCCTCTTTACACACACGTTCCAAGTGGTCCACTTAGCATATGGTAATTGAGAAGAAAGGGGTCTTCCAACAGATCCAGACACATTAAGCTAACCATACTGAGTCTGTTTGTGTTCATTGTACCAAATTCCAATGAAGGAAAAATCGAAATAGATGCAAGACATCAGTTGACGTCTTATAGGCACTATGCCAACACTTTGTGCAGGATGTCAGCTGACGTCTTATCGGCACTGAACTGGTTAAAGTCAAGTTGTCAAGGGCATGGGTTGTGGAGCATTTCTCCACACCATCTACCCTCTAGTTACTGAAGTCTTCTCCCTGTGCCGAGTGGCACATAAGGTCCATTTTTTTAAGATTTTTAAAATCTGGGGATGAAACATAAAGTGGAAGGGCTGACATCCTCAGCACAGCCTAGTCTTGTTCACTTTAAAATCTGGGGATGAAAAATCAAGTGGAAGGGCTGACATCCTCAGCACAGCCAAGTCTTATTCACTTTAAAATCTGGGGATGAAAAATCAAGTGGAAGGGCTGACATCCTCAGCACAGCCTAGTCTTGTTCACTTTAAAATCTGGGGATGAAAAATCAAGTGGAAGGTCTGACATCCTCAGCACAGCCAAGTCTTATTCACTTTAAAATCTGGGGATGAAAAATCAAGTGGAAGGGCTGACATCCTCAGCACAGCCTAGTCTTATTCACTTTAAGGGGATTTACGGTTAAGATAATATGTCATGAACCGGTGTTGTTTTGCTGTTGTTTTTGTTTGTCCGGCTTCACAACTAAGTGATTATTGTGATCAGTAGGGGTCTTAGTAGGTGGTTTCAGATGTACGTTAAATCAGAACAGGCACCACTGAACACCACCAAATTGACTCAGCAGCAGTGTAGGCTCTTCTTTGGTGTGGGGCATCATGGACGGCCTATGCTGAGACTGTGACAGATGAACATCGTGATGACTGTGTATGGGCTCTCCGAACTTGTGGCGTGGGAGTAATGCCACTAAAATGGCATAGATGATTAGGCATACAGAAAAACAAAAACAAAAAATTGAAAACAAACACAACTAAAAAAAAAGAAAAAAGAACCCAGTGTCAAATGTCCAAATGTGACAGTTTTGTGTAACGTGCAGTTGATTTTTTGATTTTTTTATTTAGTTGGGCAGCAGTCCTCATGTGACCGTGTGTGGTCAGCACACTGTAACCAGCCAGTGTCATGTGCTGTTTGACCTGTGACCTCCAGGTGAAGGCCGCCATCCGCACGGTGAACCCGGCAGAGGAGAAGTTCATGCAGGTGGAGCCCAAGTTCAAGATCCAGCTGATGAAGAAGAACATTGACCGGGTGGGCCAGCTGATTGCCGTTGTGGTGGAGACGGGCAAGTTCCTGCAGAGCTGTTTCAGCTGGGAGTCCACCACTCGCAGCGCCACCGCCTTTTTTGTGAGTCCCTCCTGGTGTTTGGAAAAAAAAAAAAGGTTAACTCTTTCGCCACTAAGTTTCTTCCATGTGAAAAAAACCAACAAAAAAACACTCACCAGCACCAAATATTTCAGACTTGATGCTGTCAGTCAAACGATTCAGTTTCTGTGTCGAAACAACAGTGGATTCATCCACTTCAAACTTGGTCAAGGGAGAGAAGGTTAGTCAATTTCTTATTGCATGGGAAAGTTTGCTGCAGCTATCAAGCTTTCTTACAAAGTGGGAAATGGTCCTGTTTAACATGACCCTTTGATGTCCATTCAAGTTGCCGATGGTGGGGAAAACAGTTAACTCACTCAGTACGGCCAGTCCTCTCTTCTCCTCTACACAGACCCCTCGGATGTCCAGTGGGTGTCTGAATGACCCACCCTTTAGCTTCCATCGTAAGAATTGTAGTATTCTTTGTCAACATTCACCTCTTCAGTATAAGAGCCTTCCGCTTGCAATATTTTGATGATGGTAATTGGGGTGAAATGCTGTGAACTTCGTCTCTTTCGCCGTTCATATGGAGAGAGTTAAAAGGTCCTATAGTCTGCCATGGTCGGCCATCAAGACCGTGAATTTATACCCACTGTGTTGAGGGCTCTTCATACGAAGGTGGGGTCTGATCCTCTCCTTCCACCGTTTCTTGTTGTTGTTGTTGTTGTTGTTGTTGTTGTTTTTCCTTTTCCAAACAAAGTCAGGTACTCATTTAACCCTGGGAGGAAGACTGAGGAGAACTTTCCCAAGGACGCAGCACCAGGCAGAAACAGGGCCTCAAACCTTGATCACTGGTGAAGAACGCAGGATCTGAAGTCCAGGGTGCCTAAGTGATTCTAACACAGCGCCTACCCTGGGGTCATTCTGGGCCAGCCTCGAATGACCCTCTATTGTCAGTTGTGGCCAGTCAAGACTTCCTCCATCCCGGCAACCTCCCCCAGTTAGAAACTACCCTCCTTTCTTAATCTATGGGTTTAATCAAGCTGTCGAGGAAAAAAAAAAAAGAAGTGGGGGGTCGTTCTGGGCCAGCCTTCACTGATGAATCACCTTCTGCCCCTCTCTTCTCCATTGCAACAGAAGCATTTGTGGATGACTTCCTACTTTGATAACTTGTATTGTGTCCAACTGTGGGTTATATCAGTCCATCCTAGAATGACCCCCATATCCATTACAAGGGGGGGTGTGATGGGGATAAAATACAACTTGGGTGTCCCCAAACACCCCAACACAACACATGACAACACACGGGGACAACACACAACACAGCACAACACATGACAACACACGGGGACAACACAACACAGCACAACACATGACAACACACGGGGACAACACAACACATGACAACACATGGGGACAACACAACACATGACAACACAACACAGCACAACACATGACAACACACGGGGACAACACAACACAGCACAACACATGACAACACACAGGGACAACACAAAACAGCACAACACATGACAACACACGGGGACAACACAACACAGCACAACACATGACAACACACGGGGACAACACAACACAGCACAACACATGACAACACACGGGGACAACACAACACAGCACAACACATGGGGACAACACAACACATGACAACACACGGGGACAACACAACACAGCACAACACATTACAACACACGGGAACAGCACAGCACAGCAGAACACATGACAACACAGTTCCAAAGAACACAGCGTGACACCACATAACATGACGTGACACAGCACCACACCAGACTCCTTCTCCTTCATGCAAAGTGTTTCTGGTGATGGTGTAGAACTTTGAGATAACGGTACTGTACAACACAACACATGACAACACAGTTCAAAACAACTAAGCGTGACGCCACTTGACACGGCACCACACCAGATACGTCTCCGCCCCTTCTTTCTGCCAGGTGTTCCTGGTGATGCCATGGAACTTTGAGATGACAATATTGTACAACACAACATATGACATGACAGCATGACGTCCATCTGACACCACTGGACACGGCATCACACCAAACATGTCTGCTTCCCGTCTTTCTGCCAGGTGTTTCTGTTGATGGTGTGGAACGTTGAGATAACAATACCACACAACACAACACCACCATTCAGCACAACATATTACAATATCCAGTGCAAGATAACACAGTACAACACGATACTTAACTAACAATACAACACAGCACAACACATGACAACACAACACAATTCAAAACAGCAGTGTGACACCACACGACATTTGTATTGTATTTGTATCGTGTTTAGTATTTTTCTTTTTTCACACAACAGATTTCTCTGTGTGAAATTCAGGCTGCTCTCCCCACGGAGAGCAGGTCGCTACACTACAGCGCCACCCTTTTTTTTTTCTTTTTTTTCCTGCGCGCAGTAATTGACTCACTTGTGTAAACAAAGTGAGTCTGTTTTAACCTGGTGTTCGGTTGTCTGTGTGTGTCTGTGGTAAACTTTAACATTGACATTTTCTCTGCAAATACTTTGTCAGTTGACACCAAATTTGGCATAAAAATAGGAAAAATTCAGTTCTTTCCAGTCATCTTGTTTAAAACAATATTGCACCTCTGGGATGAGCACAAAAAAATAAAAGAAGCCTAATTATATGCAAACTGCATTTACTGTTATATTTATATTTTTTGTATTCTCTAAACTTGGCACTTTGATCTGATATTCTGACACAACAAGAGGAGTCATTTTTATCATTTTTTGTTCAAACAGGAACTTCTTTTGCTAAGCATGGAATTTTTATTTATTTTGCGAACGTTTTGGTGCAGATAGTAAAAAAGGGAAATTACTCTGTAATTAATGCTAGGGGACTTAATTTATCACAAGTGAGTCTTGAAGGCCTTGTTTTATTTGTTTTTCCTATCAAAGTGGATTTTTTGTACAGAATTTTGCCAGGGACAACCATTTTGCTGCCATGTGTTCTTTTATGTGTGCTAAGTGCATGCTGCACACAGGACCTCAGTTTATCATCTCATCCGAATGACAAGCATCCAGACCACCGCGCAAGGTCTAGTGTAGGGGGAGAAAATATTGGCGACAGTGCCATGATTTGAACCAGTGCGCTTAGATTCTCTCACTTCCTAGGCGGATGCGTTTACCTCTAGGCCATCACTCCTTTAAAAGCGAATATGTGAAATGCTTTTATTTGAGAACATATGTTTATTACTCTTGTTTAATCAAGTTATCCACGTGTGTGGGGTGGGGGGGTGCGGGTGTGTGCTGATTATCTGGTTGTGGTTTTCTGCAATTCATCTTTATTCTTATCTTATCTGTCTATTATAATCAATGTGCAGTATAGTAGGCTATGTTTATAATTATATTCAAATAATGTTTCTTAATTCTTTCTGTTTTTACATTAAGAATACTAGTTATTACCTGCAGTGTGTGGATGTATGTATGAAATGATGTATGTGATATTTTTTACATTTGTATCTTCATAATATTTGTAGGGGCTGTTGTTGGCTTTTACAGTTATGGTCCCCATGTTGTTTACTTGTCTATGTTGTGATAATGCACCTGACCAAATTTCTCCAGTTGGAGATAATAAAGTTATTCTTATCTTATCTTATCTTATCTTCCCTTCTTTCTGCCAGGTGTTTCTGGTGATGGTGTGGAACTTCGAGATCTACATGCTGCCCATCACGCTGCTGCTCATCTTCCTCAAAAACCTGCTCATTGCTCAGCTGGTTGGGGCCTTCAAACGGGAGCAAGTGGAGGATGTGAGTCATCAGAACTTCTTCTTCTTCTTCTGCGTTCACTCGTATGCACACGAGTGGGCTTTTATGTGTATGACCGTTTTTTACCCCGCCATGTAGGCAGCCATACTCCGTTTTCGGGGGTGTGCATGCTGGGTATGTTCTTGTTTCCACAACCCACCGAACGCTGACATGGATTACAGGATTTTTAACGTGCATATTTGATCTTCTGCTTGCATATACACACGAAGGGGATTCAGGCACTAGCAGGTCTGCACATATATTGACCTGGGAGATCGTAAAAATCTCCACCCTTTACCCACCAGGCGCCGTCACCGTGATTCGAACCCGGGACCCTCAGATTGACAGTCCAACGCTTAACCACTCGGCTATTGCACCCGTCAGTCATCAGAACAACTCTGTTGCTGTGTCATTGTGTGATGTTTTGGTGTGTGTGTGTGTGTGTGTGTGTGTGTGTGGAGGAGGAGGAATTTTGTTATATGCCTTGTCATATGTACTGTTGATTGTAGACATTATGTATGTGTTTGTGCTTGTGTGTGTGAGTGTTTGTGTGTGTGTGAGTATGTGTTTTGTGTATGCGTGTGTGCGCTTGTGTGAGCATGAGAGAGAGAGAGAGAGACAGCTGGTGTAACTTGTGCTTGTTGGTTGAACAAGAACAAAACTTTAATCTCCAGGCCTCCGGCCCCTAGAAAGAGGTCAAAAGTACACAATATGGTGATCACTCAACCACAACAAAATGTAAAATACATACTAACTTAACCTGTAGAACAAAAGTGCTTCTCGTGCATTGTAAATTAATTCTAACTTTCATCATTGTTGTCACAGAATTCCTGTCGTATCTTCAGGGCATTAAATATATAAACGCATAGTTTACGAATACTGTAAACAGAACCATTCTTCATCAAGTGAACATACGATTGACCTTCAGAGTTCAGATGTTTTTGTCGCAGGTCATTGTAAAGGACACAATTGTTTATAAAATGGTTTTCATCTTCGATTACATTACAACGTTTACATGCGTAATTTGAATTACATTTGAATGTTTGCATACGGCGAATTAGGATGTTATCCACTATATATAAATAGTGCAACAAAGTGTATCAAGTACTGGTTAAGGTTGCTGAATATGAATGTGCAACGATTACCCAGACAGGCATATTTGATGTTGTTTAACTTAGACGAAAGGGGGAAAAAATGCTGGGTGTCTTTAGTAAAAAATACTTTATTTAGACTTGGGTTTGGATATGTCTGGTTGCAACAAGGCGTTGGTTGTGAGCAAACATTTTTGTCATTATTTAAGCAAAGAATGAAAGATATATTTATGCAGGAGTGGGACGAGTCAGTAATGTCTAAAGATATATATCATAACTACAGACTGTTTAAAACTGGTTTTCAGTGTGAGCAATATTTTGAATATGTGGATAAAAAGTGTTTTAGGGACTGTTTAGTAAAATTACGGCTTGGTTTGCTCCCAATAAATGGATCATTTTTTAGAAGAACATTCAAATGCTTGTTGGTTGAAGAGACAAGGAGAGCAGATGTGCATGTGTGGCGTTAGTACAGTGTATTGGTGTGCATGCGTGTGTGATAGAGAGTGCGTGTGCATGTACATGTTTGTAAGAGAGACAGAGCAGATGTGTGTACTGAAGAAATGTTTTAGTCAATTAAATTGCTGATACAGCTCTTGTTATTTTGATTCTTTTTTGTTTGTTTGTTTGCTTATTTGGGGATGGTGACTCTCTTGTGAGTTTTCCTGTATGTATTTTCATATTATATCCGGAATTGTGACATGATGAAGTCTTTATTGAATGTATTCCCCCCCCGCCCCCCGCCCCACGAATTTGGTGTGCATGTGTCCCACAGGCAGAGAATGCACATTCTGAATGTCACATTTTTTTTATGTACATCAGGACTATTTTGAAGAGGATGAGGAAGAAGACGAAGAAAAAGAGAAGGTAAATATTTTGTGAAGATCTGGAATGTGTTTTTTGTTGGAATGAGATATTTGTGATTGTCACTGGACATGAAATGCATGAGTGTTGTAAAAAAAATTTTTAAAAGTGTATGTGCTGCAAATCTTGGAACATCAGTGGTTGTATTTCATTAGTTAACTTAGATTACATGCAGTATCAAATTCAGTAAGCTATTGAAAAAACATAATTGAGCCCTTTTTTTTTTTACTCACTTATGTAAACAAAGTGAGTCTATGTTTTTTAAACCGGTGTTCGGTTGTCTGTGTGTGTGTGTGTGTGTGGTAAACTTTAACATTGACATTTTCTGTGCAAATACTTTGTCAGTTGACACCAAATTTGGCATAAAAATAGGAAAAATTCAGTTCTTTCCAGTCATCTTGTTTAAAACAATATTGCACCTCTGGGATGGGCACAAAAAAATTAAAAAATGAAGCCAAATGATATGCAAACTTAATTTACTGTGGGTTTTTTTGTTTTTTTGTTTTTTTTAATTCTCTAAACTTGGCACTTTGATCTGATATTCTGACACAGCATCAAGAGCAGTCACTTTTGAATCTAGCATCTGTGGTGTGGGGATAGGGGTGAATCCAGCATCTGTGGTTTTGGGAGAGGGGTGAATCTAGTATCTGTGGTGTGGGGAGAGGAGTGATTCTAACATCTGTGGAATGGGGAGAGGGGTGAATCTAGCATCTGTGGTGTGGGGAGAGGGATGAATCTAGCATCTGTGGTGTGGGGAGAGGGGTGAATCTAGCATCTGTGGTGTGGGAAGAGGAGTGAATCTAGCATCTGGAATAGGGAGAGGGGTGAATCTAGCATCTGGGGAGAGGGGTGAATTTAGCATCTGTGGTGTGGGGACATGGGTGAATCTAGCATCTGTGGTGTGGGGACAGGGGTGAATCTAGCATCTGGGGTGTGGGGAGAGGAGTGAATCTAGCTTCTGTGGTGTGGGGAGAGGGGTGAATCTAGCATCTGTGGTTAGGGGAAAGGGGTGAATCTAACATCTGTGGTGTGGGGAGAGGGGTGAATCTAACATCTGTGGTTTGGGGAGAGGAGTGAATCTGGCATCTGTGGTTCAGGGAGAGGGGCGAATCTGGCATATGTGGTTCAGGGAGAGGAGTGAATCTAGAGTCTGTGGTTCAGGGAGAGGGATGAATCTAGCATCTGTGGTTCAGGGAGAGGGGTGAATCTGGCATCTGTAGTTGGGGAGGAGAGATTGATCTAACATCTGTGGTTTGGGGAACAGTGTTTCATTGGGAAAACAGAGCATGCCTCATTTGTGTTCCATGCATCAGCTTGGTGGCAAAGCTTAAAATGGAGAAAATGTGCTTTGTGAACTGAGAATGACTTAGATAATAAGAAATGTCAATGTTGTTGGCCCATGGTCCCTCTTCCTTCAGGGACTGTGATCAGGACCCTGTACTAGTCGCAGTATCTGATCACTTTTAAGTTGCCATTCAAGTGGATACAACTTAAGTTTTCGCTGAAAATCAGCTTTGTTGTTTTTGTTTGTGGTCATATCTTTCTGTAGATGATTGTTCCAGCATGTTCTGTGTACACGTTGTTGTTGTTGTTGTTTGTGTAGTACTCTTGATGTACACATAATGTTTCACATCCATATCTGGAGGAGTATGTGCACAATACACAGACCCCACATACGTATTGCTGCAGTCTCCTATGTCTGTCCATCTGTCTGTCTGCTTTCTCTCTGTCTCTCTGTCTCTGTCTCTCTCTCCCTCTCTCTCTCTCTGTCTCTCTCTCTCTCTCTCTCTCTCTCTCTCTCTCTCTCAGCCTCTCTTCTCTCTATTTCTCTTTCTCTTTGTATCTCTCTTTTTGCCTTCTCTCTCTCTCTTTCTCTCCCTCTCTCTCACTCTCTCCCCCCTCTCTCTCTCTCTCTCTCTCTCTCTCTCTGTTTTTAATACTTTGCACAGACCAGAAGCAGTCAGCCTGAAGCTTCAATAACAACAATATGTGCTGTGTGTGATGTTGATCCCTTAATTGACACAAACACATCCTTTTTCTTTTTTTCCTCTCTCAATATGAATGCCAGGCATGATCCTTAGGGTGCTGTTGATGTTGTCGTGGCAGAAATAGTGGATAGGCCACGTTATGTTTGAAGCTTCTGTTACATTTTCTTTTTCTTTTCTTCATTTTTTTTAGAAAGCCAAAGACCAGGTAAAATGAGTGCTTGCTCATCAGCTCTCCTTTTTTTTTTTCTTTTCTTTTTTTTCTTTTTTTTTTTTTAAGATGTCTCTGTGTATGCTGTAGAGTGCTGTGGGTTTTTTTTTTGGTGGGTTTTTTTTTTTTTGTGTGTGTGTGTGTATGTTTTTTTTTCCCCTCCTCTCTCTCTCTTGATCTCCTTCAACTAAATTTTCTTCATTATCTTTAACGCTAGAGTGCTTGCTGTGTGAGGATAGTTCTGATTACCACAATATCAGTAAGTTGTGGTGAACTTCTGTTGTTGTTTTTTTGTTTTGTTTTGTTTTTTGTTGTTGTTTTTCACTCTCTGATTACTAGTATCTGCAGTGTGTGTTTGAATGCTGTGTTTGATGTGGTGGGGGTTCTTGCAAGTCTTTTTTTTTTTTTTTTCTTTCTTTCTTTTCTTTTTTTTTTTTTTTTTTTTTTTTCTTTTCATTACTCTGAGCTTTTAGTACATTTGTGTAAAATACCTTGCAAAGTGTGTATATATTCTTCTCTCTCTCTCTCTCTCTTTCATTGTTTTCCAGTTCCAGGCGCTTTTCAGCAACGTGGTTATTGAATCTGTAAGACACATTCACACAGTTTTGAAGCATTGACACAGGTCTCTGTTGATTGATTGATTGATTAACCCTTTGACTGCAGAACCTGGGTGAAAATCAGATCAGAATGAAGTGAGTTTCAAGGGCAGTTACCACTTCTTCTTATGTGCTTATCAGTGGTGGCAGTAATGCCCTATTTTCACGTCTTACATTCTGAAAATGACATCTTGTGTGTAATCGACCCCATCTAATACAGAATTAGGCATAATACAACAGGGAAATGAGCCATAAAATGAACCCAAACTAACACTTGTCGTCTCAAGCCGCCATGTATTTTTGTTTAACTTGTCATGGTTTTCGGGGCCAAAAACTGAAAGAGCAAGATGGCAGCATGTTACTTTAGCGAATGAATCCACATCAGAATTGAGTTTAAAAAAAAAAAAAAGAAACACCTCAAAATAGAGTCAAAAACAATAATAATAATAATAATGGTATTTATATAGCGCTGAATCTTGTGCAGAGACAGATCAAAGCGCTTTCGCACCAGTCATTCACACGCATGCATAACTCTAAAACAGTAGAAACTAAAGACAAGGAAGGGCAGGCAAGGGAGGCTATTTTGGGAAGAGGTGGGTTTTAAGGCCAGACTTGAAAGAGTGTGGAGACTTGACGAAGCGAAAGAGGAAGTTCATTCCAATCGCAAGGTCCGGAGACAGAGAAAGAACGGCGGCCAACAGTCGAGTGTTTGAATCTGGGTATGCGTAAACAGAGTGGATCCAAAGCCGATCGTAGAAAACCACTGAGAGAGGTAACAACATCAACAAATGGTAATGGAGTTTCATTTGTGCACAAAAACTGACAGTAACCTAGGCCCCTGATTTCAGGACTCTAAATATGACTTTACCAATGATGTCATTTTGATTTTTGCTGATCCAAAAGTAATGCATCCTCCCCGAAGAAAAAATCCCAGCTAAATCCCAGTGAAGTGAAGATTACTGTTGTCCTGACCTGTATGCTCGGTCTGTTTTATCTCTCCCCTCAGTGAGGTGAGAGCCCATCGCCAGAAGAGTTCACAACAGCAGTCAAGGGGTTAAAATGGATGCGTGGGGTGTTGGTTTCCATTTTTATGTTGAGTTTTTTGGTTTGTTGTTGTTGTTTGTTTGTTTGTTGTTGTTTTGGGGGGGTGGGTATGGGGGGGGGGGTCTTTGCTCATTTTCTTCTTTTCTTGTGTGTTGGGTTGAGTAGTTGTCACCGTTGCTGTTTGTGCAGTCAGCCGGCACTACAAGGAACTGACTGTGATAGTGCATCTGGTTTTGTCTTTCTTCCCATCGCTCCCTGTTGCTAACGTAATCACACACAATCTCTGTTACACACACACACAAGCACACATGTGCACGCACCTGCATGAGTGCATGCACGCACACTCTTTCCAGTCTCCTCCTTAATCTCCTCTTTATCCTCCTCTTTGGGCGTCTTTTCCAAGTTTGTTATGTTCTTCAGTGTTATCATGGTCATGCTTCCAATCTACTTCCCAAGGAGACAAAACTAGATCTGCATTATTTCCCTGGCATATGTGACTGAATGCATAGTGTAGTGGAAACATTCACTGGGACTGAACACATGATGTATAATTTTTAACTTGTTACAGAACGGTGATGTAAAGGTAAGCTGCATTATTGAATGGAATTACATATGTACTACTTACCAGTGTACACTGACATAGTAACTGTGATCTGTATCCAACACAGGCAGTGATATATAGAAGTCTTCCATATGTTTCTCTTCCTACATATGTTCAGGTACAGGTGTTTGTAACGATTTGTGTAGTCATTTCAGATTTTTCCTTCACTCAGACTCGCAGCACATAAATGAAGTATCATTATTTGCTTTCTTTCGTTCTCTCTTCCTTACTTTTCTTCATTTCATTTTCCTCTTCTTCTTTTTCCCCCCAAAAATGCTTGTAAAAGCTTTTGACATATTTGTAACTATTTTCTTTACAGGCACACTTGAATTTGAGAAATGGTGCATCATTGTGAAAAAAAAATTTTTTTTGAAGAATCGCACATTATTATCGATGATATTGTGAGACATATTTGATAAGCACGAACAGTTTGTGACATGCTTGTGTGATGTGGTGTTCAGAATCATGCAGTTCTTTCATCAAAAGGTTTGTATCTCTTGGCATGCTGCTTGATTCTGATTTGTCTGTTAGGAGCGTGTTGGGTTACGCTGCTGGTCAAGCATCTGCTTGGCAGATGTGGTGTAGTGTATATGGATTTGACCGAACGCAGTGATGCCTCCTTGAGCCACTGATACTGATGCTGTTAGAAGACACGCTCTAAAAAATGTGTTATGACAGCTGTATACAGCAGGCTGTTTCTGATTGTTATAATACAGGCTTCAAAAATGTGTTATACTAGCTGTATACAGCAGGCTGTTTCTGATTGTCTGAAAGAAGACATGCTTTAAAATGTGTTACAGTAGCGGTGTACAGCAGGCTGTTTCTGATTGTGTGAAAGAAGACATGCTTCAAAAATGTGTCATGATAGCTGTATACAGCAGGCTGTTTCTGGTTGTAAGAAGACATGCTTCAGAAATGTGTTATAACAGCTACATACAGCAGGTTGTTTCTGATTACATCTGTAGAAAACACACTTCAAAAATGTGTTAAAATGGCTATATACAGATAGAGACAGCAGGCTGTTTCTGATTATGTCTGTAGAAAGACATACTTAAAAGGTGTATCTTGATGCTATACACAGCAGGCTGTTTCTGATTATACCTTCCACCGTGTATAGTTCAGAATATATATGATAAGCCATAAAACAATATGTAAAACTTTTAAATTAAGTTCTTGGTTGGTATCAGGATGTTTTGTCAGTAGGTGAATTGAACAGCAATTAGATATTAGCTTATAGCTAGACTCAGACTGCAAACTCTTGCACATCAGAGAGAGAGAGAGAGTGCGTGTGTGAGAGGGGGTATGGGTTGTGTGGGTACATACTTAAGTGCACACTTCTTTTTTTTTTTTTCTTTCTTTCTTTAGTTTTATACCTTTTCTCTGTTAGTGATTTTGGAAGGATAGCATTATATGCAGCTAATTTTGGTTATTAGTTCTCTGCCAACTCTCACCTACGCCGGTGGGCATGTGTTTGCTAAGACTCAGATGTGTCTGTCATCAGAAACGGGGATCAAGGTCTCATAGCCTTATACAGCCATTGGGTCAGTGAGTTCATATCCACTGTGTCCAGGGCGTTGGAAGGCGTAGCCCATTTCTCTCTTTCCATTTCTCTCTTTCTCAAGGCCTGACTCGGTCACGCTGCTGGTCAGGCATCTGCTTGGCAGATGTGGTGTAGTGTATATGGATTTGACTGAATGCAGTGACGTCTCCTTGAGATACTGATACTGATACTTTTGAACCTTCCCTGACCTTGAAAAACAGCTGGGTGGAGTGAGAACAATGGGAGTAAACTGCCTTTCTTTGTCAAGGGCACAACACCACCAGTAAACTGCCTTTCCTTGCCAAGGGCACAACACCACCAGTCCGGAACAAGGCCTTAAACTCAAACCCTGAGCACTGGTGAACACTGGATCACAAGTGTAACGCCAAACTGACTATTCCACAGCGATTGCCAATGACCCATTACCAAATTCCCCAGATGCATGCTCTGCAAATTCATTGTGAAGTGGTCCAAGGGAAATAAAATTTTATGTGACTGACAACTGGAGAAGTTATCATATTCAGTGTGTTAAGTAGAAGATAAGAAGAAGAAAAAAAAGGAGCCTTGTTGTATGTGTGATTCTTCAATATTTGAAGAAAATGTTATTAAAAATTGACTGGTTACTGATGTTTACTCTGTATAGATTTATTGAAAAGGTAAAATTGCACAGTTATAGTAAATAAACATGAGGGATTGTTTTGAAAATGACTGCTTGAATTATTGAATATTGACAGTGACAGGAGAATATTTAATTGTTTCATGTGACATTTCTTGGGCATACACATTCACTCCAAAACTTGGAATTCTGGAATGCATTGGTATTCACTATTAATCAAAAGAATGAACAAAAAAAAAAATTTGTATACTGTATCAATTTAATGAGAGCTTGGAACTTAATGAGAGCTTGTAACATCAGCAAATTGATACTGGACATGTGAAAGAAGAAAAATGAAAAGAACCAAAATGGAGAGCAGTAGTATAAGAACTTGAGGTTCTGGCTCACTGTGATCTTTGAACCCAAACTTGCCCTCGGCCAAAACTTTAGGCCATGGACAATTTCGAATCCACAACACCCCAGTCCCTACACTACATGAAAATCACCCCAGTCCTTATACGACTAGAGCAGTTGGGTTAAAACTGCTGTTTTTGTAGTCTGTCAGTGTATACAGTGAAGAAGAAATGATTCCACAGTCCAGCATACATGTGCTTTAACATATGCAATAGTTTTCAAGAAATGCGTAACCTCCCTCAAGTTGATATTTGCATGAATATTAGGACAGCAGAGATCAGAAGATACATTTGAATTTTTTGTTTTTGCTACATTAAACTTTGAAAAAGAAAAAGAAGAAGAAGAAGAATGCATGTGTGACAAAGGTACCAATAGAATGATCTTTATCTTTCGTAACAAGAACCAGGAGGTACAAGAAATTTGAAAGTCTTGGTATGCATAGAAATAAGTCCTTACAGCAGAGATTGGCAGTGGTGTGTTGTGTATATAAGCATAAAAATGTTGACAGCACAAATGGATGTATGAATGCCGATTCCCCTCTGGCTTTCTCTGTCTCCCTCTCTGTCTCTCTCTGTCTCTCTCTCTCTCTCTCTGTCTCTCTCTCTGTCTCTCTCTCTCTCTCTGTCTCTCTCTCTCTCTGTCTCTCTCTCTCTCTCTCTCTCTCTCTCTCTCTGTGTCTCTCTCTGTCTCTCTCTCTCTGTGTCTTTCTCTGTCTCTGTCTCTGTCTCTCTCTCTCTCTCTCTCTCTCTCTCTTTAATAGTCTAACATCTTTAGTTTAGTCTGACATCTTTAGCTGATACACATTCATACCAGCTGACCATGAGACAGGGATCATTGCATGTGTGTGGTTGTGATTACTGTACATGAGGTTCACATCAATTTAGTGTTTAAGCATTTTGTGTCCATGTGCCCATATGATTGAATGTGAGTCTCATGCACTGTTAGTGTTGCTCACACCACACATAGATTTCTCTTGATGAGATGATAAAGTATTATGTTTCTAGGGGGCCTAGTAAGTGGTATCCTAAGTATGTTAAATCAGAATAGGCACTACTTAACACCACTGAAGTGACTCAACAGCAGTGCAGGATCTCCTCTGGTGTCTGGCATCAATGGTTCCCTGTGGACTGTCAACACTGGGTCTCCGACAGATGAAACTGGGTGTGATTGGGAATTTCAGATGAGTGGCATGGGAGAGCAATGCCTCAGAAATGGTGCAAATGATTGGGCTGCAAGAAATACGAAGAATGAATTTTTATTTTAGAAATGAATAATGTATAAAATAGTTTTGTGTAATGTGTGTGGTAATGTGTGGTTTAAATTTCTGTCTGCAGGAGGAGAAGAAGTCTTTCAAAGAGAAGCTACAGTCTATACAGGACGTGTGTTTACAAGTCCAGCAGGGCATGGACATGGTGGCGTCGCTCGGTGAACGCATCAAAAAGTAAGTCAGTCACTCGGTGAACGTGTCAGAAAGTAAGTCAGTCACTCGGTGAATGTGTCAGAAAGTAAGTCAGTCACTCGGTGAATGCGTCAAAAAGTAAGTCAGTCACTCTATGAAAGCATCAAGAAGTAAGTCACTCAGTGAACACAAAAAAAAGTAGGTCACTTTTTTAACACATACAAATATTCAGTTTCTCAGTGAACTTGTTAAAACCTGAACCGGACTATAAATGGCGGGCGATTTGAATCAAGCCAGTTTCTCACCAGAGTCTGACACTGTGACGTCGGTGAAGGTTTATTCAAAATAAAAGCCTAATAAAGCTACGGTTTGGCTTCATTTATGGCAGAGAGCGAGATTTGCCTAGCAGCTTCCAATCTAGACCTGAATTGACTTTGGAAAGTACAAAATGTGTCAACTACACGTAATACAAAATTTGAATGCAGAGAAAAGGGGCGCAACCGAAACCTTGCTCTCGGGAGTTAAGACTTTAAAAAGTTAGTCATTGAGTAAGCACATTAAAAAAACCAAGAGTTGCTGGGTGAATGCATCAGAAAGTCATTCAGTCAATACATTAAAAAGCAAGTGACTTAATGATTTTTTTTTTAAACTAATCAAAAAGTTGGTTGTTTGGTGAATACATCAAAAGGTATGTCACTGTCAGAAGGGAGGTTGGTATGTGAGAAAATAAAACTAGGAAATTCAAGGAAAATTGACTAATGTTAAATGATTGGTCATTCGTTTTGGATGTCCAGTTTTCTGAACTCTTGTTTTGTTTTGTTTTTCTTGGTCTTTTTTTTTTTCTTTTCTTTTCTTTTTTTTTCTTCCTTTTTTTGCTTCATTATGTAAAATATTAAATCCAAAATTTAACTGACCATGAAACATTATGAGGTGTCAGGAGAAAATAACTGTTTTATTAACTGTGTGTGCCATTACGGTCTGTGTCTGTGTGCAGCACTTTCAACTGGACGGTGCCCTGGTTGTCTGCCCTGGCTGTGGTGGCGCTGTCAGCTGGCGTCATTATTTTGTACCTCATTCCTCTCAGGTGGCTCCTTTTAGCATGGGGTAAGCAAGCAGTGCAGCTTCATTTTTTTTTTTTTTTAATTTGCTCTCTTTGCTGATGTTCAATTTTTTGCTTCTTCTTCTTTTTTCTTTTTCTTTTTTTTTTTTTAATTAGAAGAAGAAAAATTGTTTTATATGTTCGCTGTTCATTCTTCATTTCATTGTTTCAAAGGGCTCATGACTGAACAGAAGTGTACATTTTTCTTTCTTGCCCTTTTGAACTTTATTTTTTAATTCTTTTTCTTTTTCTTTCTCTTTTTTTTTCATAGGGGTTATCAGTTCAGTTGGGTGTTGTTGTTGTTGTTGTTTATTTTGTGTGTGTGTGTGTGTGTGTGTGTGTGTGTGTGTGTGTGTGTGTGTTGTGGTTTGAAGGCAGGAACAATTTTTGGAAACATCAGTTGTTTTTCTTCTCAAGATTAACAAACTTGTATCAGTCCAGGAGGTACAGGGATCAAATTAATTTGGAGATAGCACTGATAGATATATGTGTGTGTAAGAACGCTATGGCTGCTGTGTGTGTAAGAACACAATACAGATACTTAGCGCAAAAGTCATTCAAAATTGACTGGATGCTCACTCAGAAGTAACTCGAATGTACAGCTGGCATTGTCAGTAGACAATTTGGTGTGGCATGGATTGTATTTAACTTTGCTTCCAACAAGAATGATCATCAGTTTGGTGTGATTGCAGTGTTGGAGGTTAACTTTTCATTGGAAATTTGTTTGGAGGGTATGAAAACAGTCATACTTTGAAATGAAAAAAAAAATATTGTGTAGGGTGTGTTCCAAATCACTTTCATTGAAAATAATGTGGTTTTTTTTCTTAACTGTTTTATATTCCATTCTTACATAATATGAAGAACAAAAATGACAGTCGCAATAGCCGAGTGGTTAAAGCGTTGGACTGTCAATCTGAGGGTCCCGGGTTCAAATCACGGTGACGGCGCCTGGTGGGTAAAGGGTGGAGATTTTTACGATCTCCCAGGTCAACATATATGCAGACCTGCTAGTGCCTGAACCCCCTTCGTGTGTATATGCAAGCAGAAGATCAAATACGCACGTTAAAGATCCTGTAATCCATGTCAGCATTCGGTGGGTTATGGAAACAAGAACATTCCCAGCATGTACACCCCCGAAAACAGAGATGGCTGCCTACATGGCGGGATAAAAACGGTCATACACGTAAAAGCCCACTCGTGTGCATACAAGTGAACGCAGAAGAAGAACAACAACAACAAAAACCACATTTAACTGACGATACATTGCAAACACTGATAATAGCAAAGGTGAAGAAGAAAACAAAACAAAGCACAACCAAGAAGAAAACACATGCACACACACATGCAACTTCCTTATTGAGGTTCTAAAACAGAAATGCTTTAAAATCAGATAATATTGTGCAGTGTATATTCCAGATATTTCCCACCAAGCACTTTTTTGATTCCTATCTTGATAGTCTTTTCCACCAAGCAGTTCAAACCAAAGAGTGATTGAGAGTGAAATACTTGAAAGCAAAAGATTACCCCCAGAGTATGGCTGTCTACATGGCGGGGTAAAAACAGTCATATATGTAAAAGCCCAGTAAACATGAGAGTTGCAGCCCACGAACAAAGAAGAAGAAGAAAGCAAAAGGTTGAAGCACACACAACAGGCACCAGTGAGCATCTCTCAGAGCAGTGGTCAGCACTCCTGGGTCTCTTCTGAAGAGTGGAGTGGTGGCCTAGTGGTAACCCATCTGCCTTTGAAGCCACAGAATCTGACGGCACAAGATCCAATCTCACACTTGGCAGAATTTTCTCCTACTCCCTTAGACCCTGAGTGGTGGTGGTCCGGATGCTAGACGTTGGGATTAGATGATAAACTTGAGGTCCCGTGTGCAGCATGCTCTTTGAAGAACTCCTGGCAGGCAACAAGAGGGTTGGCCCTGGCTAATTTCTGTAGAAAAATCCACTTTGCTTGTAGAAAAATCCACTTTGATAGTAAAACAAATAATCTTGCACACAGGAAAACGAAGGAAAAAAAAAGGGTGGTGCTGCACTGTTGTGACGTGCTCTCCCCCAGTGAGACCAGCCTAAATTTTACACAGAAATCTGGTGTGACAAAAAAAAGGGGGGAAAAAAAGGTGATACAATACAAGAGTGGTCTTCTGGCTGCCTTAGTACCTGACATTGACTGTCCCTGTGTGGACAGCTTGCTTTATGACTGCAACACATCATGTCTAGATATGGCCATGCATAGGAAGCCTGTATAGGGTCCGTGCGAAACTGTTTCCAAAAGAATATATACAGGAATGGAAAAACACAGCTTTTTTTTTTTTTTTTTTTTTTTCGTATCATCCATCATTTTAAAAGGAAAAGAGGGGAAGGGGTTCAGAAGATTGGGGAAGAAGTTGTTTTTTTTTAAGTAAAAGAAAATAGTTTATTTCAAGCTCTACAAGACTGTGCAAGAGTTGCATTCATTCCCTTTGTGAGATGAAATATGAGGGGTTAATAATTTGGAAGTGTCAGAACATGGGAAATGTCTAGTTTTTTTGTTGGTTTTTTTTGGGGGGGGTTTGTTGTTTGTTTTGTTTTGTTTTGTTTGGTTGTTTTTTTTGTTGTTGTTCATTTGGTTGTTTTTTTGTTTTGTTTTGTCGGTGTTGTTTTTTTTTAGCTGTGCCACTGTTGGTGCCATTTCAGAGGCATTACTTGCACATTGCACATCACAGATCCCCCGTCACCCACCTCACCCCACACAAATCATATCCAGGCTTGTTTTGTTGTCTCCCCTGCCCACCCCCACTCCCCCATGGTGGAGTAAAAATGGCCATGTAGGTGAAAGGTCACTCATGGACTTGAGTGAACGTGAGAACTGCAACCCACAGTTTGAAAAATAAATTATAGTAAAGAAGGAAAAAAAACAAAAAAACCAAAGCCAGAATTCTACACACTCTTATTAAAACAGAGCATGGGTTCAACAACATGCAACCATGCTCTTTTCTCTCTGAAAGTGAAACTCTCTTTGCTGTTGTGTGGATCAAAATTCCAAGTACATTGAACATCTGACCTGACGAGAGCATTCTAATGCATCAGACGTTCAAATGCTGTTCATTATTTTGATCTAGTAATGAACGCATCTCTGTGTACCAGATCTCTACTATACTGTGTATATGTAGATCAGGAACAATCTTAGAGAGTTGTTTGATGTAATCTTGTCCCTCAACAGTCACTGCTTCAGAAAAATATATTACAGTCTTTTTGTGCACAGCATTAGTGCAGCATGTATGTGGAGATGTATGTCATATATCAGAATGGAGAGGAGACAGGGATGCACTTGCTCAGTCAGGTTATATCAAGTCCTGCAAGCTTCACGATTTATTTAGACTTTGAGTCACTCTATTTTGTGTTTGGAAATCAGAGTGCTTTGAATTATAGCTCAAAATTGATATTCAAAACATTTTTTACTTAGCAGATGCATGCAAGTGTTAGAAATGCAGTGGTTTGATTTTGTTTTCTTTTCTTTTCTTTTTTTTTTTTTTTTTTAACCAATTATTTTGTTGGTGTTGTCGCTTTCTTTTTTATTTGTTTTAATTTGCCCTTGATTTTTTTTTTTTTTTTTTTACCACTATTTCCAGGTACCAAGAGGTTCATAAAGAAAGGTACCTGATTCTTGCACTAACTTACTAATGACGTTCTCTTACATGTACATCAAGTGAGCGATGTGATAAAGTCTAACCAGTAGAACTCACCTTTCCTGATCTCTTGGTGCCCACGTTTCTGTAAGGCCAGTATTCAGCTTGGGGGGACGGAGGGAGGGGTTACTTTGGTTTATTCATTCATCTGTAGCTGTACTGAAGGGAAGAGAGAGGGGAAGGGAGGGACAGAGAGAGAGAAGACTTTGGGTGAATCAGTACTTTGGGTTCCCTTTTTAACTCACTCAGTACGGCCAGCCCTCTCTTCTCCTCAACACAGACCCCTCAGATGTCCAGTGGGTGTCTCAATGACCCAACCCAATTCGTCAGAATTGTGGTATTCTTTGTCAACATTCACCTCTTCAGTATAAGGGCCTTCCGCTTGCAATATTTTGATGGTGGTAATTGGGGTGAAACGCTGTTAACGTCTTCTCTTTCGCCGTTCGTATGGAGAGAGTTAAAGAGAGTGATAGATAAAGGATGAATTGGTTTTTAGTTGTGGCTTTCATTTTGGATTATTTTTTTTTTTCTTCTTCTTCTTCGTCTTTTTTTCCTTGTTTTTCTATAGCTGTATTGAATAGGAGACTAGAACCTATAAACACTGAAGAGAGAAAACATGCTAGGTTTAAGAGGGAAAGTAATGTGTGTATATGAGCATGTGAGCACGCATGCATCTGTCTGTGTGCATGCATTTGTGTGTGTGTATGTGTGTGTGTGTGCATGTGTGTGGGAGACAGAGGGGGGGGGGGGTGGGGGGGCAGAGGTACTTGGAGAGGAGAAGAGACACATGCTGTACATTTCTCATTACTTGCCAAGAAGTCATGCATGTTTTACTCTTTCAGTGTTTGTGAAAGCAAAGAGGAAAAAATCTTTCAAAAAGATGATACCTGAATTTTAGTTTTCGGATAGATTTGTCAGGGAAGGGATTGGGGAGGGGGGGGGATTCACCTGGAATTACACTTGGAACACCTCAACAATAGCAAAACAAATACATGAATAGCTATATTGATTGAAAATGTTGCTGAGATTAGGAATCATTCCATTGAATGTGGAGCTGATGATTCTTATCATCCAGTTTATGAGTGAATTCTGGGAGAAATGTTCATATTCTTGGCATTGGTCGTAATTGACATTTTAGATGACAATAATAATTAAATTAAATTAAAAAGATGTAATTAATGTACTGAAATAAGAAATAAGATGAAGGACCTGATAATATGATGGTAGCGGACATTGAATTAGAACAGTCACTTTGCATGTGATTATAGTTATTTGGGCATGCAATGTTGTCACATCAAAGCAATCTGCATATACATGTGTCTAGTCTATTATGACGCAGCTGGTGTGTATTTTAATTGCTCATTCACTGTCTTGTACTGCATTTTTCCCAGTCCTGACCCTGCATCCCAAACTATAATCATGATATGATACGTTGAGTTTTTGGGGGTTTGTTTTATTTTTAACCCCTTGACTGTTGCTGGCATGTTCATCAGTGCAGGGCTGTTTCCTCACAGAGAGAAACCTTAGATTTACAGGTCAGGATGGCAGATGCAGGGCTGTTTCCTCACAGAGAGAAACCTTAGATTTACAGGTCAGGATGGCAGATGCAGGGCTGTTTCCTCACAGAGAGAAACCTTAGATTTACAGGTCAGGATGGCAGATGCAGGGCTGTTTCCTCACAGAGAGATACCTTAGATTTACATGTCAGGATGGCAGATGCAGGGCTGTTTCCTCACAGAGAGATACCTTAGATTTACAGGTCAGGATGGCAGATGCAGGGCTGTTGCCTCACAGAGAGATACCTTAGATTTACAGGTCAGGATGACAGGTGCAGGGCTGTTGCCTCACAGAAAGATACCTCAGATTTACAGGTCAGGGTGACAGATGCAGGGCTGTTTCCTCACAGAGAGATACCTTAGATTTACAGGTCAGGATGGCAGTCTGCATTACTTATCTGGTATTTCGGAGCAGAAATTTGTTTAATGGCCCACCCACACATACTGGTGATTGTAGACATTTTGTTATGAAGTATCAGTTTTCTCATTTGAATGTTATTGTTTCAAAGGGAGGAGAGGAGGGGGATTGAATGGTGAGTTGTTGGGGGGGAAACCAAGAAGGAGGGTGACATCAAAGATGAATATTTGATATGGCTCTTTTTAGTACCAGGGCAGCTTGTCCCTCCTTGGGAGATAACAGGAGCATAAGTCAACATAAGTGCTTCTGACACAACAAAAGGAGGATGTCCACATAATAATAGCAGCATCGGTCAGAATTGAACAAGAAGAACATATTGATTATCATTTAGAAGTTTGTCTGTGTGCCCTTCTTCTTCCTCGGGAGACTGCTTTGCTTTGGTTCGGCTAACTCAGTCACACCACTCTACAGTACACAAGTAGTTGTTTTTCTTTTGTTTTTTGGTGTGTTTTTTTGTTTTTAGATTTTTAATTGTGTGATTAAAAACCTGAATGAACCTTGTTAATTGCAGATTTCAGTGTTACCTTGACAGTTTGAAGCTCCCAAACTGCTGCTTTCAGACACTGTTTTAGCTATTTTTCAAAATAATGAAATACTGCTCTTCAAGTCTAAGAGGTTGCTTGCAGGTCTGAGAATTAAACGTTCCACCATCTCCTATGTTTACAACCAGAACATTTTACTGAATGTGGTATGGCCATCGGAGAATGTTTGTGGTTTGATGTCCTTGTTTCTTTGCTGTAGTTGCTGTTGGTGTAATGAACAAGTCCACTGTGGGTTCATATTGCGTGTCACATCGCGCAGTTGATGTGCATGTGCCACATTCCTCAGTTGTTGTACACTTTTCACATCTCACAGTTGATGTACATGTGCCACATTTCTCAGTTGTTGTTGTACACTTTTCACATCTCACAGTTGATGTACATGTGTGACATTTCTCAGTTGTACACTTTTCACATCTCACAGTTGATGTACATATGCCACATTTCTCAGTTGTTGTACACTTTTCACATCTCACAGCTGATGTACATATGCCACATTTCTCAGTTGTTGTATACTTTTCACATGTCACAGTTGATGTACATGTGTCACATCAGTCAGCTGATGTACATGTGTCACATTGTTCTGCTGATGTACACATCTCATCGCTCATTTGATGTACACCTGTCACATCTCACAGTTGATGTGCATGTATCACATCGCTCAGTTCATGTACATGTGTCTCATCGCTCAGTTGATGTATACATGTCTCATCGCTCAGTTTTGTACATGTGACATCACTCAGTTGATTTACATGTGTCTCATTGCTCAGTTAATGTACATGTGTCATTATTGCCCTGTTGATGTACACATGTTGCATCAGACTGTTGATGTACACATATAAATTATCGATCAGTTAATGTACACACGTCACATTGCTCAGCTAATGTACACATGCCTCATTGCTCAGTTGATGTACACTTCACATTGCTCAATTGATGCACAGAGTCACTTGTTCATTTGTTGGACAATTTCTGTGACACTGTAGTATTCACTTTTTTTTCTTTTTTTTTTCACCTGCCTGTTTCACTTATTTTCATAGTTTTTTTTCCTCCTTTTTTTTCTTTTTTTAAATTTTTTTTTTTTTTTTCCTTTTCTTTGTCCACCTGCACAAATACAGCAAACTCTTGAATAATGATCTAGTGTGTTTGTTGACAGTCGCCTTCTTACTCCTGTTTCACTGTTGTTGCTTTTGCTAACTCTTTCCAGCTTTTTTGTCCACCCGCACAAATGTAGTCACACGCTTGAATAATGATATAGTGTACCTGTTAGTAGTCCACTTTGGAATTTCTGTTTTGTTTTATGTGTGTTTTGATTTTCTTTCTTTCTTTCTTTCTTTTCTTTTTCTTTTTTTTTTTTTTTTTCTTTTTTTTTCAGATGCTATCTCTTACACTTGATGAGGTGTTGTGTGTTTTTCTATTTTATTCATAACAGCGTGTACGTGAGTCTTCTTCACTCCTCCCTCTCTTCCCACCCCCTCATCTGAACTCTCTCCTCTTCCTTCTCCTCCTCCTCCTTTCAGCAGAACAAGCTGTTTTGTGTTGTCTTGATTCGTCATCATCATCGCCCATCTCACCCTGCATGCCACCCTCTCCTCTTTTGTTAAAGATCGACAGTCTGTGGAGTGATGTGCCAGTGTATTCCACAAAGAGCAAATAATGATAATGATGGTTGTGATAATGATAGTAATAATGACAATGATGATGATAATAATATGACACTGCTACTATTGCTACCACTACCAGTACTACTGTTACTACCACTATCACTACTATTACTAATAATAATGATAATAATGTTTAGGGGGTTCACATAAAGCCATCTGTCTTTCTGTCTGACTGTCTGTCTTTCTGTCTGCCTGTCTGTGTGCTTGTGTCTCTGTGTGATGTGTGTGTGTCTACATGGTGTGTGTGTGTGTGTGTGTGTGTGTGTGTGTGTGTGTGTGTGCATGTGTGAGTGTGTGTGTGTGCAGGTGCAAGTGAGCAATAAGTTCTTCTGAAAGAACTCTGTAAAAACATTTTTTTAAATTGCTTTACAAATGCCATGTTTTATTACCATTATATAAATCATGTAAAATGTGATATGTACATGATTAGAAAGGAATACAGAGGGAATATCAGAACCACAGCTCTGTTGAGTGCCGCTCAAACCATATATCACAGACATGCAGCTTGATGTATTATTCTGCATAACAGACAGCAGCTTGCCCACAGATTGAGTCATGCCACCCACTCATATTTTGCTTGTATTTTTTAATCGCTGTTTGCAATTTTGGAATGCTCGCGTTGCATTTGAACTGTAGTAGTAATATATTTGCAATAGATTTTGATAAGCCATAAGAAACATAAACACACCTGTGATTTTTGTGACAACTCGGCCTCAAAACACATCTGTACAAGTCTGCTTTCATGAATGTCTAGTTGTTCGTGTGTGGTGTGGTGTCGTGCGATGTGGTGTGGTGTGATGTGTGTGTGTGTGTGCATGTGCGTGCGTGCGAGTGCAAGTCAGTTGTCACTAATACTTTCCGCTTGACTTGATTGCAAGTCTTGATTATCCTGTCCTGTGTTTTTGACTTTTGTGACCTTTGTGGTTTTTTGTTGTTGTTTTTTTTTTTTTGTTGTTGTTGTTCCTGTACTGATGTTGATTAGTGCTTTTGTCCCAGGCTCATGGTTTTATGCATTGTGTTGTTAGAATATTAATGATTCTGTTTTATGTTTCTATTACTTTTTATATGCTTTCTTGTTTCACTTTAGGTACTGGATTGTATAGCGCTTAGAGCTTGCTCATGGCTGAATTATAGCACTATATAAAAAATAAAATATTACTATCATTATAATTATTGATTGTTAGTGTCTGGGCTCCTGTGCTAAGGAGGTAGAGCGTCTTTTTTTTTTTGGGGGGGGGGGGGGGGGGGGGTACAACTTAATGTTGCATCAATGTTGTCATATTTCATTATGTGTCAGTATCTTTTTCGTTGTTGTTGTTGCTATTGACAAGTATAAGCCCATGATTAGTGGCTGCCTTCATTGACAAACAAAAACATGATATTATACTCGTAGATATTCAAGTTAGGTTCTCCTTCCCACTCACTCAACCGCTAGCCCCACTTAACATACCTTCCGTGAGGAAACTGTCGTTTATGTCGTTTATTCATTTATAGTCTCTTCATCTAAGATGAAGATATTAGACTGAAAATAAATATTATCATTATTATTGTATTATTATTATTATTTGTATCATAATGATGATTAGTAGTATCATTAATTAGAAATCTTCATTTGTGAAAATCAGTGACAGGGGAAGAAAAATTCCAACTGAAAAGGGACGGTTGAGGTGGAGGGGGTTGGGGGGGGGGTCGAGTGGGAGGGTATTGAGGAAGGAAAAGAGAGAGAGAGAGAGAAAACAGAATGTGGAAAAGATAAGAGTACAAAATGTAAAATGGAGAGGGTGGGTGGGTCAGTGATTGGAGAAAGAAAACCATAATATTGGAAGAGAGCGTGTGAGAGGGGAGATGTGGGAAGCGGGATTAGAACAGAAATTTGATCAATAATCAAGTACTGTATGCAGTACTTCTGTAGATAATTATTTGAAAAGAGGATGATGTGGGGACCTAAAGTAAACAAGCAACTGGACTATTTAACACATAACTAGCTAACTTAAATAAAGAATTCTTTTCATACTTCTGTTCTTCAAGTGGGTTTAGGGGGCTGTATCATTTTGATTTTTTTTTTTTTTTCAAACTCTCTCCTCTCTCTTGATTCAAGTTGTTTTTTTTTATAGATTCATAGCAGATTTTAAAACTCCATTTTTATTAACTAATGCTCTGACCAGATATTTAGTTTACTGCTATACTTATCCTTTGTCTCACTCTGTGTGTTTAAATTTGTAGTATATATATGCTCTGTGTGTGTGTGTGCATGTGTCATGTGTGTGTGTGTGTGTGTGTGTGTGAATGTAAAGAAAATGTTCATAGTTTCATGTTTTTTTACGTTCTTTTTTCTTCTTCTTCTTCCTTTTTTTTTTTTTTTTTTTTCTCCTCTACTCCTTATGTCTTTTGAAATCAACAGTGAAAATATTTCACAAGACAGAATAAGTGAATTTGAGAAATACACATAATCTACTCCAAGTACGGTGGAATAATTGCATGTAAATTTAAATCAGTAACCTTCAACTCTTGATTTCCTTAAATAATACAGACTATATGTGTCTACCAAAAAATGTGTGAATTTGCCGGAAAGGGATTCGTATGTTTTTGTTGGAACTGCAGCTGTTTTCATCAGATTGGTGCCATGATGCTTTCTGTTTTGAGCAGTGTTTTTCTAATGTTCTGTTCGTCCTTCAGGTATCAACAAATTCACGAAAAAGTTACGGAAACCCAATGCCGTCAACAACAATGAACTGTTGGACTTCTTGTCTCGAGTTCCATCTGACAGAGAACTGGTCAGTTTCATGCTGCACTGACTTTGAAGGACACTGTCCAGTGTGTGTGTGTGTGTGTGCGTGTATGTGTGTGTGTGTGCGTGTGTGTGTGTGTGTGTTTTTTTATCTTCAGTTTAACGTCTATTCACTATAAGTGTTTTTAGACTGAAAGGAGTCAAGTAGTGGATAAAAGAAAGGGAGTGCATGTGAATATTAGTGTAAAGAAGTGTTCATGTTATGTATCAGAGGGAAGGTAGATTATTATAAGAAAAAGTCTAAAGAGATTGTGGTGTGTATTGAATGAGATGTCATGGTGGGGGGGTGGGGGTGGAGGGGGGGAGAATATGTATATGCATATCAACAAGTATTAACCTACAACAATGTAAATATACATAACAACATTAATTAATTGTAATACATCAAAGGAGGATACCAACTGGACTGGAGTTTAAAATTTCTGAAAACATTCTAAGCAATGAATAATCATTCAAAATCTTTTCAGTGGCTAATGAAATATTGGAAGAAAAGTGTGTGTGCAAGTGCATTTCTGTGTGCGTATGTGTCAGCCTAAGAGTGTTTGATACTCATTGCCCAGTTCTTTGTTGTGGTTAGACAGGAAACTAATATGCTACAGTTCTGGTGGTTGTGACAGAATTTTCTGATGTTCACACAAAAATTATACAAATAAACTACCGAGGCAACCATGTATTTGTTCTGTATTGTCCATGTGTTCCGTGTGGCTTATTCAGGATTAAAGAGGCTATGCCAGTCTTGAATAAAAGCTAATTTGTGTTCGCACATTTCTTCTGTCTTTGCTGCTGTGTGCACATGTCAAGTGATTGGTATAAGAACAGGCCCGGCGCTTCCTTTTTCGAGGAAGTGTCTGGGTTTGTTCCAATGTACCTTTTATTTACCTGTGTGCTAGCTGAATCGGTAGCGTAAGCATCACTGACTTGAAGTTGTGTACCTTGTGTAATGGAGAGAGTTACCACTCTTTACTGTTTGTTGATGTTCACACACTTCTTTTTTTTTATAGACACTAATGGCAACACTTTATGCAGGACATCAGTTGAGATCTTTCAGGCACTCAGCTGGTTAATCTTGTTGTATTAAACCATTTCTATTCAAATGTGTTGGCACAAAAATCTGTCATAGATCTGTTTATACCTATGTTACCTTTTAGACTATTTTTGTTCAAATGTGATGGGACACAAATATGTCATGAAAATATGTTTCATATCTGTGTGTTATTTTCTTGACTATTTCTGTTCAAATGTGCTGGCACAAAAATATGCCATCAAAATATGTTTCATACCTATGTGTACCTACTGACTATTTCTGTTCAAAAATGTTGGCACAAAAATCCATCATCATCATCAGAATTTGAGAATATCTCCATTCATATGCATTCACACAAAATCTGTCATAAAAATCTGTTTAATACCCAAACTAATCTTCAGATGCTTCCTTTTTTTTTCTTTTTTTTTCCTTTTTTTTCTTTTTTTTTAATTCTGCCAGGCCCAGTACAGAGAATTCCGACCAGAGTTTTCTCCAGCTTCGGCCAAAAAGAAACGCTCCTAGCCCAAGGTGGGACAGATGCCCATCACCATGGCAGCAATCAACCGCGGGGGGTACGAGGGATGGTGGGGGTGAATTGCTTGCTTTGTACAAAGCTCCCCAGTCCCGTGCAAGTTTTTTGTGCCTGTGCCTTTTCCTTTCCTCATCATCCCTGACCTTCGGCCACTGATCGAAATTCTGGGGGGGAAGGGGAGAAGAAAGATTTTCCAACAAATCAAGGTTCCTGCAACAATCAACACATGTCTGCTGGCAGACTAGTCAAGTCGTGCTGCTGTGGTGGGGAGAGACTATGCATCACGTGCTTCTGTGGATGACAGGCGTGACGTCGTCCGTTCGCCACACTTGTTACAATCACTTGGGACAGCGTTTTTGTCGGTGTACCTTGTGATGAATTTTGTGCTGCAAAGAGACTGGATTTCCTTTGGTCTCTTCTTAAATGATTGCTTGTGAATCAAAACATGAAGAGAAGTTGTGACTGGGTATACTGTTACAAACTGTCGCATTGTCAAATTGTTGAAAATACTCCTGATGCTCTTCACTTGATGGGACCATGTGTGTGGGAATGTATCAGTGTATCATTTTCATAAAAGATAAATCTGGAGCTGTGCAAACTTTCTCAAACATTTCATTCACATCCTCATAGAGATGATAGACCAAACGGTGGTCTGTATGTTTTCAGAACTCAGTGACAGTGGGGAAGGGGCATGGGGGGATGGGGAATAGGATAGTGTAGTTGTATTCCAAGAAACCGATGCAAAGAATACTCTGAAAACAGAAATCCACGGGATCAAGGAATGATTTGATTTTTATTCTTGTCACAGAGGAGTGGATGTTTGTTGTGTTCACTCTCATTCTGGAGTTGGAGGAAGGGGTTATTGTATGCTGTTGGCGTCAAATGTTTTAAGTGTTCATGAATGAAAAGACTCTGTTCTGCTGCAGTGAAGCACTTCAAAGTTAAAGCAGTGTTCCAGGATGTGTGAGAAAGTGTAAGCTTTCCTCATCAAAAATCAGTTACAAGTAATGCTGTATACTATTTCTTATAAACTATGATTCTTTTTTTTTTTTTTTTTTTAAATATCTTGAAACATTCTGTAAGCATTCCCAGTTCCCTTTTTGATATTCAACGGGCTTCTCTCAAATTCATTTTAATCTAGAACAAGTTTGCATTTTGTATTTATTCAAAGTGGGAGAAAAAAAAAAGGCAATTCAGCCACCACCAAATTTTATAGAACCGATACAGATTTAAGTGCAATATGTGAAGTTCAAGGTATTATGATTCTCAGAAATGTAACATCGTTAGTGATAGATAGAGTGTCTTTGAGTGCTGCTTGAAACTTTGTTTTTGTAATCACCGGTGTTTTTTATTTTTGTCTTTATTTTGTAAATGTCATATGCATATAACAGTGTGAATGAAAGTGTCTACATTACCATGAAGTGAATAGACCAGAAACAAAAACAGAAAATGAGAAGAAAATTTTTAAACTGATTCTTAATTTTTTTTTTTTTTTTTTTTTTTTTTTTTTTTTTTTTTTTTGATCAGCCGAGATTAATACCTATGGAGCATCAGCTCAAATGAATAAACTGGTGTGTCATCCAGTACCAGAGAGTGCAGCATAGAAAAGTGTATATGTGCATGTGCATGCACATTCTAATATAAACAAAGAAGGTGGCAAAGTGTACTGATGAGAGCAGAATACATACTATTTGTTCTTACTTTGAAACTTAGTATGATTATGAACTGATCGATCGACACGTCGCTAAATAAGCTTATTTTGATAAAAACAGGTGTAT